>NW_017731548.1:166935-205726 GCF_001890085.2 Hipposideros armiger | reverse complement strand
TCTTGGTGAGTCTGGCTAAGGGTTTGTCGATTTTGTTTATCTTTTAAAAAAACCAGCTCTTGGTTTCATTGATCTTTTGTATTGTTTTTTTGGTCTCTATTTCATTTATTTCTGCTCTGGTCTTTATTATTTCCTTTTTGTACTCCCTTTGGGCTTGTTTTGCTATTCTTTCTCCAGTTCCCTTAGGTGTAAAGATAGTCTGTTGATATGAGATTGTTCTTGTTTTTTTAAATAGGCCTGCATTGCTATGAATTTTCCTCTTAGGACTGCTTTCCCTGCATGCCATAGATTTTGAATTGTTGTGTTTTCATTGTCGTTTGTCTTGAGATAGCTTTTGATTTCTTCCTTGATCTCAGTTTTTGACCCACTTGCTATTTAGTAGCATGTTATTCAGCCTCAATGTATTTGTGTGCTTTCCAGGTTTTTTTTTTTTATAATTGATTTCTTGTTTTATAGCATTGTGGTCAGAGAAGATGCTTAATATGATTTCAGTCTTCTTAAATTTATTGAGACTGATTTTGTGTCCTTACATGTGGTCTATCTTGGAAAATGTTCCATGTGCATTTGAGAAGAATGTATATTCTGTTGTTCCAACTGGGATATGTTTGTTTGTTTCTTCATTCTGGCTGTCACTCTGATTGTTTCGATGTATTAGATCACCTAGAAAGAAAAAAAAAAAAGAGAAGGGAAAAAAAAGGAAAAAAGAAAAAAAAAGAGGAGGGAGGGGTTATCCACTCGCTTTAATCTGCAGACCACTTGCTCAGCAATAGAGAGACTCTGGGCAACTCAGCACCAGCTGTTGGGGGGAAGGGCTCAGTGCGTCATGTGCCGACCTCCCTCTAGACTTGAAGTAAGCTTCCCACAATTAGTTGCTGTGTGCTCTGGAATGGTGCTCACCACCAAAAATCTTCACAGATTGTTGCGGGCTGTCTGCTGCTGCAAAAAACCCTCTGTGGCCTGCAGAGGTAGGAGCCAGGGACCAGGGCCTCAGGGTGGCCCTGGCAACACAGCTCTAGGTGGGCAGGGCAGGCCCCCAAGACATCACAGGACATGGTCAGTGGCCCCCACCAGGTCAGAGCAGCATGCACTCCTGCATCGGCAGCCAGCCCACACAAACTCACCAGGAAAGCCCGGCCGAATCATGCAGGCATACAGCTCACAGCCCTACAGTCCCAGGAAAACTCCCTGTCTCAGCCTGTCCTAATCAGCCGCTCAAAGATCAGGCTGAGCAGCCTGACAGCCAATCACCACCCAGGCGATTCTGCATGCGCAGTGCGGAAATCGGAGACCTGAGGTGAGTCGTGCATTTCTGGGTTCCAATAAGCAGTCTGTTGGAGTTGGAGCGTGCCTGACAGGCGTTTCCCTGGCTATGCAGGAGGGTGGGGATCCAAGGCTGCATGCACACGCACGTACGCACACACACACACATGCACTCCTGCGCCAATTCCAGCAGACCAATGCAGTCCCAGATCTGAGCCTCTGGGAAGGCCCAGCCATGAAAAAATGGCAGCGTCTTGTGCACTACTCGAGTGCAAGCTCTACACCAGGGGAACAATGGTCCCAAAAACTTCCACCTCCCGTGCCAAAGGCACTCAGCTCAGTCCTTCCTGCAGGCTCCTGGGCCCCTCTCACAATGCCACTCACTCTCCCCACCAGGAACCCGGTGAGTGCTCACCAGCGAGCGAGTCAGTTTGCCGGCTCTACTGTTTCTCCAGCTGCCCTCAGCCTCACCGAGTTGAGCAAAGAGAGTCCTCACTATTTTCTACTTCCAGCTATCGTAGAACTCCTCTTTCTGGCAAAGTAACTCTGGGGTTGTGAGTGCGGTTTGGGCTGAGGGTCTCACCCCCAACCGGAAAGCCTCCCTACCGCTGGGGTGTGCCTCACTGGGTTCGCCCTCTCTTGTCTCTGCTCGTCCTAGCAGACTCGACGTGGCCTCCTCTTTAAGTCCTTCGTTTAGAGGTTCTGCTCATCGAGGGTCCAGGGAACTTCCGAGGTTGAATATCTTATAAATTATTTGTAATTTTGGTGTGATCTTGGAAGGCAGTCGGCACAGCGTCTGTCTATTCTGCCATCTTACCAGAAGTTCATATAAATTTTAAAATCATAAACTTCCTTGGTAATGTGGATTTTATTAGATCAATTTTGGGGAAATTTATATCATTATAATATTAGTCTTATAGTCCATAGTTATGATTTATATAGATCTATTTATATAGATCTTTTAAAATTTCTTTCAATATTGTTTTATCCTCGCTATATTCTTAAGAAGATTAGACTTCTGCCAAAAGTAGTAAATGAAATTAAAAATTGATCAACAATTAATTTTTTCCATATTAGCTTTAAAACAAACGTTTGATTGAACTGTACTACCAAAATACAAGTGTTTTGAAGTCTGTACAATTATTAGTGACCGTAACTACTGGAACATTTAGGTTAATAATATGTAAATGACAATAGAAATTTTGGTTTGTTTGGAATATTTTGTACTTTTACAGTTCTTTTTCAAAATGTTCTGGGCTTGTTTAGTCATTATAATCATTCTCTGGGAACTTTAGTATTTTTGTGTTTAACTGTAAAGGAAAATGATTTATTTTACTCATGGAACCTCATTTATTTATAAGCAATCAATTTTGACCTTTCATTTGAGCTTAAAAATACTTCTGTATTTTATGTGCTTCCTAATGATGAAAGGATAGAAATCCTACCTTTTTGGTCTAGGGACAAATACCCAAGTGGCCAGTTGCAAGTCTGATATTTTATTGTGATCTCATATTTGAATTCTAAAAATGTCTGCATTGTTCTATATCAGGGGTCGGCAAACTTTTGAGATGGTAGAGCCTCCAGGGGTCAGCAAACTGCAGCTCACGAGCTACATGTGGCTCTTTGGGTATGTACATGTGGCTCTGAAGTAAAATTGAAAATGAAAATAAAACTATCATAGTTTCATTTATAAAAATTTTAAAGGCTATTATTCACATAATGGTGATTATGTAAAAATATATTTATGTTTCTCGAATAATTTTTAAACTGTTGTGAGGGACAGGATTGGCTCTTCCAGGGGACAGCAAACTTTTGAGACGGAATGTACCCAAAGAGCCTCATGTTGCTTGTGAGCTGCAGTTTGCCGACCCCTGTTCTATAGTATATAGAGATTTTAAATACAATAATATTATATAGAACTATTTGTAAATTGCATTACATAATTTATACACTTTTCATAAGATATTTGAATATAACTGAAGTTTTAGAAAGAAAAGTTATACTTAAACTATGGCTTTCTCTCCACCAGCCATAGCACTGAGAATACCTTTTTTTTTTTTTTTAACCTGTGGTAGAAAGTATGAAATTTATATTCAGAAGAACTGAGTGCTGCTAATTACCAACTTTGCACTCTTGGGCAAGTCATTTTCTATGGTCTGAATATTTGTGTACTCTCAAAATAATATGCTGAAATTCTAATGTCTGATATGATGTTATGAGGTGGGGCCTTTGAGGGGGGAGATTAGGTCATGAGGGCTCTGCCCTCATGAATGGAATTACTGCGCTTATAAGCGGCCCAGAGCATTTACTAGCATAGCCCTCTTCCTCCCATGTAAAGGTACAACATAAATTCTGCAACCTGGAAAAGGGCCCTCACTCCATTATGCTGGTACCTTGATCCCCGACTTCCAGCCTCCAGAACTCTGAGAAATAAATTTCTGTTGTTTATAAGCCACCCAGGTGTATTTCTTAGAGCAGAAGTGGATTTTTTTTATAGCAACCTGAACAGACCAAAACACTCATCTGTAGAATGAGATTGTAGTAACACTTCACAGAGTTGTTATGATAATAAATGTGGAAAAGGTGCTTTGAATTGCAGTGGCTCTAGTTTTTCTTTATTCACCATTATTCCTGAGACTTGAGTCTGATTATTAAGGATTTTTCTAGGATCAATAGATAGAAAATCCAATCCAATCCAAACTGGCTTCAGATAAAAGGGGAGTTTATTGGCTCATATGACTCAAAATTACAGAGGAGTATCTGACTCGGGAGCAGTTTGATCACGGGGCTGAAATGTCATCAGGACCCACCACCTATCTCAACAGCCTGCTCTCTTGTATAGTAGCTTCATTTTACTTTCATGTGATATCAGTATGGCTGTCAGGAGCATTAGACCTGTAGCCTACTGTGCTCAACTCCATTGGAAAAGAGCATAATATTTTCAGAGTTTCTGCACAACCCTAGGGTTTACTTTAAATTGGACCAGTTTGAGAGACATGTACATCTGACATGGCCTGATTTAATCATGAGGCTAGAGGGACTGAACCACCATGAATTACCTGGTCCATGCCTAGAGCCTGGATAGGACCTGTGAACTACAAGTACCAGGAGTGGCAAAGGATTTGGGGTGTTATGACCAAAAGAAGGGGAGTGGTTTCTAAATGATTAAAAAAATCCATTTATTTAGGCTTTTACTTCCCTTGCCTTTGAGGTCAAATTCATAAAATCCTCCTTTAACCCAAGGTTCATAAGTTTAGTAGTTATGTTTTCTTCTATGCAGTTTATTGTTTTAGATCCTATGTTTAGGTCTTTGATCCATTTTGAGTTAAATTTGGTACATTGTAACAGATAGCAGTCTAGTTTCATTCTTTTGCACATGGCTTTCCAATTTCCCCAGCACCATTTAGTAAAGAGGTTTTCTTTTCTCCATTGTATGTTTTTGGCTCCTTTGTCAAAAATTACCTGTCCATATTTATGTAGGTTTATTTCTGGGTTTTGGATACCGAAGATGTGGTATATATACACAATGGAATACTACTCTGCCATAAGAAAAGATGAAATATTTGCCATTTGTGACAATATGGATGGTTCTTGAGATTATCATACTAAGCAAAATAAGAAAGACAGAAAAAGTCGAGAACCGTATAATTTCACTGATATGTGAGATATAAAACTGAATGAAAGCAACAAAGGAACAAGACAAACTAATAAAGAAACAAAAACTCATAGACACAGGCAATAGTTTAGTGGTTACCAGAGAGTAAGGAGGGGTGGTAGATGAGGGTAAACGGCGTCAAATATATGGTGATGGAGAGAAAACTAACTGGGTGGCGAACACACAATGTGATATATAGATGATCTATTACAGAATTGTACACTTGAAATCTATGTAATTTTACTAACCATTGTCACCCCAATAAATTTTAATTAAAAAAAAAAGTCCGTTCCAGGAGTACTTAATGTTTCTAACAGGGTGTCATTTTATGCTTAGTTTGCCCTCCTCGGGATAGATACTTAGATCCATGCCCTATTCACGGCAGAAACATTGCCTTTTTGTTTTAAAATATTTTTCTCCCTCCCTTTGTTTATCTGAAGCTCATAATTATAACATGCTGTATGTCTTCCCTTTCTTTCTGGCAACCAATTTTCCCCCATCTGTTTTTTATTGAATGATGTATGGGAAAGCCACATTTTCCTAGCTGGGAAAGCTTGATGAGCTGTTTCTATGTCTTTGTGCATTCTGTTAAATACATTTCTTTTTTTAGATTTTTGGGAAGATTTATATGTATGATTGGTAACAAGTATTACCTCTTAAAACTCTTCCTTAGATAATTTAAAGTTTTATTTATTCTTGAACATGTTTCTATGGACTTAGGACATCATTCTAAATACATAAAACTTTAGCTGATGTACATAGTGCTGTTTACTATTTTATTAACATAATGAGTGAGCTTGTAGTTTTCTCTACCTAGTATTTTTATACTAATTAATATTAAGTGCAGACAAATAAAGCTTAAATAACATGTTTTTTTAGTTTGTTTTTTTTTGCCTGAGTAAGGCTAAAATTGATCTTAGGTAGTCTCTAAAATTTTTGAGGTGTTGATTTTACCAGGGAAAAAGAAAAAGTAATTCAACTTTAAAGCTTCTACACTGTTATACAGCATATTATTTTCAAATGATGAAGCTGAGTAATTCAATTTTAGAAATAAGCATCTGGATCTTCAGCTCTAGCACAGTATGTTGTTACTGCTGGTGAATTTTCCTGGAAGATAGCAACATAATTAGATCATCAATGATAATACTTTTCTTCTAGTGCATTTTCAAATCCTTAAAAGGGCAAGTTTTTGGTGTTTTGTTTTTGACTAGATTTGTATTTTGATTTGATAATCTCACTCAGTAATTAATGCTGTTTTTATTACATTAAGTGTACTTAATAGATGCATAAATAGCTCAATGATCAAAATAATTTCCATTTTGTAGTAACACAATTTTTATTTTACTTGTTTGAGTTGCATTCATTTACTTGTCTCTTCAAGATGAAGTTAATAAAGCAGGCCGTTTTGTTTAATTTGGTTTTGCTAGCCTATGCTTAGCACATGTAAATAAATGAAGGGTACCTGCCTAGGTAACTTATTATGGGCATAGGAGATAACACATGAGATGAAAACTCTATAGTCACCCTCCTGCCACCCAGTCAGATTGCCTGGCAAAAAGGTAGGAGAAAAAACTTAAAAACTTCTCTGAAATTTCCCTTATCTAAACAGACTGCTTAATAAGAATCAGATGCTGTGAGCTGCTCTGTACAATTCCTATCATGTGACCTTGTGGGCTTACTTAATTTTTCTGTCCTCATTTTCCCATCTCTAAATGGGCATTATAATATTACAACTTCCTAGTGCTGTGGCTAGGATGAAAGGAGTCATACCTATATGGTACTGAAAAGAGAAACTAAGTATCTGTAAATGTTGACCATTATTATGGAATGGAGTATAGTATGGAAGGTAAAACCAAGGCTTGGAGTCAAATTTGATAAATCCTTTCCTGGTTCTGCCTTTGGGCAAGATAGTTAGTCTCACTGAGCCATAATTCTCTCATTTGTAAAGTTGGAATAATGATGGCACCAAAGTCATAAGTTTGTTGTGAGTTTAAATAGAATAATATATAAAGCACTTAGAATAATGCCTGGGGTATGCAAGCACTCAACAAATAGAACCTATTATTATTATTTTTAACTACATCTGTGTTGCATTATAAACTCCAAAGTACACATAGAAGACATTTACTTAATTCAACTTTCATAGATTCTAAAAGAGAAACTGTGGATAAATACTTTGAAATAATAGGTCTTAAATTTGGATCAGCTGTGTTTTATTTTTTTCATTCCATCACCCAGTATTCTGGTGAGTGGTTGAATTTTTCTAACAAAAGTAAGTAAACACATATGTACTAAATATGAAACAGTTAAGTAGCAAAGTCCTGTGTTAGATAGAGTAGGCTCAGCTCTAAAAGAAAGTGGATCCTGAATCATATAAATATTTGTATCAAGAGGCAGGAAATAACCAAAGAAGAATGAGTTTTATGGAATAAAGGAGTAGAAGAGAGTCACAGAGATATCTGATTATGCATAACAGTATATGCACCCAAGAGTCAATCCCTTTGTGCAGCATACCACAGTAGATGGTCAAAAACATTTTAAAAGTTTGTATGGGAGAGCCCTAACTAACTTTTGTAGTTCCTGGTTGCATATTGGTGCAAAAATATCTAGAAAGAGAATAAAGAAATACCAGCATAAAAGTGATAGATATTTAGTTTATAAACTACATATAGATGAGACACTAGACCCATACTTTGTTTTCTGAACTTCTGAACTTTGAGCAACTGAAGACATTTTTTATTTTTTATTTTTGCAATTGATGTCACAGTATTGGTGTCAAGAAAATGATATGCTCATTGGGAATTAGCAACAGTTGAGATCACATAACTAGAGCAAGATCAGAACCAGGACAGTAATATGATCCAAATTATTAATATGTAGGGCTTTATAATCTACAGTGGTACTGTGCCCAATGCGTTAGATATGTGATTCCATTTAATCTTCACTTAAAACTTTTAGACACTGTTTTTTGTCAGCCTCATTTTATAGTCATTTTTTCAGTGTTGCTTCAGAATGGTAGAGCTGGGATAAAAATTCAGGCATTCTGAATCTAGAATTCATGATTTCATAATTGCTCCATACTCTATATCAATCAATATAAGAAAAGAAATTTGCAATTCTAAAAAAACACTCTGTAGTTATAGCCATGCTTAAGTTACTTGGTAGTGAACTACTTAGAATTAACTTTATAATGGAGGTTAAGTACATCTTGAATGAACTCCTTTATGGTTGTTATAAAGTCCTGAATTAAAAACACTGCCACCCAAGTGAACAGGGAGAATCAGCAACTCTGCTAGCCTGAGATTGTGGTCCCATTCAGGGTAAACAGTGGACTGGTGGAGTAGTTGGGGACTCTCAGGAAGTGAAAAAGTCATAGGATTTGATAAGCTCTCCACATATTTCAGGTTTATCAGAGGCTGTGTGTATGTAAAGACAGAAATGAGCCCAAGAAACCTATACATTTCTGGCTAATAGACTATCACATGCATAGAAAAGACTCAAGAGAGCTTGGTAGAAAGTCAAATCAGAGGCTGGCTTGAAAGTGGCTTGAATTTTGAATGTGCTCTCTAGGCCACACACAGATGCATCAGAAGAGCAGAGATCCTTACTAGCTTGAGGTCCTTGAGCACCACCTGTGAAAAATCTTTAAATGAATACTAAGCTATGTGAATATATCTGTGACTCCTGGGATACCAGGCTTAAAAATAAAAACAAGGAAAAAAAAAGATGACATTATGACTGAGACAAACTTCACTTCACAGATTTAGTCTAGGCGATTTACTAAATAACAAGCAAGAACACACAGAAAGTTAAATAATAATCCAGGGTTGCTACAACATATTATCTAAACTGTCCAGTATCCAATAAAAAATTACAGGATATGCAAGAAAACAAGAAAGCATGACCCATACCCAGAAATTCTCAGAATTTCCTCAGATTTTGTATTTAGCTTACAAATACTTTAAGCAACTATGATGACAATATCCAAAGACCTAAACAAAATAATGGTTATAGAATAAAAATAAAGTAGAGAATGATTCAACAAAATATGAGGATATAGAAATTATTTTTAAAAACCCCACCAAATTGAAATCCTGAATTTGAAAGTATAGCAAATGAATTGAAAATTTTACTGATGGGGTTCAATAGCAGATTTGATATGGCTGTAAAAAGAATCAGTGAACTTGAAGATAGATGAATGGAAGATACCCATTCTGAAGAACAGAGAGAAAAATAATTGAAGAAATTGAGCAGAACCTCAGAGAACTGTGGGACAACATAAAGCATACATGTAATGGGAGTCGCAGAAAAAGAGAAGATAAAGAGGTAGAAATTACATTTGAAGAAATAATGGCTGGAAATTTCCCATATGTGGTGAAAAAGGTTAACCTACAAAGTCAAGAAGTACAACAAAACCCAAGAAAAATAAACATAAAAACTTATAAGCCTAGAGATATCACAGTAAAGCAAGCTGTTCAGAAACAGAAACTCTTGAAAGAAGAGAAAGATGTCTCATCAGGTACAAGGTACCAACTAAAAAATTAATAGCTGATTTCATATTAAAAACAATGGAAGTCAGACGGCAATAAGATGCTGTATCAAAGTGCTGAAGGAAAAAAAAGTGCCAAAATAATTCTATACATAGCAATGTTATTCTTCAAAAATAAGGGCACAATAAAAATATAAAAAAAGCAAAGGTGGAGAGAATTAGTTGCCAACAAAAATATCTTACAAGAAATACTGAAGAAAGTCTTTTAGTTTGAAGACAAGTGACACCAGACAGTAACTCAATTTCATTGAAGAAATGAGGAATGACATAAATGACAAATGTGTGGAAAATAGAAAAGATTCTATTAGTATATTTATCTCATTTCTTTTTAAATGTTTTCAAAGGCAAAATTGTTTAAAACAGTAATTATAACATATTGCTAAGTTTATAACATGTAGAGGTAAGAGATGTAATAATATTAACATAAAGAAGAAGAAAAGGATATATATTGGAGCAAAATTTGTATATTTTACCAGAATTAAATTAGTATTATTCTGAAGTATAATGTGATAAGTTAAAATGTGTAGAGCAATTATTGAGAAAATAACTAAAAATATAGTAAAAAATTAACAAAGTAATTAAAAAGGTACTAAGCACACATTACAAAATTAGGTACTACACAAAAAATGTTGAATTAAAAAAAACTGAGACATAGAGAAAATGAGAAAAATACAGACATATATCTCAACATATCCATGTTATAGTAAATGTGAATGGAACAAGCAAACCAATCAAAAGACAAAAATTGTCAGACTGAATAAAAATGCAAGACACAACTCTAAAGTGTCAATAACGGACATATCATAGATTCAATTACATGTAAACAGTAACCATAAGAGAGCAGAGTCATTAATGTCATATGAAATAGACTTTATGATGAGAAATAGTACTAATGATAAAGAAGAACATTTCATAATCATAAAAGGGGAAATGCAATCAGGAAGATATAACAATTATAGATGTATGTGCACCTCACAATACAGCCCTAAATATATGAAGAAAAATGTGACAGAACTGAAAAGAGGAAGAGGCATTTAAACAAAAATAACTGGAAATTTAAATACTTTCAATAATTAATAGAACAACTAGAAAATCACCAGGATAAAGAAGATTTGAACAACACTATCCAGCAACTCAATCTAAGTGACATATACAATCAATGGCTACAGAATACACATTCTTTTCAAGTGCACATTAACATTCTGCAGGATAGGCCATATGATGAGCCACAAAACAAATCTCAATTTTAAAAATTTGAATCATAAGTATGTTTTATGACCACTGTGGAATTTGATTAGATCTTCACAGTAGAAAAAAAATCTGAGAAACTCACACATTTTTTCAAAAATTTAAAAAAACAAAATAACTGTGAGTGAAAGAGGAAATAGCAATGAAAGTTAAAAAAAATTTTAAATGAAACAACAATGCAGCATTTAAAAAATCATAAGATACAGTTAAAGCAATGCTTAGCAGAAAATTGAAAATTTAAATACCTATATTAGAAAAGAAAAAAGGTCTTAAATCAATCACCTAAGCTTCCACTTTAATCTTAAAGATATGTAAACTAAATACAAAAATACAGAATATATAAAAAATAATATAGAATATATAGACATAAGAAATAGAAAAAATAGAATATAAAAATATAGAAAAAGAAGAACTAAATCCAAAGTAAAGGGAAGGAACAAAATAATAAAGATGAGTGTGCAAATCAATGAAATAGAAAACAGAATAGTAGAGAAAATCAATGAAACCAAAGTTGGTTCTTTGAAAAGACAAAATTGAAAAAGTCCTTAAAATGACAAAGAAAATGAGAAAGAAAGCTCAAAATACCAAAATCATAAATGAAAAATATGGCATCACTATTGATTCTACAGAAATTTAAAAGGATTACAAGGAAATATTATTTTTAAAAAAACCCCCATTATATTAACAAATTAGTTTAGATGAAACAAATTTCTAGAAATATGCAAATTACTAAAAGACTTAAGAGAGAAAAATCTTCATAGATAGCTCTAAGTATAAATATTGAATTAGTTAAAAGTCTTCCCATAAAGAAATGTCCAGGCCCAGATGGGCTTCATTAGTCAATTCTATCAAATTAAATAATGAATAACACCAAATACAAACTTTCTCAGAAAATAGTGGAAGAGGGAAAATTCTCAAGTTATTTGCAAGTCAGCATTTTCCTGATATCAAAGTCAAATAAAGGGAGCACAAGAAAAGAAAACTACATATGAATATCTTTCATGGGCATAGCTACAAAAATCCTTAAGAAGATGTTAACTAACCAAATGCAGCAACATGTAAAGGAATTATACACCTGAGTTTTATTCTAGGATTTATTCCATGAATGAAAGATTGGCTTACTATTTGAATATTAATTAAGGGGAAATCCCTACATGATCATCTGAATAGTTGTGGAAAAAACACTTCATAAAATGCAACATTTACTTATGATAAAAAAACAAACTAGAAATCTGGGAAAAGGAGGAAACTTCATTTATCTGTTAAAAGCACTTATGAAAAATCTATTCTCAGAACCAGTTGCATGAGTGCAATCACAGAGAGTCCTGTGGTAGGGCTCTGAAGTCATCTATTTGAAATGTCTAATCACTTTATCTTTGAGCCTGTGTTTCATAAGTTAAATCCAATGTGACAATGGGACATACATGTGAGCAGATCTTGTGCAATGTACATGTTCATTGTTTTTTGCTGCCCTATGCACATATAACTTGTTTGATGCCCCAATGAACATAGAATTCTTGTGGACTCAGTGTGTGGCAGTGAGACACTAAGCAAGTACAAGAAAAACATATTTTTGTTACATCTATGACTGATTTAAAACAGGGGTACTGACAACCTCAAGGGACCACACTTTGCATTTGAACCAGGACTTCCTTCAAAAATAAAGACATTAATGTCAGTCTAAGAAACACAAAGAACCAAGGAACTATATTTTTCTTACTCATGTTATTTCTAAACACTTATGCTGAGTATGATGATATAGAAGGAAATTTTAGAAGAAAACATAGGAGTAAATATTTGTGCCCTTGAATTAGGCAAAGATTTCTTAGATATGGGACCAAAAATTTTGTCACTGGAGGCTCAAGGCGATGTCCAAGAGAGGATTTAACTTGGAGCAGCAGGACCAGGTTCTTGTCTCCACACAAGAAAGAAACTCAAGAGTGAGACAGATGCAGGAAAGTGAAAGGGATTTACTGAAAATGAAAGTACACACTTGAGAGGAAAGTGGGTGAACTCAGAGATGGTTTGTAATGAGGAAGTCATGATCAGGTGTTTTTATCCTTTCTGGTTGGGAATTGGTGACATCTCATTGACATGGTTCATTCATGTCCTCCCCCTGGGTGGGACCCTCCATTTTCTGCCTTTTCCCCCCTATTTGGTTCCTCCAGAATGGTCATGGTGTCAGGTACATTATGGGAATCATAGTAACTGCAATGCAAATGAGATTATAATGACATTATAATTAGCTAAATGTCAGATTCACAGTCCTAGGGTTTAGCTTTGATGGATGAAACTGGTTCTTGTTTTTCTCCATCTGCACATGCTGGATACAGTCACTTGTTACTTGTGTAACCAGTGAGGCACCTCACCGTACCATGGAGGGGGTTGTCAGTTTCTAGGTTACCTATGTTGCCTCAGTTTGAGCTGTAAAAATAAAAACTGATAAATTGGATTCCACCAAAATGAAAATTTTAGTAGTTCCAAATATACCATTGAGAAAATAAAGAAAAAGCCATAGAGTGGGAGAAGGTATTCTCAAGTCATATATCTGATAAAGGACTATATGCAGAATATATGAAGATCTTGTAAATCAAGAATAAGAAGACAGACACATTTTTAAAAATGGGCAAAGACTTTAATAGACATTTCACCAAAGAATACATATGAATGGCTGAGAAGAACATGAAAAGGTGCTCAACATCATTAATTGTCAGAGAAATACAAATTAAGGCCACAGTGAGTTCCACTACCCAATGGAATGACTATAATAACAAAGATAATCATACAAACTGTTGGGAGGATGTGGAGAAATAGGAATTCTCATGCATTGTTGGTGAGACTGTAAAGTGGTATATAGCCTTTTTGAAAAAGTTTGCCAATTTCTTAAGTAGTTAAACATAAACTTACTATGTTACCCAGCAATTCCATTTCATCTCTATACTCAAATTACATGAAAACCAATACTTATACAAAGACTTGTATGCAAATATTTATATCAGCATTAGTCATAAAAGAAAAAACTGGAAACAATCAAAATGTCCGTCAACAAGTGACTGGATAAACAAAATGTGCTTTATCCCTACAACAGACTGCTACTTATCAGTTAGAACAAATAAAATACTAATACATGCTACAGCATGGGTAAACCTCTAAAATATACTAAGAAGAAGAAGGCAGATGCAAAGTACTGCATATGATATGAATCCATTTATATGAGATATGCAGGAAAAAAATATCCATAGCCTTAGAAAGCAGATTAGTGGTTGCCTGGGGTTGGGGTGGGAGCACAGATTAACTGTAAATGGACATTAGAAAAATATTTTTGAGTGATGAAATTGTTCTAGAGCTGAATTGTGGTATTGGTTGTACAACTCCATAAAGTTTCTAAATAAATTTTTTAAAACATTACTGAATTGTGTACTTACAATGGCTATTACATATTTCTCATTAAAGCTGTAAAAAACATGGCCACCAACACAAAATGCCAAATATTATTGATACAACTGATAGACTCTAATGTTTACTAGTTTTATGATCTAATTAGGAGGATACAGAAAACTTTTTTGAGAATCACTAACAAAAATTAATGAATCTCCTTATTATTTTTAATTCTTATTAATGAAACTTCTTGAGTAGGTAATATTCTAATTCTAATTTTTCTTACTTTGAATACCTTATAGTGTCTACTTTGATACTCAATGATATTGGGTTGTTGGGAAAGTCATGATGTATTTTTCTGTTTTCCAATGCAAAAATGAGTCATGACTTTCCTGATGACCCAATATTTATACATGTGATGAATTTCATGCTACTAGAAAAATTGTCTCTTAGTATGTCTTTAGAAGTGGATACATGTGAATAATGGAAGTAAATGAATAACATATATTCACTCAGTAAATATTTATTGAGTGCCCACTATCTGCTAAGCTCTGGAGAGAAGGAGATATAGACCACAGAGAAAGAAGGTTTAGTAAGGTTCAGAAAATCTGCCATCACAATCTGAAAACTTGTAGTTTGTTCATGAAGTGTGTGTGGTTGAAACAGGAGCAGCAGAGTTTCCTGTTTAAATTGTGACTGTATAATGCTATGAGTGGGTGTATACATTAGGTTTTCCAATATTTAAATGGACTGTTTATGCTATTATCACTTAAAGAGAAAAATTAAAAAACACATGTGTGCTTTCCCCCCAAATATCTTTATACTTCAGCATTCAATCACAAGGTTCAACAGAAAAAAAATCTTAGAAGTATTTATGAGGAATTGAAATAATAAAACCATAAGTACTTTATTATTTATGAATTAACGATGGAATCTAATGTTGACTACTACACAATTAATTTATATAATTTCATGCTTTAATAGTTCATTCTGAAGATAGTACACTTTTTTTTTTAAAGATTTTATTTGGGAATTGGTGGAGGGAACAGTGTTGGGGAATCGGGGAAGGAGAACACACAAGTTGCTGTCCTTTTGTTCTTCAGTGTAGTTGTGGAGGACGTCACTTCACTGGCCCATGTTGGTATTATCATTGCGCTCTTCCCAAGTGAGGTAGATCAGTTGCTGGCCATTGAACGGCCACTCACTGTGGCTCACAGCTGTTCATGCTGGCTGCCTGCCACTCATAGTAGCTTACAGCAGCCCACTGCAGCCCCACTGCAGCCTACACCGTCGCCAGCGACTCACAACAGCCTAGCTCCAGGTAGAGCTGTTGTTCACCATCTTAGCTGTAGAGGGTGCAGCATCACTGGCCCATGTGGGGTCCAAACCGGGGCCCTGTTGCTCAGCGCTCACACTCCCAAGCCAACTCTTAACCAATGAGCCACTTGGCTGGCCCTGAAGATAATACATTTTTGTGGACCTATTGTTCCCAGAAGAATTTAGTTGGACAAGGCTGCCAAATGTGTTTGATATATTTACTTGAAATGTTTCAAAATTCAAATATTAAGTGCTTAGAAAAAAAATTAGAAATTAGGAAATGCTATTTATCAATCACACACTGGCCCTGGTCAAATAAATGATTACTGTTTGAATATCTTTCTTCTATCCATAATTTCTTTACATAATTGCAATCATGTTATGTAAGTGCTAAATAGCTTCTATCAATTAGGGTAGTCAAAATTGCTTTTCATGTCATTATATAGATTTCCTAAGCCCTCTATCTACTGAATCAATCTTATGATTTGTTTTCTTTTTTCTAGGTAATTTCCCTCCCTCCCCCCCTCATTAACCTTCAAGCTACTGGAAAACTCCTTAGTGGAGGTTGGTTACTATTGTGCTGTCTTTTGATTTTTCTGTTTGATTTTGGAACATACTCTATATTACTGCATGGTGTTGAGTTGAAGGGATAATATTTTTTTCCCATTCAATTACTAACCAATTATCCCAAGGCCACTTGCTCTATAATTTTTTCTTCTCTGTGAATTTTTTATGACACCCTTGTCATTTGCAAAATCTTTACATAAATAATCTGTTTCTGTTCTACTTATTATCTTTTATTATCATATCTGTCTGTCTATTCTTATACCAGTATAAAAATATTTCTAAATTCTATCTGAAAAGTCAAATAGTTGTAAAAACAGGAGGAAAAAAACCTTAGGAAATGTATTTATTTGGCCACCCAGTCATTCTGTTTATGCCTAGAACAACACCTTGCACAAGATAGGCACACAGTAAATATTGGTTATTAATTGAATGAATGAAAAAGCAGTTCAGTAGAATGGGATTAACTTAATATGATTTTGAAACTCTTAGAATGAATATATCTCAATGATATTTTTTCAATATATCTCTCAGTTAATTTCTCATTACCTTATAGCTAGAGATTGAAATCTGAGGAGAACCTGGATGATAACAGTCTGTGATTACTGACTGACAGCGGACTTTTGGTGGATAGGGACAAATCTGTCACTTTTTGCATGATTTTGGGAATTTTACCTGTATTCTTGACTAGTGGATAGCCATTTATCTTTAAAAAGAGGTGCAGGTGCCAAGAATACTTGAAATTGTATTATATATATCTATGAAAATTTTAATGAGTTTCCCTAAAAGGTATTTCCTAGAACATTGCTAGTGGTAGATACT
Organism: Hipposideros armiger; assembly: GCF_001890085.2. NCBI lineage: Eukaryota > Metazoa > Chordata > Mammalia > Chiroptera > Hipposideridae > Hipposideros > Hipposideros armiger. The sequence goes on along the minus strand of NW_017731548.1, from coordinate 188,933 downwards.
ACATTTCACAGCAAGCAGCATTTGGAATTTCTAAGAAACGGGGCAAATGCACAGTTACGTTAAGAAATGTAAGCAACAGATAATATGAATTAAACACAAATCTATGTTAAGAAACTTTAATTAAAAGAAAATCCCATATTACACACCTAGCATTAAGTATGTAGGCACATTCCTGGATAACCTTTGGCAGACATGTATAATTAAAAACTTTCCCTTTAGTGACATATATAACCTGAAATTGTTTCTGTTTTTTACCATGATGTTTTTTGTTTGTTTGTTTCAGGTATATCTTCATTATAGTACTTCTTATAAAACTGGTAATTCTGTTGGTCTCTATCTAGTGCTTACACTAAACTCTGCATTATCTATCTTCAAAGAAACTCCACATTACCATATTTTGCCTTATATAATGCTCACTTTTTTGCTTAAATTTGTGAGGGAACAATAAGGATGTGCATTATACATGGGTAGTACTAATTTTGCATGTTCTTATTTTTCTAGTTTTTGAGATGTAATAGTAGGTTGTTTATTTGGGATTTTTCTCATTCTTGAGATTCTCCTGTAATGATATAAACTTTGCTCTTATTACAACTTTGGCTGCATACAAAAAATTTTGATAAGTTGTATTTTTATTATCATTTGTTTTTATGTATCTTTTTATTTATTTTACTTCTTCTTTGACTCAGTCATTCTTTAGAAACATGTTGTTTAATATCCACATATTTGTGGTTTTTCCCACTTGCTTTTTGCAGTTGTTTTCCAATTTCAAAACATTATGGTCAGAGAATAGGCTTGGTATGATTTCAATCTCTCTAAATTTTTTGAGGCTTGTTTTGTGTCTCAATATATGGTGTATTCTTGAGAATATTCCATGTGCACTAGAGAAAAATGTATAATCAGATGGCCTGGGGTGAAAGGCTCTATAAATGTGAATTATGTCCACTTGGTCTAATGTGTCATTTAAGGCTGATATTTCATTATTGATTTTCTTTTTGGATGATCATAGCTGTCATTGTGGTATTTAAGTCCCCTACTATAATTGTTTTTTTGTCAGCTTCTCCCTTTAGTCTGTTAGTAGTTGCTTTATATATTTTGTTGCTCTGTGATTGGGAGCATATATATTGATGTTATGTCTTCATGATGAATTTATCATTATGAAATGTCCACATTTTTGTCTCTTGTTACCTTTTTTATTTTGAGCTCTATTTTGTCAGATATGAGAATGGCTACACCGCTTTTCTCTAGATGCCATTTTCTTGGAGTATCATTTTTCAACCTTCACTTTGAGTCTATATTTGTTCTTGCCACTGAGATGTGTCTCATGAAGGCAGTGTATTGTTGGGTTTTGGTTTTTGATCCAATTTCTTACTCTGTGCATTTTTTGGTGAGTTCAGTCCATTTACATTTAGGGTGATTATTGATATATAAGCATTTCCTATAGTCATTTATTGTTTATTTTCTGGTAGCTTGGTTTCTCAATCCTAAAATTTATATGGAACCATAAAAGGCCTGGAATTGAGATGGCAATCATGAGTGAAGAACAAAGCTGGAGATATCACAATGCCTGATATCAAACTATACTATAAAGCTATAGTAATTAAGACACCATGGTACTGGCATAAAAATTGACCCACAGATCAATGGAACAGAATAAAGACCCCAGAAATAAATGCTTGTCTATATGGTCAATTAATCTACAAAAAAGGAGGCAAGAATATACAATGGGACAAAGACAGTTCAATAAATGGTATTGGGAAAACTGGACAAATACACACAAAAAATTGAAATTACACCACCCTCTTATACCATATGTAAGAATAAATTCAAAATGAATTAAAGACTTAAATGTGAGTACCAAATCTATAAAACTCCTAGAAGAAAACATAGGCAGTAACTCTTTTGGCTCTTAGTAATATTTTTTTGATATATCTCCTTGGGCAAGGAAAACAAAAGAAAAAAAAAACAAATGGGGCTACATTAAATTAAAAAGTTTTTGCACAGCAAAGAAAACCATAAAAAAACCAAAACCAAAACCAAAACATACTCATAGGGAGAAAATATTCACCAGTGATACCTCTGACAGAGGTTAATATCCAACATATATAAAGAACTTATACAAGTTCATACCAAAAGGAAACAAACAATCTAATTGAAAAATAGACAGAGGACCTGAATAGACATTTCTTCAAAGAGGACATACAGATGGTCAATAGATATATGAAAAGATGCTCAGTGTCACTAATCGTCAGATACAAGTTAAATGAAATATTACCTCATACCTATCAGAATGGCCATTATCAACAAATCAACAAAGAACAAGTGTTGGTGAGAATGTGGAGAAATGAGAAACCACATGCACTGTTCATGGGATTGCAAATTGCAGCAGCCAATATGGAAAGCAGTATGGAAGTTCTTCAAAAAATTAAACAGTTGAATTACCCATGATCCTGCCATTGTACTTCTGGGTATTTACCCAAAGAAATCATAACACTAATTAAAAAAATATGAATCCCTATGTTTATTGCAGCATTATTTACAATAGCCAAGATGTAGAAACATCCTGTGTCCATCAATAGATGATGGATAAAGAAGAGGTGGTACACATATAAAATGGACTATTACTTGGCCCTAAAAAATAATGAAACCTTACCAATTGTGACAACATGGATAGACCTAGAGGGTATTATACTAAGTGAAATAAGTCAGATGGAAAATAACAAATATCATATGATTTAATTATTTGTGGAATCTAAAAAACAAATGAACAAACAAAATGGAAACAGGCTTATAGAGAACAAGCTGATAGCTGCCAGATGGGAGGAATTTGGGGGGCTGGATGAAAAAGGTGAAAAGATTAAAAAGAACAAATCAGCAGTTACAACATAGTCTCAGGGATGTAAATTATAGCATAGGGAATATAGTCAATAATATTTTATAAGTATTGTGCCATGTGTACCAGATTTATCTGGGGAATCACCTCATAAAGTATATAAATGTCTAACCACTATTTTGTACACTGAGAACTGTAGAAATCCATTTCCTGCATAACTCTGAGCAGGTCTCAGTTTTTGTTTTTCAACTCATTTTTACCCTTTAGTAAAAATTATTATGTTGTCCTTAAGATTTCTACCTCATATTTATGTATGTCAATGATGAAGTGTTCTGTAATGAATCTGCAGTAACTGATAGTAACATTTCAGGGTTATCTGATCATCATTTCCTAAATGGGCAGGTCATGGGGATAGTCAGCATCAGGCTTATAACTTCCTTATTTAGTTTTATGTTTGCCTTAAATATGCCCTGTCCATTGTTCTAGTGCATCTAGGTTAACACACCTTTGAAATGCCAGAAGTAGTCCCCTATCCCAGACCCTCAGAAATGTAACCACCCTCAAAAGAGCATATAATCTTGTTTACAATCCTGAAATCCATCATAGAGATTTCCCTGCTTTGCTTTCTGCCACCTTCATGTAATCAATCTTTCTTATGTTCCCTCCTTAATTTCAAATGTATAAAAAAGAATGAAAATTGTCATTATTCAGATCATTTGAAATCTTGCTTCCTGGTTATCAGTTTGACTCAGATAAACTCATAACTATTCAGATTTGGATGTTTTTACATTGACTTGTTGGTGACTGCGAAATTCACATCTCTAGGTTTGATCTGTATCAGCTTCAACTTTTACATTTTCTACCCACTATTGGTCAAGAATGTGCAATTCTTTTCTTTTCTTTTTTTTTTTTAAAGATTTTTATTGGGGAATTGGGGGGATGGGAACAGTGCTGGGGAATGGGGGAAGGGGAACAGACAAGTTGCTGTCCTTTTGATCTTCAGTCTAGTTGTGGAGGACGTTGCTTCACTGGCCCAAGCTGGCACCATCATTGCGCTCTTCCCGGGTGAGGCAGATCAGTCGCCGGCTTCTGGACGGCCACTCACTGCGGCTGCTGGCCGCTCACGCTGGCTGCTGGCTACACATGGTAGCCCATTGCAACCCAATGCCACAGGGGTTGCAGCCTACGCCGTCGCCAGCGACTCACGGCAGCCCAGCTCCAAGTTGAGCTGTTGTTCAGCATCTTAGCTGTGGAGGGCAGTGTCACTGGCCCTCATATGTGGGATCCGAACCGGGGACCTCTGGCGTCCCAAACCAGCACTTAACCATCGCGCCACTCGGCCGGCCCTGAGCAATTTTTTCTTTTCCCAGGCTTTTTAATTGATATTTAAAACTCTTGTTTTCTATCATTTTTCAAAATAACAGGCTTGAAGTATTTTAAAAAGAATTTTTACTTCAAATTTTCTATGCAGACAGAAGAAAGTAACTGGTCTAGAACTTTTAACATCTATATATGAACCCATAAATCTTCAAAATGTTTTAGTAAATGGCATCTAGAACAAACCATGTGGTATCATTTAAGCTTCAGAAAGAAAATGTAAAATGGCTGCATATTTAGACAAATGGTTCAGGCTTTCAGGCTACTCTTCATTACTCATGGGGTTTTCTGCAAGCTTTGAGTTAGTGTTGAAATTTTAAAAGGTACTAGGCAACAGTGACATTGATATTTCAGATCCTCATTAATTTTTATAAATTCCATGTTTTATTGTTAATTTTCCACATAAGTATGATGTTTTCTTTCTACAATGCTAAAGGAAAGATAAGCTCATTTAAAAATACCTTTAAGGAAGGAGAACTGACTCTGTGATAGATGATGTGATATACAGATGATGTATTACAGAATTGTACACTTGAAACCTATGTAACTTTACTAACCATTGTCACCCCTATAAACTTTAATTAAAATAAAATAAAAGAAATGAAATAAATACCTTTAAGATGAAATTTAAAAGACAGCTTTTAAAAAGTAAAACTACTTGCTTTGAGAAGTAGTATGCCTAACATACAGTGCTCTTTAAAACTATATAACAGCAAAGGACTGCCTGGTGGTTGAGATTTATTCTCTAGATAGTCCTAAAACCTTTATTACACTGAAACACTGACAAATTATTCAGAGTATCACATAACTGTATGATCCTCAGAGTTTCCATTATCAAAGATGGTTTTCTTTACATAGACTTTCATTCCACTTATTCCATTGTACTTGAGCCCACCTAATAAGCTTCTGGTTTACCCAAGAGCAGTGCTTTGAGTGGCTTGCCAAGTTCTTACTGAATGCTCAGGTGTTTGCTGAGCCCAGTCTGACAGTTGCTGTTCTCATTTAATGACTTCGCCAGGACCTCTGTAATTCACTTTGCTATTGGCTTGAGTTTGCATGTATTCTCACTTCTTATAATTTTAGAAGTATGGAACAAAGTCCTCCTATCCCAAGTTAAACCAAATGAAGGGAAACCTCACCCTAGGGAAAAAGGGATATACTGCATGTAGAAATTTGCCAAAATTGTTGATATATCTATGAAATATGGGAATCTTTATAAATGGGGGTTAATAAAATAAATCTATCAAAATGGCATTTGGACAGTGATAAAGCTTAAATTTGAATTCAATTTCCCCTTTTCTCCCATAATCCCATTATGACAGAAGTTGGCTGAAAGAAAAATGACCCAGTTCCAAAGCATTTCTTCACGGAGATAAAAACCTTTAAATTTTTCTTTTAAGTAAACTGGGAATAGAGCTGAGTAGATAGTTCTTGACCCATGCAAACTAGTATAGTAGACTTACTGAATTGGTTATTTACTTTTATGACTGTTGGGAGACAACTCTCTGGGTCTCTTCTGTGTCTGCACATCATGTGATCAGAGGCGCTAACTGCCTTTCATTGTACACTATATTTTCAAGGATATTTGTACAGAGAATGGCTTTGGAAAATAAAGATAATGTCTCCCTCTCTAACAGACAGCAGATATCCTTATTTTTTGGTATAATAAAGATAATGCCTTTTTCCAGAGCAAAGACAAGGCAGGTTTGTTTACTGCCCATTATAAAGTATTTGGGTTCCCTAAACTCAGTGTTCTTCAGCTGTGATAACTCACTGCGTGTGTAATATCCACCTGGCCCACTCTGCATAATTCACATAGGGATGGGGGGCAAGAGGGATAGATATGACCATGAAGCTCAGTTTCCATGAGTAAAAATGTCTTCTGTCTCTGACCAAGGGTCTTTTCTCCAATCAATGAAGTGTTAATTCTTTAGGCTGACTTTCAAAGGAAATTTCACTTTGCTTATTTCTTAGGTTTCAAGGGGCTATTCACAATTGCCCTCTCTACTTTTCATAGTACTCAACTCAGATAATTAATAGGGTTTTTTAACTGAAAGACACCAATGTTATTCCTGATTTATTTTATTAGTCAGGATAGGCTATTTATGCTGTGATAACAAATCAACCCCCCAGTGTCAGTAGATGAACACAGCCAAAATTTATTCTAGCTCATGGAACATTCAATAAGAATTGGATGACTCTTTAGGGCAGCTTAATCCCTCATCTTCCACATGATGATTGATTCAGGCTGTTTCCATTTTGGATGCCACATCTAAATTTTTATACCTTTGATGGCAAAGCAGGGTGTGATAGTAAGTGGAGAACTCCCATACACGTTTGTATGCCTTGACTCCCATCAATTCCTGTTGATTGATGATAACTAGTCACATGGCTCAACCAAGATGCAAGTTGATTGAAGAATTGTAGAGGAAACCACGGGCATTCAGTGAACAGTAATGTCTTTGTCACATTTTTCCAAATATTTTTAAAAAGTAGATTGACTTGCCAATTTATTCTCATGCTAGCACTGCATTTTAAAAATTATTATAGTCTCATAACAAATTTCAGTAACTGCTGTGTGTGAATTCCTACTTCCTTTAAAAAAGGGTCCTTGATATTTGTGTATAATTATTCTTCCAGATAAAACTCAAAATCCCTTTTAGGCATTAAAATTCTTTAAAATATTTTGGCATTCTTATTGGAAAAAATTAAAACTGTAAAGCAGTGTAGGAAGAATTGATATTTTTATAACATTAATCTTTCAGTGCAGAAATAAGACTATATTTTAATTCCTGTAGCAATAAAAATTTATAATTCCTTCATAAGATTCAAATTTGTTTCTTGCGAATGGTATTTATTTTATCTTATTATTTCATACATTTGATTATGAGAAATGAAATGTTTCTTTGAAAAGATTGATAAACTAATAAACCTATGGAAAAGCTTATCCAGAAAATGTAGAAGAAAAACAAATGTAAATAATTGTATACATATGTGTAAATAATTTTAAAACCAAAAGAAAATATTATGAGCAATAATATAGTAATGTGAAAAAAAAGATGATGTGGTTACATTTCTGGAAAAACTATAAAATGCTGAGGTTGGTTCCTAGTCAAATAAAAAAATAAATAGAAAAAAACCCCCTGAAAACTTGAAAAGATAATGACCATAAAATAAATTGAAATGTTACTCAAAACCATCCCCTCTATAAAAGTACCAGGCTGGATAATTTTTCATGCTAGTTCTACACAACTTTCAAGTAACTCCTAGCCAATATCACCTTATTTTAAGTTGTCTAAGGAAATAGTGAAAGAGGTAAAAATTGCTTGATATTTTTTATGAGGCTAGTGCAACTTAGACACCAGATAATAAAATCTCAAAAGCAAAAAAAGAAAGGAAAATTGTAGGTCAATTTCATTTATGATTAGAGAAAAATATGTAATAAAATCATACAACAGTAACTGAAAAAGGTAAACATACACCTGTGGCATTTTGACAAGTGACTTAAAGCATTAACTATAATGGAATTGATAATATCTTGATTCCTCAACCTTTTCTGCATATGTTGAGTTAACCACCTGACTCTAAATGAAAGAATAATGGGTATAGTTAATATTCATGTGATAATACTTCTCAGAAAATGAGAATGTGAATGATTACTGTTTGTGTGACAATCCTTTTGCAATCAGTAGGTTTCCAATTCTTTGTTTTCAATAGTGTTGGGAAAAGACCTAAATGAGTTTCCAGCCAATTGATTATGAAAAATGTTTTGATTTTAGATCACTATATGGTTTTGATGAAGGAGTACAAAGAATTGAATGACATTTGCTAAACACATAAACTCCTCTATTATTATCTATGGTGGTTTGGCTCAAAACAATCATCAGCCTTTTCAGGTAGAATGTGAGTATAACTACTCTGTGATTTGAGTTAAATGTGAGGGCTTTCCATTATGATGAGAGTCTGATTACACATTTAATAACCTCATTACTCAGTAAAAAATTCACTGTGAGTTCATTGTCTGACAATTAAGTTCACAAACAAATCCTAGAAAAAGTGCTACATAACCTCACTGCTGAATATCACTATGGTCACCTTTGAAGTACTCCCCTTGGGAAGCTATGCACTGATGCCAGCACCTAGTCCACCCTTCAAAGCAATTTTGGAACTCATTTTCTAGAATGGCCCTCAGAGCTGTCATTGTATTACCCTTGATGTCCTGAATGTCATCAAAATATCTTTCTTTGAATATTTCCTTTATCTTTGGGTAAAGAAAGAAGTCATTAGGGGCCAGATCAGGTGAGTAGGGAGGATGTTCCAATGCAGTTATTTGTTTACTGGCTAAAAACTCCCTCCCAGTCAGTGCCGTGTGAGCTGGTGCATTGTCGTGATGCAAGAGCCATGGATTGTTGATGAACAGTTCAGATCATTTTCATTTAACTTTTTACACAGCCTTTCAGCACTTCCAAATAGTAAACTTGGTTAACTGTTTGTCCAGTTGGTACAAATTCATAATGAATAATCCCTCTGATATCAAAAAAAGTTAGCAACATCATTGCAATAAGTTCTTGAACTTAATTGTCAGACCCCATATATGTTAAATTGAATTATTTGGCTTATGAAATTGAATTATAGATAAAATTTTCACTTAAAAATGCATGAAGATGTGAAATACAATACGGGAAATATAGTCAATAATATTGTAAAAACTATGTATAGTGTCAGATAGATATTAGACTTATTGGGGGGATCACTTCATACATTATATAAATGCCTAAGCACTGTGCTGTCCTCCTGAAATTAATATAAAATAAAATTGAATATAAACTGTAATTTAAAAAGTTTATAGTCATGGCATGTAAAGTACTGCATATGGAATATAGTCAATGATAGTGGAATAGCTATGTATGGTGTGAGATGGATAGTAGACTTGTTAGGGTTATAACTTTGTGAGAGCTGTAAATGTCTAATTATTATGCTGTTTTGTACACCTGAAACTAATAACAAAAAAATAAGCATAAATAAATTGCATATGTAAACTTTTTTTCTGTAGAATACCTTTAGCCTTAAGTTTATAATCTTCAGCACACAGATAGAACAAAATGTACCTGAATATATTAAATTTTCTTTCCTCAGAAATGAAATGAAGAAGGGAGTTTAAAAAATTAAACTATGAGGGGTTTTTTTTGTTTTGCTAAAGTAAGTATATGTAGCGTTATTAATAATTTTCTTCCTTGTAAGCACGTCTTATGATACTGAATAGCCTTTTATGGTATTTTTCTTCTCATAAATTTCTAATATTACTGTATTCTTTAAAGTGAAGTTTGTTAATTGTGTAACAGCTTAAAAATTCTACTTCCTCATAATGTTTCTTATCATGAATAAAAGTTTAGTGATTCATGTAAGTGCAAAAAATTATCTTTTAAAGATACATTTTTGAAGTATCTATACATGAAATAATAGGATGATTGAGATTTGCTTTAAAATAATTCAAGTTGGGGATCAAGGGCAAAAAAGAATAGGGTTATAAATGAAAAAACTGAAGCTATGTGATGATAATTATAAAAACTGAGTGATGCGTTCATGGGGTTTATTATACTAGTTCCAAAACTGGATTTGTATCTTGGAAATGTTTATGATGTCCCCAGATTGGAAGAATTCCTGGAAAGGCTATCCTTGCCTTTAGACAGCTCTATACTTAACAAGTTCCAGTGGGACATTTAGCATTTGTTTATTTCTGTACAGCAAGGACAATTTAAACTTTTGACATTTTTACTCCCATGATGAAATCTTTGTTAAATTACTAGAACTAGCAGAAATTTGTTCCATCTGCTTCATGAAGTTAGTCTCATTTTGAATTGTGTAATACCACTTTGAAAATTACGTTATTCATTCACATGTGGTCAAGAAAGCACACTCCAAAGTCAGACTGCTAATGTTTAAATTCTAGCTCTACAATGAAATACTAGAGAAGTTTGTTAATCTCTCATAGCTTCTGTTTTTCTCATCTTTAAATTGTGAATAAAAATTAGATTAATTAAAATAACACATACAGTAATGCACCTAGCATAGTGAGTGGCGCAGATAAATTAGTCAATAAATGTTAGCTATTATTGTTATTGTATGTAGTTATCTATTCATTTATTCATTCAACCCAATTATTCATTCAAATGTATGCCCAGAAGTGAGGTGCATGGAAATCAGAGATAAAGGCTTTGCCTCAGTCATCAGTGAACTCACTGTCCAGTCGGAAATAGAGACAAGTAAATAAATGAATATAATTCAGTGTCCTAAGTGGTAAAACAAAGAATATTATGAGCCACCCAACCTGAGTGGGAAGTTGAGGCCATGGAAAATTACCTGAAGGTGATACCTGGATTGAGTTTTAAAGGATGAAAGACTTACTAGGCTGGTAGGTAATAGTGTTATAGGCAGAAGGAATAAGATTGTTGACCTGAAAATATATATGAATATGACTCACTCGTATAAAATCTTGGTTTAAAGTTTATTAATAGCATTTGTAGAATTGTTTATTTTTTATTTTTTAAAAAATTTAACTCCTTTTTTTCACTCTCCTATTTTCTAATTTGAATCCTACTGGACCTTGAGCTCCTTGAGAGTGTATGGCACCTCAGTGAGTAATAAAATGGCTGGCACATAGTAGGAGACAATAAGTGTTTATTGAATTTAATTGAATGAAATTACGTCTTAGGAGGGGAAGGGAAGTCTTTTAAAATTAAAAATGTAAACCAGAATTTCTAAGCCTAGGAAGGGTTAGCAAGGAAAAGATTAATTACAAACATATAGTATGCTGCAGTGAGGATGTAACTCAAATTCAGATGGAAAGAGCCAGCAACTTTACAACTCCTTTTGAGGCAAGGCAATAAAAATACAGTTTTGGATTATCAGATAACTTGAAGTATGAACACACCAAAAAATATTTTAAAGGTAATTCAAAGTATTTTAATTATTTCACTTGCTTCTGTTTATTAACATAAATAGTGGAGGAATATGTATAGTCATATATTTGAGATAAAAAATAAATATGAGAGTATAGTTTAAAACGTAAAAGGGTGTCTAATTTATTGAGTGTTAAAAGATGATCACAGTTAGCAATGATACCCTGAGAAACCTTGCAAACTTGTTACTGAAGAACAAAAATACTTGACCACTGAGGAACAGTTTTCAATGTCTGTATATGAACTTCGACAATTAAGTTTGCGAACTTGTTGCAATGATGTTGTTAAATTTTTTTTATATCAGAAGGATTGTTCATTTTGAATTTGTACCAACTGGACAAACAGTTAACCAAGTTTACTATTTGGAAGTGCTGAAAAGCCTGCATGCAAAATTTACATAAAAATTACCTGAACTTTTCACCAGCAATTCATGGCTCTTGCATTGTGACAATGCTGACAGTACACCAGCTCACATGGCACTGACCAGGAGGGAGTTTTTAGCCAGTAAACAAATAACTGTATTGAAACACCCTCCCTACTCACCTGATCTGGCCCTCAATGACTTCTTTCTTTACCCAAAGTTAAAGGAAATACTGAAAGGAAGACATTTTGATGACATTCAGGACATCAAGGGTAATACAGCGACAGTGTTGATGGTCATTCCAGAAAAAGAGCTCCAAAATTACTTTGAAAAATGGACTAGGTACTGTCATCAGTGCATAGCTTCCCAAGGGGAGTACTTCAAAGGTGACTCTAGTGATTGATATTCAGCAAAGAGGTATGTAGCACTTTTTCTAGGATGAGTTTGCAAACTTAATTGTTCATCCTCATGTATTCTGAACAGTGAGAAATTGGGAGCATTTGGCTGTGTTGAATTTGAAAGTCTGAAGCAGTAAGTTGATCTTCAAAGGAAATTTTTAGACTTTGATTTTTCCAACTTCAGAGAATTTGTACTAACCTTTTTATCTTTGTGGTACTATCTACAACCCTGTATAATTGTTTACCAACAACTGAAACTATCTATTTAATTATCTTTGTGGCCTTGATGATCAATCAGTTATATATCACATTTTACAAAGTAAGCTAAGTAAGGAGAACAGGATAGGCATTTGGCAGCCTACATTTCATATGCTGTCATAATTGGTGACAAATAAGATGACTAAGTCAAGCCTACTATTCCCCTCAGCTCGACTAGACTTTAGACAGATTTGTCCTGACTCTAGGCTCCTGACCTCCTTTTTCTTTGAACACTTTAGGAAATTTGTATTGTCAATTCTTTCTCTGCCCTTTTGAGGTGTATGCAAATCTTTTGAAAAACCTCTTGCCAGTTTTATAACCCAGGAGAGCCTTTCTTAAGGACCTTGGAGCCCTCACCTATGGCCTGTTAGTAGCAGAATAAATGAATTCTTAAGATAGTGAACTAAAGCCAGATTTAAAAATCTTCCCCCTCCAAAACTTAATAGTATAAATGAAAATCATTAGGAAAAAAAAGAATCTGAAAAAAAAAAAGCCAGCATGAATTAAACAATGCAAAGGAAGGGCTGGAGGTTAATGAAAGAACAAGCAACGTTTTCAAGAGTTAATACAACATACTTTGGAGACACTCAGAGCAGCTTCTGACTTTCCCATAGAGAAGCATTGGCAGTGCAGGTCAAGGTGAAGATGGAAGTGAGGAAAGGGCTGTGGATAAACACAGTCCTGAAAAATCAAATGCATCATGTAATCATGGCAGAAGAGAGACAGAGAGAAGATGTGGGCAGCCCTGGGAGATGTGAAAATGCACTTGAAATTAAAAGCCTCTCTCCTGGCTTTCTGTTTGTCCTTCATTGTTGGGGAAAATGGAGTTTACAATATTTGGAGCCTTCTGTTGGGATGAAAGAGGAAGAAGGAAGAAAAAGCATCCTAAAATTACTAAATACCCATTAATTTGGAAATAAACAGAAATTAGAAACAACAGGCAAAGAGGAGATCTAAGACTAGATCTTCTTAGGGAGGTAGGGAAAGAGATCAGCTAAGAGCATCTGGTAAAGAAAGCTCCCTTCACCAAACTGTGAACTCTTAATACAGAGGCCAAGAAACAAAACACCCACTCCCTGTCCCAAAACCCACTTTCTTCTCTTTTTCTTTTGGAGGATAGAAGCAGCTGGTGGACAAGGAAAGGTAAAATGCAGTTAGGGGAAAATTCAGGCTGACCTTAATGGAGCTAAGTCTCCTGGGAATCACACTGAATTGGAGGAATTATTTGAATTTCAAATTATCTACACTGTAGTAAGGCAAACTCAAGATGAGGTAGAGGGAACTGGAGTACATACTATTTAACAAAATCGCCAAAGACAGAAAAGAGCCCAATCTTGATAACAAAGACCACTCACAGCTCCAATGACTTTGAAGACACCTTCAGAGTGGCATGGCTCATACTCTGGTATCTGCCTCAATTCAAACTTCAGTTTTAACGTGCTGTTACTGTTCACTCAATCTTTCAATAGTTAATTAACAAACAATACTGAGGACTAATTATGTGCCAGGCTCTCTACAAGAAAATTAGATACAAAATTAAATATAATAGCTTCCTTTCCTTGGAAGCACTCACAGTTTTTGGAGGATGAAGGTATTGAAAGGGTAGATCAACACATGTACCTAAATAATTAAATACAATCTATAAGTGCTATAGAAGAATAATGAACAAAATACTGTAGACACATTAAGAATGGAGCAATTAGTTTTCAGGGACTAGTAAAATTATCTTCAGTAACTTCATAATTAAATTATTATTATTATTTTTTATTAAAAAAATTTTTTTATTGTTAGTTTCCGGTGTACCAAACAATGCAATAGTTATCCTTTTCACCCTCACAGACATAATTAATTTATTTTTAATTACAAGTTGCGATCACAAATTATGGTGAATGTTTAAATAAAAAAATTATTACAGTAAAAGACACATTGCCATTAATCCCCTTCAAAATACTCCTCCTTACTTCAAACACACTTATCCCATTGTTATTGTCACTTTCTGAAGCATTTCTGGAAGTCCTCTTTTGTGACTGTCTTTAGTTACACTGTAGAAACACTCATTTGTTCTCAGGGACTAGGAAAGGGAATGGGCTCTTGCAATCTGGGGCAGCATGGATGGACCTGAGGGTGTTATGCTGAGTGAAGTATGTCAAACAGCTAAAGACAGATGTAATGTGATGTCACTTAAATGCAGAATCTAAAGAACAGAATAAACACAACAGAAACAAACTCATAGATACAGAAAACATTTTGATGGTTGCCAGATGGGAGGAGGGTTGTGAATGGGTGAAAAAGAGAAAGGGATTAAGAAGTATAAATTGGTTCTTACAAAGTAGATTGTATTTAATTATTTATGTACTTGCATGTCTTGATTTATCCTTCCAATGCCTTCATCCATCAAAGACTGTGAGTGCTTCCAAGGAAAGGAAGCTATTGTATTTAGTTTTATATCTTATTTTCTTGTAGAGAGCTTGGCACATAATTAGTCCTCAATATTGTTTGTTAACTAACTATTGAAAGGTTGAACAAACAGTAACAGAATGTTAAAACTGAAGTTTCAATTGAGGGAGATACCAAAGTGAGTGTGAGGCACGCCGCTCTGAAGGAGTCTCCACAGTTGATTATTCAAGGATCAGTTCCATGACTCTTCGACTCCCTTACTCACTTTCAGAATGTAACAGAGCAGAGTGAGAGAGTGGGTGTAACTACAGTACTAGCAACAGCAGGGCAGGAAGGGCAGGCAAGCTGCCCCAGCAGACCACCTATGGGGTGAGGAAACTCTACACTTTGGAGCTGATAAGAGGAAATGTCCCATGGGAAGAGAAGCACAACCCATGTTAGGGGAACTTTATTCAGAAGGACCCACCAAAGGGCCCACAAGAGTTCACAGAGGAGCCTATGGGAGAGTGAGTTTTTGACATGACAGGCCCAGAGTCCGAATTAATTCTGACCACAAACTCTCTAAGTGGGAACTTTTACTAAACAGATTATATACCTGTAATACATTCGAGTGACCATAGAATTATTTCATAGTAAAGTGAAAAGAACATCATGTAGTCTGGTGAGTTTTTATCCAGCGGCTGGGGAAACATTTCCCCATTGGAGTGGAATATCAAGAAAGTTGTGTTTTCATTGTATTTCAAGTTGTTCTTATTCAATGTAATGTAATTATTATCACTTATCTTTTAGTACATTTTCTGTCCTCCCTCCCCTCCTCTCAATTTGGCCAAAGCTTCCATGAGGAGACTGTGTAGAACTGACCCTGTTTCTGTTGAGCAGGAAAATGATAACTGCTTGTGTTGTTTTGTGCATGTAGATAACTGTGTGGGTGTATCTGAGTGATTAGATATGGTAACAGGAGGCCAGGGGGAGGGGAAGGAGGAAAAGGCTGTTGATGCATCTAGTGTATGTCTTCTGTAGCTCTCTGAGTCCAAGACAGACTGAAGTAAAATCCTAATTTCAACACTTTCGAAATTAAAATTAAAGACTAGGTAGGTGGAGAGCTGGCCAATCATATTTTTCCTCAGGCTGGTTTTTTGTTTGTTTGTTTGTTTGTTTTTGCAACTTTAGTTTAATTTGTAGAAAAATGATCTCTTCCAAAATTAAAATAGTAAAATATTTGTGGGAAAATCATGTGTGTACTAAGCCAATGCTAAGATAGAGCCCATGTTGCCCTGATAAGCTCATGTTCTATCAGCCTCATAATTACCTTGCTGATTTTATCTGACTCCAACTTCTGGTCTTTAACTTTTGGACTTGAAAATGTGATGTTAGTAGCACCAAGATCAGATCCACTTCACGGGAGGAGATTCCCAGAAACCAAGTTCAAAACACTGACATCTAGAACAAAGATGATAACAATTCACAATGAGAAAAGAAAAAAAAAATCCCATGGGGATGGAATACTTGTACCAACATCAATGCTTTTTTTCTCCCTGTGGTCAGGCAACCTGGGTAATAAAATCAGATGCAAAAGTTGCTTGATGAGAAATATTTAGCCTGAAGGGAAATTGATTGTGGGCCTCGGACAGCCCTAGCATTGTTCAGGGTGATAAGAGGGTTTTCCTTCCCTATCTGTTTGTTAGTTTCATAGTTATTTTATGTGTTTTTTTTGCATGCCTAATATTTTTCAAAAACAAATGTTAAAAAAAAGAAGACTATATAGCATCTCAAGTTGTAAAAAGTGCTGTTATGTACGAGAAAATATATCAGAAAATATATTAACATAGTAATATCAATGATCTGTGCTGGTATAACTATTTCCTTTTTTATAATTTTCTACAGGGCATTTAAAATTATTGCATGTGATTAAAAATTATTTTGATATAGTTTAGCTTCATTTATTTCTATTTGTCAGATCCTATTTAAAAAGCAAAAATGAGTCTAGAAGTTTACAGCAAAGGAAAGGAATTTTATGACATTTTTGTATGCCTTTATATTTTATAAAAACAAAAACAGCCCAAATATTTAAAAGATTCATTGAGGAAATGAACAGAAAAAGAACAAGTATATGCTTTATACTACTCTTTCTTGCAAATGAACAGTGTGCTAATTTTAGTTCTGTGTTTACCCAAATCATTCACATTTATCAGATTCTATTTTTCAAGCCTCACATTATGTCCCAAGTCATGACAACTATAATGAAATAAAAGATAATAGAATAGAATGTAGCATTTAAACATCCTTTAAAATGCCAAAGCGTTTATTTTCAGCTGCTGCGAATTTCTTTCATATCTCAGTGCTATGGGTAGAAATGGAATCCAGAAACCTAGACAAATCAAACCTCTTAACTGGCAGCCAACTTTTTTCCTGGTGTGATTCCATTTTTCCCTAGCTTATATTAACTGCAACTGCATTTATATACACTTCTTTCAAATAGCACAGCCTCATGCCTGCAGCTCTACAAGCAAGTGGGAAGGATAAACAAAAGCTAAGGAAGGGATTTTCAAAGTAGCCTTTGTGTTGACTTGTGCTCTTGCTTTCTAATTAGTCTTTCCAGAGGGTGGAATTTCTGAGCCCTGCAGGGCCTCCTCTGCTTTGCTGCATCTCAGGTTAGGCAAGCAGAGAATCCCTGCCTGCTGTGAACCCCTCAGACTGAGACAAGCAATAGGCCAGCTGTTCTCCACCGGGACTGCTTGGAGAATTTCTCTCCTACTTAGCTCAGTTTTCTCCGGAGCAACCTTAGTTCTCAACAACCACAACAGAACTGGCCCAGTACAAAGAAGTGGGTGAAAGGTACAAAGGATCAAGGAAAAAAGACAGAAAAAAGAAAAAGGAGGTAGTTTAAAAAATATATTTTTATTAAAATATTGCTAAGATATAATATTATATTAGTTTCAGGTGTACACCATAGTTATTCAACATTTATATACCTAAAGAAGTGATCCCCATGAGTCCAGCAAACATCTGACACTGTATCATGCTATCACAATATTATTGACTATTCCCTATGCTGTACATTACATCCCCATGACTTATTTGTTTTATACCTGGAAATTTGGACCTCACCTTTACCCCGTCACCTTTTCCTGCACTTTAAAAATTTTTCAATTACAGTTGACATTTAATATTATTTTATATTAATTTCAGGTGTACAGCATAGTGGTTAGACATTTATACAATTTAAGAAATGATCCCCCTGACTAGTCTAGTAACCATCTGGCACTATACATAGTTACTACCATATTATTAACTATTTTCCCCATGCTTTACTTTACATTCCTGTGATTATTTTGTAGCTACCAATTTGTACTTCTTAATTTCCTCACTTTTTCACCCTGTCTCCCAACCCCTCTCTCATCTCTCACCTCATATCTAGTACCCATCTGACACCATATATAGTTATTATGATATTATTGATTGTATCCCTTATGCTATACCCTACATCCCCATGACTACTTTGTAAGAACCAATTTGTACTTCTTAATCCCTTCCCCCTTTTCACCTATTCCCAACTGCCCTTCTGTCTGGCAACAATCAAAATATTCTCTGTATCTATGAGCTTGTTTCTTCTTTGTTTATTTTGTTCTTTAGATTCCACATTTAAGTGACATCACATTACATCTGTCTTTCTCTGTCTGACATACTCCACTCAGCATAGTACCCTCCCAGTCCACCCATACTGGCACAGATGGCAAGAACCCATTTCCTTCCCTGGCTGAGCAATATTCCAGTGTATATACGTACCACCTCCTCTGTATCCATTCTTCCATCGACAGACGCCTAGGCTTCCTCCATATCTTGGCCATTGTAAAAATGCTGCAGTGAGCACATGGATGCACGTGTCCCCTTGAAGTAGCTCTTTGGGTTTCTCCAGATAAATACCAGGATGTGAGATTACTGGGTCCTTCTTTGTCTCTTGTTATAGCCTTTGTTTTAAAGTCTATTTTTTTCTGGTGTAAGTATTGCCACCCCAACTTTTTTGTTTGTTTGTTCCCATTTTCATGAAATATCTTTTTCCTATCCTTTACTTTCAGTCTGTGTGTGCCTTTCGATTTGCAATGAGTCTCTTGAGTGCAGAGACTTGGCGTCAGCCTGAGGTGAGACATTAGGGTCTTTTGAGGTACTTTCTGACTATGCCTACAGCCCTGATATTCTCTGTTCTTTTATGAAATTACTAGTAAGGGGTAGCCATAAGAAGGAACACAGGCGAGTCTCAGGAAGCAACGTTTATTGTAGTCACATGTTCTGTAACCAGGAGGCATGGCACACCACACAGCACCATGTGGTGTTTTGGTCAGGAGCCTTTACTGGGGTTTCCTTAGGAAAGGCAAGACAGGCCAGGATAAACAGGTTAGGACTGACTAGTTTGAACGTTCCCAGAGCACTTTGGGCTATAGAGGTGGTCTCTAGTTGCCAGTACCTGGCCCTGGGATCCAGATAAGGCAGAGGAATATGCCTGGTCAGCTGCATAAGCCTTATTGAGAATGTATGGCTCTGGCCTGGGTAGTTTGCATATCAAAGGCATGCTCCTCCCTGAACCATGTGCTATCTCTAAGAATTGGCTGGTCTCAGAAGGGCAGTCTCTTTCAAGGCAAAAAGATTTTTAAGCTGTCCAAACATAATATCCAGAAGATAAAAAACCATAAACAGTATGCCGACATATTCATGTGGCCTTCTAAATTCCCAGATAATCTTGAAGTTTTTTATGGACTATGATAGACATCTTCTTGCCTAGCTTTTCCTTTTAATTTTTTTGGTCAGCCTCTTAGCCCCAATTGCTGTCCCTGTCTTAGGCACCTGTGACGCTGTTGAATGTTATCGATAAAGGCTCTGGGAGAAGTCTATTTGCAGTAACCAAGCCCCGAGTTATGTCAAATGAAGGTGAGTCCTGCAAGTGCGGGCTTCTAGGGAGCTATAAGACGGGTCAAATAATGACAAGTTTCTGGGATGGGACTCATTTTAGAAGCTCCAAATCAATTCTTTCCTCTCCAATGGCTGCTAGGTTGACGGGTTTTGCAACCACTACATGTGAGGCTGTTGATTTTTATGGCCACTGTGAAACTAGGGTGAGGGGAATGGGAATAGGGCAAGTTAAAATGCTCTAAAGCTTGCTGCTATTTAGTTTTCTTCCTTGAATACAAGTTCCTCAGATTGTTGAAAGCTTTCAGTTAATTTCCAGAGTTCTGAAAATGGTGATGTAAAAAAGTTTTGACATTCATATTACTTTTATAGAGAAACAGATTTTTTGAGATC
Organism: Hipposideros armiger; assembly: GCF_001890085.2. Classification (NCBI taxonomy): domain Eukaryota; kingdom Metazoa; phylum Chordata; class Mammalia; order Chiroptera; family Hipposideridae; genus Hipposideros; species Hipposideros armiger. The sequence continues at coordinate 169,058 of NW_017731548.1, read as the reverse complement.
CTTCCTCTACCATTCTGGAAGTGCTCTTCATCAGACTTTTTTTTTTTTTAAATATTCTGAATGTACTCTTTTTAGAGCTATCACATCTTTCATAGGATGAAATTGATATGGGGAAAGCAAAATGTCTTTTGTTTTTTAGTTTACATATATTTTTCTCTTAGTATTGCACTAACCATTTCCGGGAATGACTCTGAACTCTTATGATAATTTACATTGAATTTGAGATATTAAATTGAACCTGCTCTTGGTAAGGTCACAAAATAATAGACATGAGATGATTTTCTCTGCTTTAGTGCAACATGTATAGCTTCTCTTCAGTTTCTACTCTTAAAGATTAAACATAACCAGTCTCATAAAGCAATTCACCATGATTTTCAATGGGAGATGAAAGCCCCTTTCAAAACAACCTCCCCACACTTCCTCTTCCTAGGTAGCATGTACTTTCAGCCTTCTGGAGATAATTTGATTTATTTTTTTCCATAAAAATGGTGGAATCTAACATGAATATATCAAGTAAAGTGGATACAAAGGTGAGACGTGCCAAGGGAGGTAAGAGTGACAAAAATCATGAGATAATTTAGACTTCTGTGATGCATCTCAAATCATACTCTTTAGATCATTGCTTATTCCTCTATGGTTAAGCCTTGGCCTATGTAAAATCGCTCTCTTTCTTAACCTGCGGTATAACTTGGTCTTTCCAAATAGAAAACTAGAAACACTTTTAAAAATGAATCAATCAAAATTTCAAATTATTGTGTTAGCCGAATTCAAATTAAAACTGCTCTAGGAAGCCACAAAATGGAAGTGCCAATGAAAGCAGCAGGAAGTGCCAAGCTGTTTGAGAGGATCTCAGACGTATTAGGACTTGCTTGGCATTGGTATTTGTTTCTAATCACTCTGGGAACTGGTGTGGTGGAAAATAAATCTGAGAGGAAGTGTGGTAGAACAGCCAAGGGAGCCTCTGGGAACAATCAAAGCAGGCCTTAGCATAGCTCCTGGTACATCTTCAGGAAACTGTCCTGCTTCTCTGACTTATCGTTTCAGAAAAGAGGGGGTCTGCTTTTTTCCACTTCAGATTTTATGTTTGTTTGGATCCATAGATTATCTCCACCAATATTTAAACTGCCTCACGTGCAGTGCCTGCAAGGGACTGATTACTACTGGGTTATCCTGTATCTGTGCAGTGTCAAAGGGACATTGCTCGTAGTTTGGTAAAGGTTCCAATGTTTGGGTTTGATGAAGGACATATATACAATTATTTGAAGGGGAAAAAAGGATCATTTACTGATATACTAGTTATATAGTTGTTGGTCCTTTAAACTGTTCCCTGAAAAGATGCCTCAAACATTAAATCCTTTAAAATTGGTTTGGAAGAACTGTTATGATATCAGGTAGATTATTTTAATTTACCTAATAGTATGATTCAAAGTCATATAGATTTTTTACTTTTGTCCAAAAATCGACTTTTTATACTTTAATAATTTTTTAATTTTTCAGTTACAGTTGAGATACAATATTATATTAGAATCTGTTTTGTTTATTTTGTTCTTTGGATTCCAGATATAAGAAAAATCACATTGTATCTCTTTCTCTGTCTGACATACTCCACTCAGCACAACACCTTCCAGGTCCATCCATGCCACTGCAATGGCAAGAACCCATTCCCTTCCCTGGCCGAGCAATATTCCATTGTATATACTCAGATGTACCATCTCCTCTTTATCCATTCTCCCATCAGTGGACACCCAGGCTGCCTCCACATCTTGGCCACTGTAAAGAATGCTGCAATGAACATATGGATACCCATGTCCCCTCAAAGTAGCATTTTGGGTTTCTTTGGATAAATACTCAGAAGTGGGATTGCTGGGTCCTTCTTTGTTTCTTGTTATAGCCTTTGTTTTAGGTCTATTTTTTTCTTGTATAAATATTGCTACATCAGCTATGTTTGTTTATTTGTTTGGTTTGTTTCCATTTTCATGAAATGTCTTTTTCCCATCCCTTTACTTTCATCTGTGTGTGCCTTTCCATCTGAACTGAGTCTCTTGTAGGCAGCATATTTCAGAGTCTTGTTTTCTCATATATTCAGCCACCCTATCTTCCCCCCCCCCCCATGCTTATTTATA
>NW_017731548.1:126237-166920 GCF_001890085.2 Hipposideros armiger | reverse complement strand
GTTTTTTCTCACAGATGAACTGTGCAGCCTTTTTCCCCGGTTCCAAAAAGAAAGTTCTCCCATGATTTTTTCCCGCCCCAAAAAGGTTTTATTACACACAGAGGGGCTGGGGCTCAGTCCTTCTTGGCTGCTGCCTTCCTCATGGCTGCAAGGACATTGCTCAGCTCCTTTTTCTTCCTCTTGGCGCGGATGTGTGTCCCCACCCTTTTCTTGATGAACTTCAGGGCCTGCTTGCCCTTAGAGACCCTGAGCAGCTCCATGATGCCGCTCATAGGGGGCAAAGTCGCACACCTCTCGGATCATGTCCTGCACGAACTTGGTGTGTTTGTGGAGGCCCCCACGGCAGCAGCTGGGCCTCAGCTCGCTGACGTTCTTGGTCACCTTGTGGCCCTTGTTGAGGCCCATGGTCATGGAGTAGTGCAGAGCCATGGCTACTGCTCCTAAATGGCTGCTGTGGCTGAAGGGCCAGCCACCTATCTTTTGATTGGAGCATTTAATCCATTTACATTTAAAGTAGTTGTTGATAGATATATAGTTATTGCCATTTTATTATTCATATTTATGTTCTTTTTTCCTTTTTTCTTTTCATCTTAAAGAAGTCCCTCTAAGATTCTTTGTACTATTGGTTTCATGGTGATGAACTCCTTTACTTTTAGTCTTCTCTGGAAGCTCTTTATCTGTCCTTTGATTCTAAACGATTGCTTTGATGGGTAGAGCAATATTGGTTGTAAGTCCTTATGTTTCATCACTTTGAATATTTCCTGCCATTCCCTTCTCGCCTGCAAAATTTCTGTTGAGAAATTGGCAGACAATCTTATGGGAGCTTCCTTGTAGTTGACTAACTGCTTTTCTCTTGTTGCTTTTAAGATTCTCTCCTTGTCTTTAACCTTTGGCATTTTAATTATGATGTGTCTTGGTGTAGGCCTCTTTGGGTTCATCTTGTTTGGGATTCTCTGAGCTTCCTGGCCTTGTATATCTATTTCCTTCACCAGGTTAGGAAAGTTTTCTGTCATTATTTTTTCAAATAGGTTCTCAATTCCTTGCTCTCTCTCATCTCCTTCTGGTCCTTCTATGATACAAATGTTGGTACACTTGATGTTGTCCCTGAGGCCCCTTAAGCATTCCTCATTTTTCTGGATTCTTTTTTCTTTTTGCTGTTATGATTGGGTGTTTTCTGCTATGTTATCTTCTAAATTGCTGATTTGGTCCTCTGCTTCATCTAATCCACGGGTGTCAAACTGGTGGCCTGTGGGCCACATGTGGCCCTTGAGGTAATTTTTTGTGGCCCACGATGCTCTGAAATAAAATGAAAATAGAAAAAATTGTTATGAAGAAAATAGCACTTAGGGGAGATCGAGGCAAAACCGTACACACAATTCCCTCATTAACCCTTTAACTACTGAAGACGAGTATACAAAAAATTACCTCGAGGGCCGCATGTGGCCCGCAGGCCGCCAGTTTGACACCCCTGATCTAATCTGTTGATTCCCTCTAATGTATTCTTCATTTTAGTTTTTGTATTCTTCATTTTAGTTTTTGTATTCTTCATTTCTGACTGGTTCTTTTTTATGTTTTCTGTCTCTATTTTTATGTTTCCTATCTCTTTGTGGAAGTTCTTCCTGAGATTATTGAGCATCCTTATAACCAATGATTGGAACTCTGCGTCTAGTGGATTGCTTGTCTCCATTTTGTTTTGTTCTTTTTCTGGAGCTTTGTTCTGTTTTTTTTTTTTTTATTTGGGACATGTTTCTTTGTCTTCCCATTTTGGCTGCCTCTCTGTGTTTGTTTTTTATGTGTTTGCTGTTATGCCTCCCAGTCTTAGTAGAGTGGACTATGTAGTGGGTGTTTTGTGGGACCTAGTGGTGCAGTCTCCCTGGTCACTAGAGCTAGATGCTCCAGGTGTGTCCCTTGTATGGGTTGTATGTGTGTTTCTATAGTAGTTGAGCCTTAGTTGCTGTTTACACATTAATGGGAGGGATTGATCTTCAGGCTGATTTGTTGTAAGAACTCATTGTGACTACAGTGGAGGAGCTGTTGTTCAGGGGCTGACCCTACAGAGAAGGGTTCACTTTAGTGGGGCTCTGATGCCTGCCCAGTTTGCCCTTTGTGTGTGTTGTTCTTGGAGGCAGCCAAGTGATGTTCTGGCTTGGTCTGAAGCTGGCTACTGGGTGTGCCAGCCCTGGGGGCTAATGGGAGGGGCCCCACCACATGCTAAGCTTAGCTGCAACTTGTGCCCTTCCTGGTGCCACTTGGTATGGGCCACAAAGCAATCCACAGATGGTTACAGCACACACTGGGCTTAAAGGTGTCTTGAGAGGCCAATCTGTGAATCAAGGCCAGCTGCCGCTAGTGCTGGCTTAGGGCTGCTCAGCCAGAGGTCTGGAACACGCTGAAGCCAGATGCTGCTTATTTGGGTTTTGTGAACCTTGGAGAGATTTTAGGAAAGCCTACAGCATGAGCTAAGACAGGTTGTTTATATGGAAAAATCCCTTGAAGCGGTTTGGGTAGGGTAAAAAGTTGGGTGGGTGGGGTCTCAGGGAATCACTAGGGTAGGACAATTGAAAGGTGATAGCCAGTTTGATGGAGATTCAGATATGTCGTCCACCTGTGTCTGCATGCAGGGAGAGAAAAGAGCTCAACACAAAAGCAATGGCTTCCACCAGCTCCTTCCTCTGAGAGAAAACTGCCCTTCCAGCCCTCACTCTGAAGCTGGACAATTCAGTTTCTCCCCATATGTTCCTGGTGCCTTTTGAACTGCTGCCCCAGCACAGGAGCTCAGAGCGAGTGAGTTCATCAGCAAGTAAGTCCATGCATAGACTCTTTCAGAGGAGCACTTAGGACTGCAGCCGCCTTCCATCTCACTCAGCCACATTCTTTGCTAGTGTGCACAGCCAGGAGTTATAGGGACTTCTCTCTCTGACCCTGGAATTCTGGGCTGGGGAGCCTGGTGTGGGACTGGGACCCTTTGCTCCTCCAGGGGGACCTCCACAGCTGAGTTATCCCTCCTGATTTTTAATGGTCACACATGGGTATGGGGCCAGCCTGTTCAGTGTCTCTGCCTTTCCTACCACTTTCTGGGTGGCTTCTTGTGTATGTCCATAGTTGTACGGCCTCAGTTCAGTTAGAATTCAGGCAATTTTCAATGACGGCTGTTCTGTAGTTTAATTGTAATTGATGTGGTACTGAGAGGAGGTGAGCACAGCATTTACCTACTCAGCCATCTTGACTGGAAATCTCACCTGATACATATTTTTACTCATGGATTCAAAGGAATAAAATGTCAATAATTTGAGTTTCTATATTTATCATTTCTTAGTGAAGTGTATTTCCCTAAATAATGTTCTATAAAAATGATAACGTATGTTTCATTAAGAGGTACTTTGTTAGAGAGATACAAAACACAGCCCTGTTCTCCTAGTTAGGAACAAGTGTTTGGAGGCATCTCAAGCCTCATGTTTTGCTCTCCAAAAAGAATCAGAAACCTAAAATTGCCTCCTCTTTTTCCCTTTGGGTGACTTCCTTTAATTCATAACATTGATCTCTTGTGAGTCTGAGAACATGTTTTAAAGTGGGGTGTGTATGCATGTGGGAGTAACAGTGAGAGATGGAGCAGGAAAATGAAAAGATAGCATGACCCAAATGTCTGGAAAATAGTCTCTAATTCTTGATTTTCTCATTGCTATTAAAAACAGCTAAAATGGCCATTATGAACTAACTCTACCTCAACCATTAGTTATATACAAGTAAAATAATTTTAAAGTAAAATGAAAAACAAAGAGAGAAAACAATCTCATTCTAAAGTATGCTCACCTTTTCCAATAAATTTTAAAATGACAACTAAAAGTATTCTTTTGCAATTGCTTACATATTTTACATTGGAAATATGCTGGAAAACAAAATTACTGGAAGATAGGAAGTACAGAAATATGTTGTCTACCATGAGTATAGATGCAGCTTCATGAATCTAACTTTATTTAGCCTTCCACCCCACCTTTTTTTTTGGCCTGGAATTACAGTAGGGACAATGAAAAGCTCATGGAGATGAAGTCATAGTATCTCCAATAATGGAGAGGGAGGAAAATGCAAATGCTAGTTGGTAAGTAAAGTTTAGAGGTGGTTCTTCAATAGGTGTAATAAATCAAGTTAGAAATATATCAATACACCATTGGTTTGAAGTAGTACATTTTAAGTAAATGCCCATTATGAGCAAGTTATTCTGCTGAGCACTATGGCAGATACAAAGTTGTTAAAATGCAGCCAATGTTTGTAAGAAGATCACGATTTAGAACAGATAGTCATATATGAATCATTGAATAAAGATATGCATGTAAGTTGTACTCTATTATATTATAAATGTATGCGTTCTTTCAAAGTAACACATTATAATTGATAAATAAATAGTAAAAATAACAAGTGCTTAAGAAGAGGTGTAAGCAAGGAAGACACCACTGTCTTTTTGAGTGAGTTAAGATATTCTAATAAGAGCCAATATTATTCAGTACTTACTATGTGCCAGGAATGTTCTAAGGACTTTATATGTATTAACTAATTTTATCCATATGATAATCCTAGGAGGTGGAAGCAATATTATCATTCCTTTTGGCACATGAGGAAATTGAGGTCAAAGAGGTTGAGTAACTTGCCTAAAGTAGACAGAATTTGAACTTTGCTGTCTAGATCCAGATGCCATGTTCTTTATTATTGTTCATGACTCTGTATGAGGGATTTTGGTTGCTGATCCTTCAGATTTTTATGACCTGGATATTTACAAGCAATTTGCTTCTAAAACAACTGTGAAGATGAAATTCATAGAACAAATCATACATTATCTAAATTGGTTTTAAGTGCACATTTCTTTTAAATTCAGTGGCCGACAAAGGTTGTTTGATCATTTGTGACTATTGCTGCATTCCTTTTCCCTTGGCCTGTGAGACCTTAGGAACATCACAGCAAGAAAAGACAGTCACTAAATTGTTAAACTTGAAACAAGAAAGAACATTTTTGTTTTTCCTGAGATTGAGGGGTTAAGAAAATGAAATTATTGAGAAACAAGAGCAGTGAAGGATTGGGAGACTATATGAGGTGCAGGCTAGAGAAGGGACCAAGAAATGATACCCAAATCCCATTCTTGTCAGAAAAATTTTGAGAAAAAGCGTATCTGAGAGAGAAATTTAAAAATTTGGGCTATATCACACTCTTCTAATTTTCTGAAATCGTTAATAAAATCTCCATTGCTCATAATGATTGATGTGATTATGACTTTCAAAAAAAGGTAATAGTCGTTTATAGGTTGGCGCAAAAGTAATTGCAGTTTAAAGGTTAAAAATAATTGCAAAAACTGCAGTAACATTTGCACCAACATCTTTGAAACCAGTAAAAGATATGAGTTCACAATTCAGCTGATGCAATGAAACACTAAGACAGCACATGTAGAAGTACAAGATGAAAGAAGAAGGGGACCATGGGAACAATTAATTCTTCCACAGGCTGTAGGAAATGTGAGTTCAAGTCTCAAACAGATTTGTAAGACAGAAAATTCACCAGTAACTTCAACTCATACAGTTGGCACAGTTGCAGGAAATTATCAGCTTAAACTGGTTATATAGTTTTTTTTATCAATTGTGATCAATTTTCAGACCATAGATTTTCCCACTTTGCTCGATAATGTAATTTTCTTCACAAGCCTCTTTCAAATTGCCATATCCTTTAGCAGTCTTACGATTACACTACAAATTCTATTTAAAAGTGCTTTTTGTACTTGACTATATTAGCAATATTATTTATTTACCAGTTACAAGCAGCTCTTATGTAGACCTATCCTTACTATGGCAACAAATGCAGTGTTTTAAATCTCAGAATTTTTTTTGTGTGTGTGTGCCACCAGTCAGAACCTCTGCTTTAGCGTTAGTCATACTAATGCTACAGTGGTTCTAATTTTTTAGTAAATTACGTAGAGGTTGAAATGATCACTTTCATGCCTCAGTTCTCCTTTGTCAATCAAAAAATTTTTTGCACAGAGCTAGTCAAAATTCTTAAGTATCTTGTTTCAGTCTCTATTAGCATCTCTATTCCTTTTAAACCATGTATCTTCTTTATTCATCTCACCTAAGAGAAGGGAGTTCTAAGCAGCCTCATATTTTTTTCACATATTTAGTGCAGTTGTGGTCAACAGGATAAAGCTTTGTGCTGGGAGTCATGGGCTTAGATTCAGGTTCTAAATTCAGTTTCCACATCTACAAAATAGTGATGTTCTGCTGATGATTAAACAAAATGGGAGACACCACTTTGTAAGCTATAGGTGGCCATAGATATTGTAGGTATTATTTTTTTTTAAAGGTAAAAATATTTCAGTCAAAACATTTTCTGGATTGAACAAAATAACCTATCTCTTTTCCCTCTTAGACATTTTGCCTTGGAAAATGGGTACTGGGAAATCTTAGCTCCTTGGCAAGTGAATTGACATGGGATGCAGTCTCACCCTTCCTTGCCACTTGTGAGAAGGGTTAGGATCTTTGAATTTTTACTGAGCTGACTAAAAAGATAGGGTTGCATCCTTTTTTGGAGTGATGTGGAGTTCTGAGGAAGCATGAAGAAGCACAGCAGACGGTAACTGACCTCTGTGAGAGTTAACAGCTTACCGTCATTTTTGGTTCTTTGCTTATTGTTTGCACTATAAGATGTGGATACAATGTAATTTTATTTAAGTGAATGTGAGTATATTTATTTGGAAAAACTATGCTGTTCTAGTTATAACAATTTATCTGTCAGGAAATATGCATCTTCTTGGAAATTGGATGTTAATAGCCATTGTTAGTCTTGGAGATATTAGTGCATGTGATATAATTGATATGATTTATATATCTGCACAATCCTTTGAAGTTCTCAGATTTTTAAAATTAACCTTTCCGCATTTAGGAATCTTCTGCCATGCTCAACTGCTCTGTGAGGTCTACTATAATAAAATGTAAGTAATGTATTTCCCACCTTTTTTGGGAGACTATCTTGTTCTGCATTGTCCACATACATCATCATGTTGTCCAGCTACTGAAACAATGGGTCAATGCCACATACATTTAAAGTAAATACACAAACAATTCTCAATTATTCTTGCCAGTGAAGAGAAGTAATGCCGAAGTTGTGGACAGTGTAAGTTTAGATATGATGAATCAATTTGTTTTCTTTTTTCATGAAAGGTTTCTTATTGGAGGCACAATTTCAAGAGGTTGTTCCAGAGCACCTTTTAAAGGTTTTAAAATAAATTAACAAAAGTAGTTATAAGAATAAATGTTCAGTAGTTTTGGGTATGAATAATATGCTGTCATTATGCAAGAGGTGTAGGAACTCTGATCCTGAGTAGTGAATTTGCAGGTGAGGAATGAGAAGGTTGACGGGAGATGGCAGAATCTGGTAGGATACATCTGTGATTCAAGTAAAGTTTTCTCTCTCTTTTGATTTTTTTTTTACACTTTGTAGAGATGTGAAACATGGTTTCTTTTCTCCTAGCATAAAAGGGAAAACATTTAGACATATGGGTCACAAAAGCCATTTATGCTCAAACTATTTCCTCAAAGCCATGATCAAAATATCTCTGGCATTATGAGATCCTGGAAAAACTCAGTGTGCTCTTCTGAGGAGGCCTGGGATGGTGTCCAAGTGGCCCTGTCGTCCTTCTCTCCACCTGGCTGAGCACTCTGTACAGTATGTGCAGTACTGTTTGGCTGCTGCTTCATTACTTACTAGAGTCAGTTGCACAAGTGGGCTGGCCACAGGGGGCCTGGGCCCACGGAACACTGTCTGAGTGGAGTTTTCCACTCGATGTTTGGTTTGGCCTGGTCCATGCAACATCTTGCCAGACCTGCAAACTCATCCCTCAATGGGAAATATTCTTCAAGCTGTTGTCAGAGAACTCGGATCTTTCACTGTAAACCTGGCGGGATGTCTGTTGGCCAAACCAAAGTATCAAAAAGCCAGATTTTTCCCTGTGAAGAACGTGTCTGTAGTGGATGGTACTTGTACTAGTAAAAGTATTTAGGGTTGTGGTGTTGGCCAGGTTTAGCCACTTAAAAAAGGAGACACTCATAAATGTAGCACTGAAAGGCCCTCCACTTAAAAATAAGGGAGGTAATGACTATTCCAACTCGACAGCCAAAGGCAAACATCAGCTATAGTACAGGATGTTATCTTAGAAACCGAGTTTTGTGTTTAGGTCTGTGGCTTTAGAGAGTTAGCAAAATGTTCTTCTATAAAGCGAGCATGGCACATGGGCACGCACGGCTGTGCCAAGGGTGTGATGATCTTGGCACAGACATCAGGGCCTGACTCAGCCTTGCCTCGCACCTGTGCGGACAGACTGGTTTTTATCTGTTATTCCTGTACCCAGGTTGCCCATTCTTTTGATGCAGTGTGTCCATTCTTTCGATGCATATGGCAAGGGAAGTTCACCAATTAAATCTACAGATATCTGTTTCCTTTTATCTAGCATTATACCAGGTGTGTAACTTATTAGTTTTAAAAATAAGTACACAGATCATATGTATACAGCTAAATAAATTTTTTCAAAGTGCACACACTCATATTGCTACTGCCCATGTCAAGAATTAGCACAATTATCAGTACCCCAAGGGCCCTCTTGTGCCTCTCACAGTCACTACCCACTCCTCTCTTCCTTAAATAATCTCCATTTAGACTTTAGATCTCTACTATGTGTTTGTCTTTTTCTAATTGATTTATAGGTGTTCTTTGGTTATTTGGAATCAAATCTTTTGTTGATTACACCTTCCATTCTGTGCATTTTTACTGTCATAATTGTGTCTATTGGTGAAGATTTGATTAGTTTTTGTGTGTGTGTGTGTATGTGTGTGTGTGTGTGTGCATGTATCCTGTTTAAGAAATCCTTGTCTATTCCAAGCTCATGAAATATTCTTCTGTATTATCTGCTAGAAACTGTACTCTTTTGTCTTTTACATTCATATCTACAGTTCACCTAGAATTGATTTTTGAACATAATATGAGGTGGGTGTAAGGTGAATTTTTTTCCTTATGGATACCATTGATTCAAAACCATATATTGAAGTGATCATCCTTTCCTCTACTGCTCTTCACCACCACCTTATTATAAATCAAGTGTCTCCCTATATATTTTTAAACTCTATTGTATTCCATTGGTCCATTTGTCTATCTTTTATGCCATAACTACTACATTCTCTTCATTACCATAGCTTTCTAATTTGTAATTTCTTGAATGGTAGTTCTCCAGATATATTCTTCATTTTGGGGGTGCTGTTTTTGTCCTTTTGAATTTCCATATAAATGCTAGAATCAGTTTGTCAATTTTTACAAATAAAACTTGCTGAGATAATTTTTTCAGATTGTATTACATTTATAGATCAATTTGGAAAGTATGGACATTTGTACAAATTTGACTTTTAATCCATAAGATGAATTATTTCTACATTTATTTGATCTTTATTTTCTCTCAATAATATTTTAAAATATTTTCTGCAAAGTTAGATTTATTCCTAGGTATTTGGTGTTTTTGATGATTGTCACAGGCTGGGTTTTTCGAAAGCCGATGAGAAAATGTTTGGTGTACAGGCAATTTATAAAGGATCAACACCTGTGAAAGGGAGGGATAGGAAGCAGGGTTGGGCAAAGAAAGAAGTCAAACTGCAGTGTAAGCCTGCCAAAGCCTTGCCAACCCCACAAAGTTCTCTGGAGCAAATATAGCCTGTCACAGTTGTCTCTTGGTCAGCAGAAATGATGAGACCTCTGTACTCTTGCAGAGATCAGTCATTGGGTCTGGACTCTTGTGTGAAGTGGCTCTTTGCAGCTGAGGAACCTTGAGGGAGCTCATAGAACTTTCAGAAGGTTGTGTTATAAATCCGGGGGAATGTATGTACATCATAGTCTATGCCCTGGGGTAGGTCCCTCACAGACTACCTCTTCTGCTGCTCAAGTCCACTTCTTCATGTACATTTAGGCAGCAGCTCTTCCAGGACTCTGGCATACCTGTCTTTCTAGGGGGACACTTAGAAGAGGAAGGCTAGTAGGAAGACCTGTAACCCCTTAACTGTAGATGGTGTTAGGCTGATATTCATTGTCAACCTTATTCCACTATCTAGTCTGGAGTTCCCTCAACCTTAGTGCGACATCAACTCATCTTAATGACTTAGCCTGAGTGTAAGTTTTTAGTCTCCATGCTCTTATCATACCAAGGCTGTTATACATGTCACAATTGGGCAAGAGGGTACCAGGGGTGCTCAAAAGTGCCGAATGCTGCTACTGCTGTAAAAGAGCAGCACTGCCTCCTTCTAATGAGCAGGGCCAATGACTTCTGTCAAGATGGTGACTCTTCTGGCCTGCAAGTCGCTGGCAGTGCTATAGTTTGGATGATTATTTTGTTTTCTGGTGAAAGTGTGCTTTCCTTAGGGATCAGGGCCTCAAACCCTGAAGATCTTAGAGTTGTGGTGATAGTAATTCCAGAGTCTTTCCGTGGATCATGGGTAATGATGATAAGTGGAGCCTTTGCCTGCCTTGGTTCCCAAACTCATGTATTCTTCCTATTAAGTACACAGTACCATATAAAGTTCTTTAGTTAAATATATGTACTCCTTCACAGAGGATGACAGTCTATCCTCATAGAGGATTGCCTCTAAACTGGCACTTCAAATGTGACATTCAGAAACAATAGCAGCTTTTTTTGGTGGTATGATATGTAACCCTATCTATTGGATACTATCTATTATCACAGGTCCACTCATGTACCTCCTTTGTTGTAAAATGAGTCATCTCGTCTGATACAATATTATGTGGGTCCCATGCTGGTAAAATAAACATTCTTTAAGCACTTAGATAGTGGTGCTAGCTTAGGCCTGAAGGGCAGGAACAACAAACACATACTTAGAATATTTATCTACTTCACTGAAATCAAGTCACTGCCTCTTTTAGGATGTAAGAGACCCATGTAGTAAACTTGACCCCATATAGTTGGCCAACCTCCATGATGAATAGCGCCATATTAGGGGCTCAACGTTGGCCTCTGTTGCTATCAGGTTGGGCATTCAGTGGCCACAGTAGCTGAATCAGCCTCTGTCAGTGGGAGTTCATGCTTTTGGGCCCTGTACAGCTTTCATATCTTCACTTTGACTACTCCATTCATGTGCCCATATGGCTCTGGGGTGACTGATGACTGAGGCTGGCTGATGTCCACAGATGGGATTACTTGCCAAATCTACTTGTAAGGGAGTTTTTATTCTCATAAGTATTCTGATTGCCCTTTTATAAGTGAATTTAGTTTTCAGTTGTGTGCTTGTTCTCCTAACAAGTGCAGTAATCTGGACTGTATACAGTGGAAATGTTACATGCCTTGATTGTAACACAGCCTGAGATAGTAGCTAACTATTTGAGAACCAATATCTTTACCATGAGTTTCAGCTAAGGTAGGTAAAAAGGGTTTTTCTGCCACTCTGCCTTCTCCTCCCTCCCCCCTCCCACCCACATTTTGTGATGTATAAGAAGTCCAGGATGCTTTGAGGCCACTTAACAAATTTTCAAATATTCTCTGAAACAATTTGAGTTGATTCTCTTAAGGTTTCCATGAGAAAACAATGAAGGAATATGTCTTTTTCTTCTTACTAAGTGTTTTTTTCAAGGTAGCTATTGATCAACACCATCATTAGAATTACCTGCTATGTTATATATACAATTCACTGTTAGGTGCTTTACACACATTGTATCTTTTAATATGCTCAACAATCCTATAAAGTCGGTTATTTTTGTGTCCATACTAGAGGTGTGAAAATTGATGCTCAGAGATTTAAGAAATTTACCCCAAATCTCAAAAGTGGTTAACAAAGTTGGGATTCAAATTCAACTCAGAATCTGTGCTTTTAGTCACTATGCTATATTGATTTTAATCTTTTGCCCTCTTCTCTTAAAATAAATTAACAATAGTTAAAAAGAGAGTTCTTCATTAGAGATAAATATATGTTTTTACTTGAAATTTACACTGCTGCCTACATATATACCCCTCTACCCCTTCCCCCCCACACACACATAATATGTATCATAGCAATATGAAATATTTTTTTTGGGCATCTGAATTTTTGTCAAAACTGTCTTTTGGATATGTTTATAAGGCCGGATTTATTAGAGATGAAAACTCTTAAATCTCCAGTTATTACCCATGGATTTTGGGGCTTTGTAAAAATGTACACTACAGAAAATTTTTGCACGTCCAGCAGAAATAAACTTTATGGGGATAGACTGGGTAGAAAAATTAATGGAGAGTATAAAGCCACAGCAGTCTCCTTGGATTTCTAGTGGATTTGAAAATGAACAGGTATTTGCATGAACAGTAGTCTGCTTATTATACTTTGCTCTTCTCTGGTTACATTACATGATGTAACCCGATGAATCAGAAATTGGATCCGGATGGGGAGATGTGGATGACCACAATTCCCTACTAGTCACTGCTTCTGCAGATGAGATGTTCCAACTGCCTTGGAATCACTTTGGAAATCAACCAGAACTCAAGATTTGTTAGGGAAGTTTGCTAAAATGCTTACAGATAGAGCAAATAGTGCTGAGCTGATGCCTGTTCCAGAGACTTCCACAGCTGACCTCCAAGTAACCTTCTGGATTGAAGCCTCTGCCTTACACAGTTCTGCTCACTGTCTTTACTTCAAAAATGCACCATATCTCCAAGATGTTAGTGTTTGTCCTTAGGAGCATCACTATCTTAAATTCTACTGTCTGTATGCTTCTGAGAACTGGTCTTTATCCTTGTTGTCTGTTTTATCTAAGCCTGCATTTGTGAAGCAGAACTGATCTAGTTGCTGCGATTTACTCATGAATGAGAGATGGGACTGATATGTCCACTCTCCCTATTGTTGCAATGCTGGGGCTTTCTAAGATATAGAAGTTTTTCATTTAGCCACAGAGTAATTTTCCCTTAGTCTGGTTTAGACCACTAACATCAGAATCATCCCAAGTATTAATTTAAAAAGGTAGGACTTTAAGGCCCACTAAAAACTTGTGGGATCAGAATGTCTGGGAGTAGGGCTCAAGATCTGTATTTTAAATATGTTTCCCAGGAGATTTGATGCACTCTCAAGTTTGTAACTTGCTACTTTGGAGGAATAAGCACCTTGTGTCAGGTTGTTTGACATAAGATGTTAGAATTGACTTTCTTCCTTCTTGTTTTGTATGAATTCCTTCCCTTTTTCCCTATGTCTGTCTTCTCTTTCCCCAAATGTAACAGACATTTTCAGAAAAATCTATGATCCATAGGGAATTTCAAGTTCTATTACACAGGTGTCTTTTAACATTCAATACATATTATATAGATCCAAAGTTGATCATATATATTGGTTATCCTTAAGTGATTTTATACTCAGGGTTCCTCCTGAACCAAAGGATCTCCTCTTTTAGTTTCTCTGATATCACAATTTCCTTTCTCTCAGACAGATATTAAAAAATGAATGTCATGTCTTTGGGTTACGTGGTGGCTTTCACATTTGTCCAGTTATGGGATACATGGCAAGCATTGGGTTCTAAAAAATATTTACTTCTAGAAAATATTACAGGTTTAAAATAATTAAATACTTTATATTAAATGCTATTGGCTTTGATGAAGTATCCAATTCTTGGATTACAGCATTTTGACAGTAGAATGCTTCATTTATACTTTTGTGGTTTGATGTTCAAAGGTGAGAAAGAGGGATAAAACACATTCGTTGTCAATAAATTTCTGTTAAGATGCATCAGTGTTACCTAGGAAAAAAGAAAGAATTCAGGAAGTTATTCCTACCCTTTTGCAATGCTCAATAACAACACTGACACATTGAATCTAGATCTAACAAAAAAAATTGTGGATGTGTTGGCTAAATCGGACATAACTTTCATGAAATAGTTGCCATAAATAATGGCCTATTGTTTATTATAGCCATCGTTTATTGTTTATCTGACTATCCCTGTAATTTTCATTTCAGTTGCCTTTAGGGAACAATATGAGAACTCTTTTATAGCTAATTTAACTCCTATCAATTCTTACCAATAAAATTCAAAGATTATATAAAACAAATAAGCAAACAAAAAACAGACCAGGATGGTACTGGCATAAAAACAGACATGTGGATCAATGGAACAGAATAGAGAACCCAGAAATAAACCATGCCTATATGGCCAGTTAATCTATGACAAAGGAGGGAAGAATATACAGTGGCATAAAGACAGTCTCTTTAATAAATGATGTTGGAAAAACTTGACACATGCAAAAAGATGAAACTGGATCACTTTCTCACACCATAAACAAGAATAAACTCAAAATACATTAAATACTTAAATGTAAGACCCAAAACTATAAAACTCCTAGAAGAAAATATAGTCAGTAAACTCTTTGACATTGTTCTTAGTAATATTTTTGTGGATATGTCTCCTCAAGCAAAGGAAACAAAAGAAAAAATAAACAATTGGGACTACATCCAACTAAAGAGTTTTTACACAGTGAAGGAAACCATCAACAAAACAAGAAGATAACCAACAAATTAGGAAAAGATATTTGCCAATGATACATTGGAATAGGGGTTAATATCCAAAATGTATAAAAAACTCATACAACTTAACACCAGAAAAAAAAATCCGATTTAAAAGTGGGCAGAGAATTTGAGCAGACATTTCTACAAAGAGGACATACAGATGGCCAATAGACACATGAAAAGCTGCTCAGCATCACTAATCATCAGAGAAATGCAAATGAAAACCACCATAAGCTATCACCTCACATCTGTCAGAATAGCCACAGTTAATAAATCAGCTAATATTAAGTGTTGGTAACAATGTGGAGAAAAGGGAACCCTCGTGCACTCTTTGTGGAATTGTAAACTGGTGCAGCCACCCTGGAAAACAGTATGGAGGCTCCTCAAAACATTAAAAATTAAAAACAACCATATGACCCAGCAATTCCACTTATGGGTATTTTTTTGAAGAAATCCATAACCTGAAAAGACATATGTACCTCTATGTTTATTGCAACATTATTTACAATAGCCAAAATAAGGAAGCAACATAAGTTTCCATAGATAGAGGATTGGATAAAGAAGACATGGTACATATATACAATGGAATATTACTTGGCCATAAAAAATAATGAAATCCTGTCATTTGCCACAACCTGGATGGCCTTAGAAGGTATTATGCTAAATGAAATAAATCAGACAGAGATAAAATTACCATATGATTTCACTTATATGGAATCTAAGAAACCAAATAAATGAATAAACAAAACAGAAACAAACTCATAGATACAGAGAACATTTAGATGGTTGTGAAAAGGGAAGGGGTTGGGGGGGATACATGAAATATAGGAAGAATCCCTTCCTATATTTTTGTATTAAGAAGTACAAATTACCAGTTACAAGAACAGTCACCAGGATGTAAAATACCTCATAAGCAATACAGTCAATAATATTATAATAACTGCATACATATATGGTGTCAGATGGGTACTAGATTTACGGGGTGATCACTCCATAAGGTATATAAATGTCTAATCACTGTACAGTACACCTGAAGCTAACATAATATTGTAAGTCAACTGTAACTGAAAAAAAAATACCTGAACTAAATATCCCCAGATTTTTGTTATTCTCATTTGTGGGTGGTCATTTACATTGTTAACTCATCAGTTGGCATTTTGGGTATTCATTCCGAAAAGGACTCTAGGGATGGCCAAATTACTGTGGGTAGAGGCTTGAAAAAAATTAGATTGAGCAGCAACCACTCATAAGTACCAACTTTTACAATCACTTGGAAATGGTAACTAGCCCATGTAAAAATTGAAATAGAAATTCCAAGAACTGAACTGTAAAAGCAGAAACCTTGGAGAATGTTCACAATGAGGATAAAGCCTTTGTGCTAATGATATTTTGACTACTTGGGCTCTCAAAAAATGGTTAGTGAGGTGCTAGTGGCAGTCACTGTTTTGTTGCCTATTGAATGGCCATTCTCCAGTCCTTCTTCCCTAATAGAGAACCCACATTTGTTCAGATATTGAGCAAGAAGTAACATGCTTATAAAAATAGTTTCCTTTT
Organism: Hipposideros armiger; assembly: GCF_001890085.2. NCBI lineage: Eukaryota > Metazoa > Chordata > Mammalia > Chiroptera > Hipposideridae > Hipposideros > Hipposideros armiger. The sequence continues at coordinate 150,829 of NW_017731548.1, read as the reverse complement.
CTATTAGTGGAGGGGGCTTATATTGATCCATTTATGAGAATATCATTTTTATCTGGCAGTGATTGTTTTAAGGATCAGCATGTAACCCAGTTCTGACTAAAGAAATGTAAGGGGCATTCTAACTGAGGATTATGGGAAAAGTTTTTTTCCCCTAGTATCTCTATATCTATCTATGTGTCTATCTATCTATCATCTATTGAAAGAGACAGGGAGAGAGAATCCACCAACTCTCTGTAGTTTTTCATAAATTCCAAGGTGAATAGTCAATGTTAAGGAAAAAGAGAAACAGGCAAATATTGGAAGAGAAGCTGTCAAAAAAAGATTTTTTGATCATGATGTGTAATATTTTTAATGCATTGTAGTATTTGATTTGCTAGAATTTTGTTTAGGAATTTTTGCATCTGTATTCATCAGATATTGGTCTGTAATTTTTGTGTGTGTGTGTCATCCTTACCAGGTTTTGGTATCAGGGTAATGTTGGCCTCATCAAATGTGTTAGAGAGTGTCTCCAATTGTTTGGAAGAGTTTGAGGAGGACAGGTAAGATCCTCTTAGTGTTTGGTAGATTTCACTAGTGAAGCCATCTGGTCCTGGACTTTTGCTTTTGAGAAGGCTTTGGGTGACTGATTCAATTTCTTTCCTGTTGATCAGTTTATTTAGATTTTCCAGTTTTTTTTATGATTCAGCCTAGGAAGACTGTATGTTTCTAAGAACTTGTCCATTTCTTGTAGGTTATTGAATTGAGTGGCACATAGTCCTTCATAGTATTCTTCGATGATCCTTTGTATTTCTGTGGCCTCTGTGGTAACTTCTCCTTTCTCATGTCTGATTTTGTTTATTTGTGTCTTTTCTCTTTTTATCTTAGTGAGTCTAGCCAAGGGTTTGTCAATTTTATTAATCTTTTCAAAGAACCAGCTCTTTGTTGCATTAATTTTTTTCTATTGTATTTTCTCTATTTTATTTAGTTCTGCTCTGATTTTTATAAATTTTGAAGCTATTCATTGGTGACAGTTGACTATATCTCTAGGTCAGCTAGCCCCAGGAAATAACAGACTATTGCTCTACATATTACCAGAAAGTCCTCACCTTGAAACGTAACGTGTCTAAGAGAACTGATGAACGTGTATGTTGGTGATAGCTGAATAAGATTACTGAACGAAGAAAGATGTAGTAATAGTAAATATAAACAGTTGGGATATGATATTTATTTATTTAGATAAAGGGGATAGAAAGTAAAACTATGTCATTTTTTGTTCAATATTACACAAGGAAGAAATAACTTAAGCCACTGACATGAGCATCTGGTTGGTTTGGCATTTATCCTCCCTAGAATGAGTAAAGGCAGAATCAAAAAGTTACTACAGGATGGATCCCTCATTTCAGTTTGTCCTGAATTGTTAATCATTAAGCAGAAGTTTAATTATGAATTCTATTTCCAAGTATCTTCATTCTAGGAAGGTGAAATTGATTGTCTGACTGACACATATGGGTATCAATTGATTGTAAACGATAGGCCTTTTGGTTGATAAGTCAACTTCCTACTGCTTAAGTTATCATGAACCCATTACTTAGAATCTGGTTTTCTTTAAAGTGAATTTGATTTCTGAACCCATGTGGCCTTGGAACATAGAGAAGAGAGCCAACCTGAAAGACCATGCCAGCTTTGCATGAAACATCACTAACTCAGCTGTCTTTGAGATGACCAACTGTGCACTGGGAAGGATCAGACCGCAGCTATATTTTGAAGACAGAGGCATGCAAATCAGCCATATAAGACGCCCTTTTTAATTAGGAGCATTTCCTGATTGAATGGAGATATAAATGTATGTTTTCCTATTGAATTCTTTTGTGCTCCTTTCAGCCATCATTCACTGAGCTCAGGGATGCAGGACAAGCTGTGGGAGATTATCCAGGTGCACGGCTACTGGCTTTCAGAAGGGCTTGGAATGACTCTAGTTGCCTCTCAAAACAACCTAAATTGTAAACCCACAGGGTATGCTCTCATCCAGCTTTTTTGTCAGTCGTATTAGGATTATTCATCTAAGGGTTGGAAATGCAATATTCAGATCTTTATTCTCACACAGGTGTCTTTGTAGTTGTTGGGGAAATAGTAAAGCATCTTCAGGACTAGTTAAAACACACTCTTTGAAAAAAAAAACCCACAACAGCTTATTCTCCTTTATGAACAAACAAATATATTACTGCCAGAAATCAATGCATTCTGATTCTATCCAAAATTTTTAGTGAGTCAGTGTTGGAATCTTTGCCAGTGGGTTTGTTGTATGTTTTGGATAGCTCCTTATGCATTACAGAGTTTTCCAGTGGGAATGATATATTTTATTCAATGTTTCTTCTCCCAGTGAAAAATCAAACAAATATTTATATAGTTTTACCTAAATTTTACTTTCCACTAGTGAATCAGGAAAATTACTTCTTTTGTTGGTGAACATTGACCTTTCAATTCTATCAATACCACTCTGTTTTTTGTCTTTAAAAATTTCTTAGTTATCCAAAATGCCCTTTGAAGGAAAAATTCATAATGTTGAAAATACAAATAGAAATATTTATCTAATTTGTTGGACTTTAAATAAAATCTCAAGCTCTTAAGTGATCTGTTATAGCCTTTCATGGTAGTAAAGTCATCATAAAAACTTCCCCAAATATTATCTCTCAATTTCTTTTTCTACATAGTTATTTTTTCTCTTAATGAAAAATGAGACTTTATTCATTTATTGTGTGGCATAATTATTTCTCTCTTTTGGCATTATTAACTTATATGTGTATAGGACAAATGTTAACTTGGTCTTTTTCCCTCTCATATCTTTAATCTATCTCCTTTTCAATATCAGAGGTTATTTTCCTAAGACTGTGTCTAAAGTCTTTTTTTTTTTTTTTGCATGTGGTTGTCCAGTTGTGGATGCACTATTTATTGAAGAAACAAAACCAACTTTGTTCCAATGAATTGCCTTTGCTCCTTTATCAAAGATCAGTTCACTGTACTTAAGTGGATCTATTTCTGGGCTCTCTATTCAGTTTCATTTATCTATTTGTCTGTTCTTTCACCAATATCACACTGTCTTGATTACTGTAGCTTTATAGTAAGTCTTGAAGTAAGGTAGTCTAATTCCTCTGACTTTGTTCTTCTTCTTCAATATTCTTTTGGCTCTTCTGGGTCTTTTGCCTCTCTACATAAATGTTAGATCATTTTGTTGATATTCACAAAATAACTTGCTGGGATTTTGACTAGGATAACATTGGATCTATAGATCAAGTTGAGAAGAACTGATATCTTGACAAATTGAGTCTTCCATTCCATGAATATGGAATATTTCTCCATTTATTTAGTTCTTCTTTGATTGTAGTCATCAAAATTTTATAGTTTTTAAATGTAGATTGGTACATATTTTGTGAGATTTATGCCTAAGTATTTCATTTTCTAGGGTGCTAATGTAAATGGTATTGTGTTTTTATTTCAAATTCCACTTACTCATTGCTCATATATAGGAAAGTGATGGACTCCCACATATTAACCTTGTATCCTGCAACATTGCTATAATTACTTATTAGTTCTAGGAGTTTTTTTGTTGTTGATTCTTGGATTTTCTACATGGATGATCAAGTCATCTACTAACAAAGATAGTTATACTTCTTCTTTTGTTTTCTGGTCTTACTATATTAGAACTTTGTTAGGAAGTTAGAACTTTCAGTACAATGTTTTAAAGGAGTGTAGAGAACTGAGGAAATTACCAAGTTGAGGAAGTTTCCCTCTGTTCTTAGTTTACTGAGAGTTTTTGTAATGAATGAGAGTTAGATTTCATTAAATATTTTTTCCGTGTGTAATGATATGATCATGTGATTTTTTTTTCTTTGTTAGCCTATGGATGTGATGAATTAAATTAATTAATTTTCAAATGCTGAACCAACCTTGCAACCAGGGATAATTCCCAGTTGGTGTGTTGTACAATGCTTTTCATACATTGTTGGATTTACTTTGCTAATGTTTTGTTGAAGATTTTTGCAGCTGTTATTACAAGAGATATTGGTCTGTGGTTTTCTTGTAGCCTTTGTCTGGTTTTGGTATTAGTGTAATATGCTAGCCTCATAGAGTAACTTATAAAGTATTCTCTCTGCTTCTATTCTCTGAAAGAGATATTAAATAATTGCTATAATTTCTTTCTTAAACATTTGGTAGAAGTCACTAGTGAAGCATTCTGGTTCTGGTGTTTTCTGTTTCAGAAGGTTATTAATTATTAATTCAATTTATTTCATAGACATTGGCCTATTCATATCGCCTGCTTCTTCTTGTGTGAGTTTTGGCAGCTTGTATCTTTCAAGGGATTTGTCCGTATCATCTAGATTATTAAATTGTTGGTATAGGGCTGGCCGAGTGACTCGGTTAAGAGTTAGCTTAAGAGCGCGAGCTCTGAGCAACAGGGCTGCTGGGTTTGATTCCCACATGGGCCAGTGATGCTTCGCCTGAGCTGAGCTGCTGCTGAGCTGCCAACAAATGGCAGGATGGCTCAGCTGGTGAGAACATGTGCTCCTAACAATAAGACTGCCTGTTCGGTGGTGGGCTACGCCCGCCCACAACTAAGACTGAACTCAGCACCTTGAGTTGAGCTGCCACCCAGATGGCTCAGTGGTTAGAGTGTGTGCTCTTAACAACAAGGCTGCTGGTTCGACTCATGCATGGAATGGTGGCTATGCCCACTTGCCACTAAGATTGTAACACAGCACCTTGAGCTGCTGACAGGCAGCCAGATGGCAACTGGTGCATTCCACAACTAAGATTGAAGGATGACAACCTGGCTGGTACTCCTCCCCAATTCCCCAACACTGTTCCCCTCCCCCAATTCCCCAATTAAAAAAAAATTGTTGACATAGAGTTGTTCACTCTTTTCCTTTATTATCCTTTTAACACATGTGGTATCTGTGCTATCCTTTTTTTTTTTCATTTCTGATATTAGTAATTCTCCTCTTTTTTTGTTAGCTCATCTGCCTAGAGGTTTATTGATTTTATTGATCTTTTCAAAAATTAGCATTTAGTTTTGTATATTTTCTCTGTTGATGTCCTTTTTTTAAATTTATTGATTTCTGCTCTAATTCTTGTTGTTTCTTTTTTTCTGCTTACTTTGATTTAATTTACTCTTCTTTTTTCAGTTTCCTAAGGTAGAAACTTAGATTATTGATTTTAGAGCTGTCTTCTTTTCTAATATAGGCATTCAATGATATAATTTCCCACTGAGCACTGTTTTTGCTACATCCCACAAACTTTGATAAGTTGTGTATTCATTTTCATTTAGCTCAAAATATTTTAAATTTCTCTTATGATTTTTCCTTGACCCATGTGTTATTTAGAAGTATGTTGTTTGAACTGCATGTATTTTGGGATTTTCTACTGATCTTTCTGTTATTGATTTCTGATTTCATACCATTGTAGTCTGTGAGTACATAGTGTATATCTATACTTTTAAATTTGTTAAGATATGGTTTATGGCCCAGAATGTGGTTTATCTTGATGAATATTCCATATAAGCTTCAGAAAAATGTATTGTTCTGCTGTTGTTCAATGAAGTAGTCTATAGATGTCAATGATATCAAGTCGATTGATGGTATTGTTGTGTTTAACTATGTCCTTACTCACTTTCTGCCTGCTGAGTCTGTTCATTTTTGATAGCAGTATTTGCAATCTACACCTATGATAGTGCATTCATCTAATTCTCCTTGTAATTCTCTAAGTTTTTGCTTCATGCATTTTGCTGTGCTGTTGTTAGGCTCTTACAGGATCTTTAAGGATTATTATGTCTTCTAGGAGAATTCATACTTTTATCATTATGTAATATCCTTCTTTATCCTTGATAACTAATCTTGCTTTGAAGCCTGCTCTGTCACTTACCTCTATATGGCCTGTTTCATCATGTCTAAAACATGGGAAACTACAGACTCTAGGAATTTTTGTGAGATTAACTGGGCTAATGAAAATAGAACCCTTAATGCAGTGATTGCTGTGTTATATACTTGCAATAAATGCTCACCATTATTATCCATAAAGTGCTGGTTACAATGTGGGTACTCAGGAAGTGCTATTACCTTATATTTTAACTTACAGAAATATTTTCATAAAATTCTATTCATTTATCAGATACTTACTGAGCTCCTTTTTTCATTATACGTTATTCTAAGTGCTGAGGCTATAGCAACAAACAAAATAGACAAACTCTTTGTCTCCATGGACCAGGATTTCCATGTGAAAACATATAACATATAAAAAAGAAATATAAATATAATGTTACATAGAGATAAGTGCAAGGGTTAGGGCAAGAGTTAAGAAACCATGAAGGTGGGCCGGCCTAGTGGAGTGTTGGTTAACAGCTGGCTTGGGATGCCAGAGGGCCCTGGTTCGGATACCACATATGAGGTCCAGTGACACTGCCCTCTACAGCTAAGATGCTGAACAACAGCTCAACCTGGAGCTGGGCTACCGTGGGTCGCCGGAGATGGTGGAGATGGCGTAGGCTGCCGCTCCTGCTGCAGTGGGTTGCCATGGGCTACCGTGTGTAGCCAGCAGCCAGTGACAGGGGCCAGCAGCCACCGTGAGCAGCCGTTCAGAAGCCAGCGACTGATCTGCCTCACCTGGGAAGAGCACAATGATGATGCCAACTTGGGCCAGTGAAGCAACGTCCTCCACGACTAGACTGAAGAACAAAAGGACAGCAACTTGTCTGTTCCCCTTTCCCCAATTCCCCAATAAAAATCTTTAAAAAAAAAGAAATAATGAAGGCTGCTAATTTAGATGGTCAGAGGTTTCTCTGTGTAGCTATTATTAAATATGAGTAAAGACTAAATGAAGGGAAGGAATAAACCATCTAATGAAGGATTCAAGCATTCTTGGTCTTTTGAGGGACAGCAAGGAAGGCAGTATGGATGGAGCAGATTAGTGAAGAGAATGGTGAGAGATGACATTGGAAAGGAAACCAAGCAAAATTTAAAAAATTTATAGAAAATATAGGATGTTAAGTTTATCCTCTGGGGATAGGGTAGGATGCCTTTTAAAAAGAGATGAAAGTGCTTTTGGAAGCAGAAAATTACAAATTTAACTGCATTAAAATTTAAATTTTTTATTAAGAGATTATTTAAAGTCAATTAGTAACTAGCCTGTTGTCTTTGGTTCTATTGAGAGTACTTTGCTATTTAGAGAGTAATGTAGAAAGCTAAGCAAACCAGAAATTGAAGAAATTATTAAGTTCAGGAAAAACAAAATGACATGTAGAAAGAAAGAGTGATCATAATATAATATGTGATGTATATACATGTTGGGAGCCAATTGAGGACAGTTGGGGATACTGAAGCTGTGGCAAACTGCTACATGACTCTATGCAGGACCCTATGCCTAGGGGAGTGGCTGGATAAGACAGTCTGCTTAGTAACTGCATACGCAAGGCTCAGACACCCCCAAAAGAGAAACAATGCTCCAAAACTTTCCACCACGGACTTGTTACAGTTTCTATCCCTGGCCCTAGTTTCTGGTTTCTGTATGCCTATACCCAAAGCCCCCTGTCATAGCACCCTGCTAGACTCCCCTACAAAAAGAGGAACTTAACTGCCATTATAAACAGAGCCTTTCAATAAACAATGTCTTAGTCTGTTACCTGCAGGCTGAGGCCCTCCTGCTCCCAGCTTTTGTCTCTCTTCTCTTGTTTCTTGTCCCCCACCCAATCCTCTCAGGTACTCTTTCGGTGAGCTCCTGGCTGATGAGTTAGGAGTGCCCAGTGAGCAAGCTGGTCTCATTCATATACAGAAGGTGCCAAAAAAATGTATACACATTTTAAGAAAGGATAAAGCTATTAAAATTGTATTAATATATACCACTAGTAAAAGATGAATACAAGTCATGTTTGACTGCTGCAATTACAAGAGGTTCTCAAAGGGGTTACCATCAGCATCCAGACACTTCTGATTAAGGTAAACTACTGCTTGAGCAATGTTGACCAAAGTGTCCACTTGTCATATACATTTTTTTGGCTATATATATGTGTGTGTGTATATATATAATATATATATTATATATATATTATATATAATATATATATATATATATTATATATAATATATATATAATATATATATGTATTCATCTTTTGTTATCAGTATATTATCTTGTTGATAATAGCCATTTTAACAGGTATGAGTTGATATCTCATTGTGGTTTTGATTTGCATTTCCCTGATAGCTAGTGAAGTTGTGCATTTTTTCATAAATCTGTTGGCCATTCGTATGTCTTTTTGGGAGAAGTGTCTGTTCAGGTCCTCTGACCATTTTTTAATTGGGTTATTTGTTTTTTTGTTGTTGAGTTGTATGAGTTCTTTATATATTTTGTATATTAATCCCTTATCGGAGGCGTTGTTTGCAAATGTCTTCTCCCATTCAATTGGTTGCCTGTTTGTTTTGTCATGGTTTCTTTTGCTATGCAAGCTTTTTAGTTTGCTATAGTCCCATTCATTTATATAAGCCTAGAGAGTATAAGAGCACTCATGTTCTCACTATTTCGTATATTAGCTTTTAATTAATTCTTCTGTTTTTGGTTAATATATCTTCTTTAATTTTAAGTCTGTTGTCCTTTACCTCAGAGCTTCTCTACATCAGCCTCTCCAGAGAGTCCATCTAACATTTTCAGCCAGGATAGCAGAGGGGTAGTTGTCTGGTGTGCAGCATAGTCAAAGGGTGGGAGAGCTATCCGATATTGAACCATTCGTTCATGTGTTACGCCCAACCCACATACTTCAGAACACCTGATGTTTCCAGCCATTGCTGCAGTGTTTATTAGCAGCTTTCTTCCCTAGGCTGTCTCAGGTTAGATAAATTCTGTAACATTCTACTGTTAGCTTTTCGGCTCCAAACTTATTTGCTGTTTTCTTATATTTCTTTTTTCTTTTTTGCAGTTGTTTTTTACTTATCCCTTTTTAGAATTTCTTAATTATCTGTTTAGTATGATTTAGGTATGAAGCAGAGATAAACAGTCATGTTTATTTGCCATGTTTACCATGAAATTTGTTTTTAAATTTTTCTTTTAAACTTCTTCCATAAGGTTTTGGGCTCAGGGATGCATTTCATCTTTTAGTTCTGTAGTTTATTAATGCATCAGCCTGAATTTATTATGACTTTTCTTTTCAATGGACTGAAATATTATTGTGACCTATACAGCTCCGTGCTACATCCAATCACTTGCTAATGCAAAGTTGCTACGGGGAGAAATTTAGGCACTGTGAGAACATCTTCATGAACTCCTTGTACATATTTATGATTGAGAATTATTTTAATTTTTTTTGTACATTATGGCAATGTGTGTTTGTAGGTATAAAACCTTTTTTGGTTGATTTAATTTCCATTTAAACAGAGAAAAATGGTCTTGATACATATCAGCCATGAAGGAAAAACTTCCAACACCATAAGGATTTGAGTGCTTGGCAAATTGAATGGATAACTCCTAGTTCTCTGTGGCATCTTAATAATGATTAGTAATCATAGTTGGATAAAAAGTAATTGTGGATTTGGCTGAAGAAAATGTTACAAGACTGCCTTCAAGCATAAAAAAACCACCTTTTATTTGTTAGCTTTAACAAAATGTATGGTTGGAAAACTCCATGATTTTTACCAGGGAGAATCAGTGGAATGTATTGTATATTAAATCACTCCGAAAGACTGCATATTTGAGGGCTTCAGTGATGTGCTTTGGCATGTACCATAGTTGATTTAGCATGGAAGAATGTTTCTAGTTCTGGCAATACTTGCTTTTATTCTTCTTCTACATCTCTCCATATAAGTTCATTGAAATATTAATACAAAGAGCAAGTCAAAAAAAGTAATTGGCATAGCAAACCAACACAGACTTCCCAATTCATTTAGGGTTGCTTTCACAGTTGTAGGATCAGATTCTTTTATGGGCAAAGCAACCAATGATAGTAATTCCATTTTAATTCTGAAGTTCGCATTTACGCAGGTATTGATAAACAATATAAAATTCAGCTCAGCAGAATTACATTTATTTATTAGATGTCTTCATGTCCCAAACTCAACCTGGCCAAAGGATAGAAGACAGAGAAGTAGTAGGAATAAAAGTTTATCCTCTGAATGGTGATGCCAGACAGTCTCCTGTGTTTGTTCTCTGGAAGAGGTACTGTCCCATTTTTATATGTTCACTTCTGGGTGGGCATTTACACTCATTGTACCAATCACAGGTTTCAGTGCCCAGAAGCATGACAGTTTGTATAGCTGATAGACTCTTATAGTGGACTCTGGAAGATTTAGGTTCATGAATATTAAACCACTCTGTAAAGTATGTAAATAATCATACCCCAGGTTATCAAACATTTAGCCTCTTGGCTGTCTTGACTGTAGAGCCCAATCCTGAATATAAACTAAGCAAAAAGACCTCTAAGAAGTCAAAATTATATTCAAAAAGTTCTACTACTGAACCTTGTATTTTTATTCTAATGGCTGTCATTCGGGAATTATATCCTTAAAGTTGCTTTAGACATGATTTTAGTATAGTTTGTTTTATGGAGTGAGGTCAAAGTGATAAGTGACAGCTGACAATTTGTTAATGAAAGGAGAAAAAAATTATGTATGTTAACAAAAGAACTGTAAAAATAGAAGTTTGGGGTCATAAAGTAAAAGAGTAAGCATATCTATATTATCTAAACCTTTGATGCATCTCCTTTTAGAATAGAATGTTAATTTCTCCTTAATTGAGAACTGATAATTATTAGAACACTGCTGTGAATTAGCTAGGTTTCTTAGGGCCAAAACAATGCTCTTTTGTTGTTGTTGTTGTTGTTGTTGTTTGTTTGTTTGTTTGTTTTTACCTCCAGCCACCTTCCCTTTCTCCATACCAGAACTGCATTCTAATAAGCTGATAGTTGCCAGATGGGAGGGGGCATGGGGATGGAGTGAGAAAGATGAAGGAATTAAGAAGTACAAATTGGTAATTATGAAATATTCATGGGAATGTAAAATAAAGCACAGGCAATATAGTCAATGATATGGTAATAACTGTCTATAGTACCAGGTGGATACTAGACAGGAGGATCACTTTGTAAACTATATAAACGTCTAAACACTGTGCTGTAACCTGAATTTAATATAAAATAATATTGAATGTCAACTGTAATTGAAAAATAAATAAAAAAGGTGGGGGGAGATGAAGGGGAATAAGAGGTTGAAATTTCCAAGTATAAAACAAAGAAGTCATGGGGATATAATGTAGAGCATGGGGAATATAGTCAATAATATTGTGATAGCATATAGTATGGTGTCAGGCAGTTGCTGGATTTATCACAATGATCACTTCTTTAGGTATATAAATGTTGAATAACTATGGTGTACACCTGAAACTAGTATATAGTATGTTAGCTATATTTTAATAAAATTCTTAAAAAAAACTATATTCTAGACAAGTTAGACATTTGTTATTACCTGGCAATGCCATATTTTTTCATGCTTTCATGGGTTTGTTCTGAATTCTTTGTTTGAAAGCTGGTCTCTCCATTAGCTGAGCTGCACATCTCATGGAGACCAGCACAGTTTCCTCTGACACACTGCATCTTCACTCTCCTAGCAGAATGTGTATTTAACATTAAACTTACACACACACACACACACACACACACACACGCACACACATGTTGGACTAATGAAATCACATTTTTGTAGGTCTTTATAAAATCGAATATTGGCAATTTTATATAGTTCTTTGCCTTTGGCCATCATGATTTTAGAAGGTAAGTGCTAATGCTTCATAAATGAATGAACAAGTAAATCTACTTTTGTTAATTTTAACATGATATATTTCAGTAATACCTATATTGTATGTAAATTTCAGAATCTAAACAGGAAAGTGATTATCATTGGTAGACACTTTCTCAGATAATATACACCCTAGATTGAAATCCCACCACTTAGAGGCCAAATATTGTTTGTAATACTTAGAAAGATATAAGAAATCATATCCTTATATAGACAATGGGGAATAAAATGTAGAAGAGAAAAATCCACACATATGCTTCAATCTTGTTATAAATCAGTAACATCCTAAATTAGATCACGAATCCCAATGTAGTATGACTATGCATCTCTATCTCCTATTATGTTTTGAATCCCTTAAGGGAAAATGCTATATCCTATTCATTTTTTTGTAGGATTGTTTAATTAAAATAATGAACTTTCAACGTTAGAAAATAGTGCTGAGATGGTAATTATATTGATTATGGCATCTACCTGCATTTTGGTGCAACATATTTGGACAATACTCACAACATATTTGGGCAAGAGATGTAAACGTTTGCTTTAAATCTCTCTAACCCATAACTCACTTCTTCTTGAATTCTAGTCTAATAAAGTCATTTGAAATATGGAGATAATACAAATGTTTGAGTATATGTCACTATTAGTTAAAACTGCAAAATCCTGGAAACAATAAAAAGGTTTAATAGTAGAGCAATACTTAAGTAAATTATAATTTATGTCTTCAATAATATATCATATAGTGATATAAATGATGACTATGAAAATTGTGGAATAATTGCAGTAAAATGATACCTTAATGAAAAAAAATGTAAGGTATAAAATTTTATGGTGTTTTAAATGAACACATATGCATATTAAAAAAAGACATAAATGACAAACATAAATATGGTCTTTCTTGCTTGCCTTAGGTTCAATGCAACTGCTTTTTATAAAATATATTTATTTTGTAAAATAATTAAAATCATATTTTTTTAAAAACCCTAAAATTTAGGATATAAATTCTGTAAATGTAAAACTAACATAATAAAATATTGTTTATTGTATTTTTATTATCAGTTTCTCTCTCTTTTTTTATCTTTCCCATTGATCTATATAAATGAGCACTTCCTGTATCCTTACAGGACTTTATTTTTCCTCTTAGCTCTTACCACCGCCTGTCAATTCTTATTATTTTTAAAAACTTTGGCTTTTTAGGACACTTTTAGATTCACAGAAAAATTAAGAGGAGGTACAAATTTTCTGCATAGGCCTGCCCTCATGTAGGCATAGTCTCCCCACTTATCAACATCCCTCACCAGAATGGGACATTTGTTATAATTGATGAGCCCAAACCTAAACCCTGATACATCATAATCATCCAAAGGCTGTAGTTTACCTTATGGTTCACTCTTGATGTACACTCAGTATGTTTGGACAAATGTGGAATCATGTATATCTATAATTACAGTATCATACAGAGTATTTTCACTGCCCTAAAAATCCTCTGTGCTCCTCCTATTCTTCTCTTCTTTTCTTCTGTCCCTGGCAACCACTGATATTTTTACTGTCTCCACAGTTTTGTCATTTCAAGAATATCATATAGTTGGAATGATATGGTATGTAGCTCAGTTTCTTCACATACTTTTTATAAATATATAATAGGGATTTGTCCCAATGTTAATCCTCATGAATTTCTTTCTGGAATGATCTTGTTGTTTACTTTGTCTCTCAGTGTCATTTGATGCATAAATCTTGATATGAAAAGCTCTTGTTTTGAAATTTCTTATACCATAAAACATTTGATCTAAATGTACATTAACCAATAACTTCTCTTTATAAAATAATATTTGTAATTTTCTTTTGACCATAGCCTCCTCCATTATCAACATCCTTCACCAGAATGGGACATTTGTTACAATTGATGAACCCACATCATGACACATCATAATCATCCAAAGTCTATATATAATATAGCCTGCCTACACATAAAATTTAAAAGTCATTAATATAATTCTCTGGGCTTAGCTTCAATATAAAGAGAAGTTGAAGGAAATTAACTTATCACAAAATAATGTGCATTTTAATTGAAAATGTTTGGACATAACTACCCAGGAAAAGGTAATGACATATCAGACATTACTGATATTTAAAATGGTTATGTTTAAGATAAATGATTACAAGCCAGTCTGTATAAGAAGTACAGGAAAATGAAAGAGCAAAGGTATGAATATGCACTAGAATAAAAACTGTTACAATAATTAGTAATATTTATTTGTATAATGAGACAAAAAGGGAAATGACCTTCACTGAACGATTGGTAGCATACCAAGATCAACTACGAAAAGTGAGTTAATGAGGTACAATATTCTTGAACTATAGTATCATATAATTTCACTGCCCTAAAAAACCTCTGTAGTCCTTCTAATCTGGGCCTTGTTTATAGTTGTAGTGTCAAAATTATTTCCTGTATTAAGACATAGGAGAGAGTAGTGACTTTATTAGATAACATTCCTTTGAACTTGAACTCCAGTTGAGAGGCATACATTTAGTCACTGGCACTTAAAAGATCATGGAGGATATATCTTTTGATATATAACTAGAAATAGAGGACACATTGGAAAAATAAGCAGCAATACAAAAAGCTATTAGAAGCTACATAGTAAACCTCTGGGACAATATCAGAAAAACAATAAGCAACTCAATGTAGGTTTCTAATCATTATAAGTTTTGTAAATAATTTTAAAACAATATAAAATATAGGGTGAGTATAATGCTAAATATTTGTAAACTGCATTTGTTAATGAAATTCAACAAGATCCCTGTATTTCATGTGCTTTGCTAATTTAATAGTGTTGGTACTATATTTGTTAAAAGAGACCTTGAGTCTATTTTGATACATACTCATATGTGCAATTGTTTCCTTGTTTTGCAGTAACTGCACCACTGCTCTGAAAGTTTCCTTATGGAGATCATTTCAATGGGGTGTGGTTGTATGAGGGTATGTGTGTACATGTGGGTGCCTGGGCAACACTATCAGCATTTTCAGCATAAACATTTCCTGGATTAAGTGAAAGTATACACTGAGTAATCAGTAATGCTGGCTCTTTCATTGGAAATGTATGGAAAATTTCCCCAGTTTTATGAAATGTTCCACTCAATAACATGACTAATCCTCAATAAAGTCTTCCAATTTGACTTCAATGAATAACATAAAGGAAGAAAGCCCCCAAATGTGAAAAGAATGAAAACTATTTTTATAAAAAACTTATTATAATCAAAAAGTGGTGAGATAGTTTTATGTGCATTTAGAAGTATAACTTTCTAAATTCTGAGGATAATATTCATAGCTATTATACTTCAGAGTCCCCACTTCATTTAGGAACATGCAGTTTATAATTTTTCAGATTGCACACTACATGACAAGGTTTAGGAAAACCTAGTTTTTTTGAGCTTAGATGTGGCATTAGTGTTTGTGTCCCTAGAACATGTTGCCTGGAGGCAGAGTTTATTGGCAAAATATGCCATGTATAAAATTATTACATATAATATAAAATTATATATATAATTACATATATAAATATAAAATTATATAAATATAATTACATATATATATAATTTCTGTTACTAATAGCATTATTAGGAAGAGTGGAGTCATGAATGAGAATTAGCTGAGTATTAATTAGAGGTGAGATGTGGGAGGAATTATAATGTAGAATAAAACATTAGATAGTGTTCAAAGGCTAGAAGAAAATTTTTGACTGAGGGATTTCTTTTCCCCCCACAGCTATTGAGATCTAATTGTCATATAACATTGTGTAAATTTAAGGTGTACAAAGTAATGGTTTGATTTGATACACTTATGTATTATAAAATGCTTATAACCATAGCATTAGCTAACACCTCCATCATGTCACATAATTATCATTTATTTTCCAGGTAAGAACATTTAAGATCTTTGTGTTGGATTTGTCAAACCACCATTTACTCATGAAGCAATTCTTATCACATATTTGCTGTGGCTCAGAATTTTTCTGGTATACTTTAATCTTCAAAAATATTTCTAAGTGAATTATATAAATTACATTATTGTTATTGTATTATTTGTTGGTAGTGTTCCAAAGCTGTTCTTTGCAGAATAAAAAGTAATTTTCAGTGAAGAATGGTAGGTAGGGGGTTGTAACCTAGTTGATAAATCAGCAGTTTTTCTTCAGTGCATAATTTCATACAAGTCTGTACAAATTGTGTAGATCTACAAACCCTGAAATTAGGGGATGTGGTGAAGGAAGTGGCTGGCTGCAGTTCATGTGGCTTTGAATGTTGGTCTTGCCAGAGAGAGAGAGAGAGAGAGAGAGAGAGAGAGAGAGAGAGAGAGAGAGAGAGAGAGAGAAAGGTATTAGAATAGATAGTTTGAAGTAGATCATTTGCCTCTCAGTTCATTTAGGTGGAATAATCATACATAAATTCCATATATGTGAGGATTATTATACCAAAAAGATCTAGAATACACATCCATGTGTGGCAGTTAAAAATTGGGGGTCATATCTCATCTGTGGGGGTCCCCCCAGAGAAGCAAGGGGTCCCAGCCCCACACCAGCCTCCCCAGCCCAGGGCTCCAGTTCTGGGAAGAGAAGTCCCCATAACTTCTGGCTGTGAAAACCAGGGCAGATTGTAGCTGGGTGAGATGGAGGGCAGCTGCAGTCCCAGGTGTTCCTCTTAAAGGGCCCACACAGGGACTTACCCACTGACAGACTCACTCACTCTGAGCTGCAGTGCTGGGGCAGCAGCTCGAAAGGTGCCAGAGACATATTAGAGAAACACATTAGAGGGAATCAAAATTGATTAGCTAAAGCAGAGGATTGAATCAGCAGTTTGGAAGACACCCAATCACAACAGCAAAAGAAAAAAATAATTTTAAAAAATGAGGATAATTTAGAGGCCTCTGGGACAACATTAAATGTACCAACATTTGCATCATAAGTGTACCAGAAGGAGAAGAGAGAGAGCAAGGA
Source organism: Hipposideros armiger (assembly GCF_001890085.2). Taxonomy (NCBI): domain Eukaryota; kingdom Metazoa; phylum Chordata; class Mammalia; order Chiroptera; family Hipposideridae; genus Hipposideros; species Hipposideros armiger. Next base: position 134,040 of record NW_017731548.1, on the reverse strand, counting down.
ACTGAAAACCTATTTGAAGAAATAATGATGGAAAACTTTCCTAACCTAGTGAATGAGATACACATACAAGCCCAGGAAGCACAGAGTATCTCAAACAAGATGAACTCAGAGGCCCACACCAAGACACATCATAATCGAAATGTCAAAGATTAAAGACAAAGAGAGAATCTTAAAAGCAGCAAGAGAAAAGCAATTTGTTACCTACAAAGGAGCTCCCATAAGACTGTCAGCTGATTATTTAACAGAAACTTTACAGGCCAGAAAGAATTGACACAAAATATTCAAAGTGATGAAAAGCAGGGATCTACCATCAAGATTACTCTATCCAGCAAAGCTATCATTTAGAATCAAAGGACAGGAAAAAAGCTTCCCAGACAAGAAAAAGCTAAAGGAGTTTATCAATGCCAAACCAGTATTACAAGAAATGTTAGAGGGAGTTCTAGAAGAAGTAGGAGAAGGAGAAGAAGAAAATGTTTTTAAAAATGAATAATAAAATGGCAATAACTATATGCCTATCAACAATTACTTTCAATGCAAATGGACTAAATGCTCCAATCAAAAGATAGGCTGGCAGAATGGATAAGAAAATAAGACTTTACAAGAGACTCACTTCAGATCAAAAGACACACAGAGACTGAAAGTAAATGGATGAAAAAAGGTATTTCATGAAAATAGAAACAAAGGAGAAAAAAATCTGGAGTAGCAATACTTAGATCCAACAAAATAGACTTCAAAACAAAGGCTATATCAGGAGACAAAGAAGGATCCAATAATTCCACTTTTGGGTATTTACCTGAAGAAACCCAAAACAGTATTTTGAAGGGACATGTACACCTATATGTTCATCCATATGTTCATTGCAGCATTATTTACAATAGCCAAAATATGGAGGCAGCTTGGGTGTCCATCAGTGGATGAATGAATAAAGAAGAAGTGGTACATTTATACGATGGAGTATTAGTCATAAAAAGGAATGAAATCTTGCCATCTGCAGCAACATGGATGGACCTAGAGGGTATTGAGCTGAGTGTAGTAAGTCAGACAGAGAACGGCAAATGTCATATGATTTCACTTTTATGTGGAATGTAAAGTACAAAATAAACAAACAAAAGAGAAACAAATTCTTAGATACAGAGAACATTTTGATGATTGCAAGTTGGGAGGGGGTTTGGGGGCTTGGTGGAAAAGGTGAAGGGATTAAGAAGTACAAATTGGTAGTTTCAAAATAGTCATGGGGATATAATATATAGCATAAGAAATTAGTCAATAATGTTGTAATAACTATGTATGGTTTCAGATGGGTACTAGATTTATCAGGGTTATCACCATATAAGTTATATAAATGTCTAATCACTATGTTGTACACCTGAAACTAATATAATATTGCATGTCAACTATAACTGAAAAATAAAAACATTATTCAAAAAAAGCCAAAAGATATCGAAGCAGACAGAATCAACTTCAGTTTTTCTCTCTACATAGGTTCTACGCTTAGGCAACTCAATTTTGATTTAATGACTTTTTCTTTGTGTGTAAAGGGACAAATCTGATGGGTTATTGATAGTGAATATCCAACTTGCTCTTTAGTTTTTTTACTGATCCAGAAGGAAACTATTAATGTCATTAAATGATTGGCTGATATATTCAAGGGATTTGGAAGTTTTTAAATATGAAGAAAGGCTTGAGGTAAATTTAACCAAAATTTTATTAAATTTATGGTGTTATTCAACTTAAGGTTAGCTGTTGGAAAAATTGTGAGTAGCAGAGGTTTGCCTCTAAGGAAAAAACCTATTGCCTTTCTCCGCCTGTTAGAGCTCATTGCTTTCCTTCTACCCATTTCAACAGATTGATTCCTTCTTATTTTCTGAGTAACCACCATCATCAAAATCTGACTCATTTGTATACTAAGGTGTTATACACTCATAATATTCTAAACTTTACTTCCTTCCAGAGTGATCCTGTTAGTAAGTGGTAGCCACACTCTTTGGGGGGTTTCTTTTATGAGCTGCAGAATAAGGAAGAGTAGTTGAAGCCAGCAATTCTGAAAGAATGTCCATAATACCTACGTCCTAAGTAATTTTCTTAAAGAAAGTTCCATGGACAAATGTTTGGGAAAGGTTATCTCTTTATTTGAAATTCAAAATTCACCTTAGGATAGTAAACACTTTGGAAAGGCTTGTGAAAACAATTCTTTAATCCTGTTAAACACAGCATTTGGTAATTGTATTTAACCATGCAAACCAGCAATTATTTGTTTGTTTCTATATCATTTGTTGATGTTTATCAGAATGGTTGGATCATGGAATGCATAACTGAAAATGCTAATTTAGGGGCTTTGTCCTCTGCACTCACACCACATGAACCATTTGTCACTGTGATGTTCCTGGGATAGAAGACAGTGATTAATGATCTTTTCCACAAAGAACAGAGAGGATAAATTTAAACTGTTTACTAGTAAGAAGACTTTACTGACATTGGGTATATTCATACTTTGAATGTATCACTTGGAGAAGCTCTAAGAAGCTTAGAATGAAAGAAGATTTTTAATCTTTTTGGCTAATTGAAATGTGAGATACTGTATTGTCCTTATCACATGAGGCCCAAAAGACATTCATGACAGATCCCAAAGTTTGTTGCAGAGCGAATTCATTTTACCGAATTGTATTCATGTTTTTAATGCTCAGATAAGTGCTATCTTCCTCCTTTTGCCTTTATTTTTGCCACAGGATTTATTATCATCTAATATATATTTTACTTATTTATTTTGTCACTTTCCTCAACTGGAATGTAGTTTCCATGATGACAAGAGATTTAAAAATTTTATTCATTGTCATAACTCCAGTCTTTAGAATAGTTCCTGGGTCATAGAAGGTACTAAAAAATGCTATATTTGTTAAATGAATGAGGTAGACCCTTAAAAATACATAGAGAGAGGTGTTATCAGTATATAGGTAATAGCTATACTCATGATAATAGATGACATCATCAATGGAAGATATAGGGAATGAGATGGTAAAAATTTTTGAGTTGAAATATTGAGACTCACTAACATTTATGGAGAGGCAGAGGAAGAAAAGTCTACATGGGCACTGATGTCCTCGAAATAACTGAAGAGACTACCAAGCAGAGAAATATGTTAAGACTATAGGGAGATTGGGTATGGTAAGCATCTCTCCCCTAACAAACCCCTCTAAAAATTACCATGTTTTCTTATATAAGCAGTACTCCACATCTACTTTTATACAATTTGTAGTAGAGAAAATTGTTAGCAGTTCTTACAACATAGTAATTATGAAGCATTTTTTTTCAATACATGATTTTTATCGCATCTTTAAAATATCACAAATACCTCTGAGAAATCACCCAACATCTTGGCATTTCTGTAGCTGGACTATTTACATTTTATTCATCAGCATGCTAAACTGTTCTTTTTTCAGAAGCATAGATACCATCCCAAATTTTCTGATACCCTTGTGTTTAACTATTGTGGCTTGTTGAATCAAAGTAGCTGAATTTGATACAAGTTCAATATTGTTTCCTTCAAGAATTAACTCATCTTTCTGGGCTTGAGATACTGAACAAGCAACACCTGACCTCATCCAGGCCCTGTGTATATATTTTTCACCCAAGAAATTTCAGATTTCAACAAGAGAACCATTCCCCTGAATAATAATGTTGATGGAGAAGGAAGCACACACAGACCTCATCTTGTAATGGACGCCCAGGGTGACACCCTTGATCATATTCTGTACGTGCCCACAGAGTGTATGGACAGGAGCCAGCTCCTTTCTCTTTCCCCATTTGTCAACTTGGAGCCTCTTTTATTTCCAAGGAAATTGAGTTCTACATTGATGTGATTGAAGTTCCTCCGCAGGGTGGACTTTCTTATTCCTCTATATCTTTAGTGTCTTGTGAATGAAAAAGAAAACATGTCCAAATATGGATTATGTCCACATTTGGATAATCTGTTGAAATTGCTTCAGGTTTTTAAGTACAGAAACATGAACAAGAGATTTTACTTTTCTTTTAATGACAGAGAACCCTCAGAAAATAAAAGATGTTCAACTCCTGTGGTAGAGAATGTTGTAAGTTTTGTTTCACCAACAGCCCAATCTTCTTGACATGTATTTATTTTATTTTTGCTGTTGAGGGTCTTTTGAAGTTTCTTGGAAGGAGGTTTTGTGCTCCATGGAGAGACAAGCCAAGACAAGCAAAATAAGTTAAGAGGAGTGTGGCACACGTGCCTTCGGCTGCTAGTGCTTTTGTCATTCTTTGCAAAAGACTGGTGGAGATTTAGTCGCTGTGGAGGGGAGCCCGGAGTTCATCTGTTCCCTGAAACATTAAGCTTAGATTAAAGATCTGCTGTCATCCTAGCTAGTAACTCATTTTGTGTTCTTTAAAATATAAAGTGTTCTTTTCTTAACTGCTTTTAAAATCAGTTTTATGACTATGAAAACACTGGGGCAATTAATAAGAATAATCTGAATTCTAGGTCTTTGGGCACAGTTGTAAAACTCTAGGTGTTTTGTGTTTGATATGTTTTTTTTTACATAACTGGAAAGCAGATCAAGGGCAAGTAATGTTTTTAAAACATCTGCAATCCAAGATATATGAGCCAGAAATGGGTAAGGCTAGGGATTGGTTTGTTTTATGGGAAAAAAATCCATTTTGACATTACATTAAAAAACCCTTTGATGTATGATATCAGGAGTCTCATCAAATGTTTTTCTGTTGAAATGAGATAATTATTGGCTCTGGGTGCTAGTTCTTGGGGTATTCTGTGTGTGGATATAATCATGTTCTTTTCCTTTTGAAACTTTAGAAATCTGGTCTTTATTCATTTCAGACATTGAAAATATTAAGTGTCTAGTTTATACCCAGAGATGTCTTGGAGAAGAAAAGTGAACTACTGCCTAAGGTTGCCTTGAAGGAACTCACAATCTAATTGGGGCTCAAGATGAAGCAAAGAGTGACCTCAACAAAATAGTGTTAAATTGTGGATTACAGGAATTTTGGAATATGAGAATTCAATTAGATCTCTACTACAATTTCCTTTTAGTTTATTTCCATTGGTGGAAATGCAATATCCAATATAGGTAAAATTTTTAAATAATTGAGATTTATCACCTTGATAGTTTAATTTAAATTATTTTGATGATGTTTTTAAGAAACATAAAGCAATCTATTCCTAAATAAAAATATTTTCCTGACATATCAAGATTATCATTATGGACATTGATACTTTAAGCGAGAAATAAATTTAGAGATAGTCTAGACTAATCTCTTCATTAGATAGTTGTAGAAACTGAATCTCAGAGAATTCCCTAAGAGAGATCAGAGACTGGAAACTAAATTTTGCTGATTGTTGGGATTTTGCAATGATATCATGTTGTGATTTTGATATTACCTTCCATGGTCTTTGATGTATGTAGGGCTATTTTTTCCCCATTGTAAGTGATCCTAAACTGTTATGCTTTTATAATTTTTCTCTTTGTTATGCATGGTTTTTATTGTATTTTCTCCACTCTCAGCCCAACAGCAGTTACTTTCTAGGACTGTCAATGTGCCTGGCCTGGACTGGGAAAAGGATTTTAATTGTCTCCAAAATAAAACCAATAAGTACTGTGAACAAAGGGAATAAATTTTATTCCATGGATTTTGGAACAATTTTGGCATGTGATTTCCTGTTTTTGTCTTCACTCCAAGTTCTGCCTTCACCTTGGGTGACTTTCTCAGCCATGTTAGTGGTGGACCAAACTCTGGATTCACAGTTCTGATAGTTTATGCTCCATCACTTTGACCATTCTCCTGACATTATTCTCAACTCCCTCAACCCACTTTCCTTTCTTTGGCTGCGGTAAGCAACACTCAATTAATTCAGCTTTCTTCTTTAAGTCTCTATAAAAACAAAACAAAACAGGAAAGTTGGATAGTTCTAAGATGGGTGCTACCTTAAATTCAAAGCCTCCAAACTCATATGAATTTTAATGCTACACACAATTCCTATATTTTCCTAGACAAGTGTCTCCTGTTCTCCACAGCTTCAAAAGTCTCCCCCTTTAAATAATTTTTTTATTTTTGCGATCGCTTTCAATGAATGATCTTACCTCACAGAAAAGAATAGGCCATCACTTAGGGCACCAACCCTAAAATAGACAGTATTTGCATTTTTTGTTTCCTTTTTCCCTTTGGCTATAGTGTGTATAGTGAGGTAGGGGTCTAACTTTATTTAATTTTTTTCATATGAATAGTTATCTCAATACCATGTATTTATTAAGTCAATATATATACATATATATTTATTTAATGTCATTACTATATTTTTTTTCTTTTACGCCTAGCCAGTTTCTGAGTTCTCCATCTGATTAATTAGTCTCTTTTTTTCTCACTGTTAATTATCACATAGTTCAGTTACTACAGCTTTTTTTTTTTTGTAAGTATTTCTTACTCCCACACTCTTCCTTTCTTCAAAATGATTTTATTTATTATCAGGGATTTTCTCCACATACATTTTAGAAACATAATGCTCAGTAACAAAAAATAACTTTTTGGGACTTTGATTGGAATAGCTCTGAATTTACATATTAACTGTGGAGAGAACTTAAATCTTTATAACACTGAATCTTCTAATCCATGAATATGTTATATCTCCATTTAATTAAGTCTTCTTTTATCTCCTCTTATAATGCTTTTTATTTTTTCTATAGATATTTTTACAATATTTACAGGATCTTTTCTGTGTGGATCACTTTCCCATCAGAGTGACCTTTTGAAAATGTATATCTGCTCAAGGCAAAATAGCTCCTATTATAAAATCCTTAAATGGATTCTCATTACCCTTGGCATTAATATTTAGACTCTACAAAGACATACATAGTATTTCCCATAAACTGGTTCTTGTTTTTCACCACCTCATCTTTCATGCCAGCCTTATCGTTTCCTTTAAATTCCAGCCACATAGAACTCTGTATTAACCTTGATATCTTTCTTTCCCTTAGCTCCTTATGCCTATTGAATTCATTGACAAGTGCTGTAATCTCTATCTCTACAACTCTATACCGAATATTCAACACGTTCTGTCATTTCCACTGCTTCCAGTCTAAGCCACCATTATCTCTGTGTTGGCTGAATATAATAACTCATTTTCCTGCTTTCATGATCACTTCCTATAATCCATTTCATTCATAATAGAGCCAGAGTAAACTTTGAAAAGTATAAATCAAGTTATATATCTCCTCTGCTTAAAACCCTCCAGTAATAAAGAAAACAAAAGACATCTTGACTCTGTCTCACAAAGCCCTATGTGATCTGAGTCCTAGTTATTAATACATGTCCACCTTATTGCAGGTCAGTCTTCTTGGTTAATATATTCCAGCCTCTCTGGCCCGTTCTTTATTCCGGAAATATATCAAGCCTTTGTAATTTTTACTGTTTCCCCTGTCTTGAATTTATTTTGAACAACCAAAGTATAAATAGTAGGAGAGCAGAGATCTTGTATGTCTTCTCCATGGCTCCATTCCTAGCCATCTAAATGTTCAATAAATATTTGCTGAATAAACGTATTTCTTTTTTTTTTTAAGATTTTTATTGGGGAATTAGAACAGCGCTGGGGAATTGGGGGAACGGGAACAGAAAAGTTGCTGTCGTTTTGTTCTTCAGTCTAGTTGTGGAGGATGTTGCTTCGCTGGCCCAAGTTGACACCATCATTGCGCTCTTCCCAGGTGAGGCAGATGAGTCACCGGCTTCTGGATGGCTGCTCACTGTGGCTGCTGGCCACTCACGCTGGCTGCTGGCTACACACGG
>NW_017731548.1:99569-126117 GCF_001890085.2 Hipposideros armiger | reverse complement strand
AACTGGGGCCCTCTGGCATCCCAAGCCAGCTCTTAACCAATGCGCCACTTGGCCGGCTCTCTTTTTGATTCCTCAAATTCACTGGGTTCTTGTCTTTAGTTCAACTCATTTCTCTTTGCCTAAAACAATATCTTTCTCTCCTTTTCCCTCACAACCCTGCCCATGTTTGTCCAGAAACATTACCATCTAAGTATTAATTTGGCTTCATTCTTTGGACAGCTTTCCCTGATTCTTACCATGCCATCTTCGTCATGGAGTGATGAGGATAGAGTTTCCTGCTATGTATCTCTGGATACCCTGTGTATGCCCTGTTATACAGTATCTTTTCTAATGGACTATAAACCACAGGGCAGAGGTTGTTTTTTTGCCCAGTGTATTTGCAGCATCTAGTACTGTGCCTTGTTCATGGTGTAATTACTCAACAAATATGAGTGAATGAATGACTAGTGCTGTTTTGAATTCCCAGAGGTCCTTTACTTTAATTTCTGTCTCTTATCTATGTCCCAGAATACTAGCAGTATCTGAAAAATAACCTCCAGAGAGCAGATTGCTGTGTTTCATTTATGATACCTTTTATCCAAGAATCACAGAAAAGTTTAAATTATTTTCTGAACAGTATCTATTTTTATGACTTTGTATTTTAACTATCCCTAATGAAGATAAAGCATTGCTGTTGATAGGAAGAGGATATTTCTAGGGTATTAATATTCTAATCACTATCATTACTTTTCTAGGACACACCAACTCTTTTAATGTCTCCAGAATATCCTGACCCAGGGACAATAAAATACTTTGGACTATCGGGCAATTCTACTGTAGTAAATGTCTTATAACTTGGAAACTGCAAATGTTCTCAATTTGATATCTTTCTGCTATTACCTGAAGATTCTCTCTGATTGATTCGGGTTTCCTTCCTTGTGCCTCTGGCTTACAGGTTTATTTTGTTCTCTGAACACTCGTGCTCGCTCATTTGTTGAGCTGTCTTTTGGACCAGGATGAAAGCCCTATGTTCACACGTTCCTTTTAATTTCTTTCCCATGTTCAGGCTTTCCAACCAGTCATTGTCACTTACCAGTTCCTCAGGATGCAAGTTTCCAAAAGAAAAGTATTGAAAAGTCTACATTTACAGAAAAATGGTTTCTTAATTGTTATTTATATAGGGTCAGTTAGCAAGTCATGGTTTAAAAATATAAGTAGTAAACGATCCCTATTTAAAACTGGTTCTACAAGTGAATTTGGCTTGTCTTTGGGATGTAATAACATTTCATCAAAATTACTCTATAAATGAAATTTTAGCAATTGAATTGGATTATAAAAAAAGATTACTTAACCATTAGAAAGATACTAAAATCCCATGTAACAGTTTTAGAAAACAAATTCCTTACAAACTGCACCAAATCAAAACAAAATTTAACTTTGGTGATGATAAAGACGATAAACTAGTCTGGTACCTATTATGAATAAAAATGGTTAGCCCAACTAGAGTTCTGCTTACTTGACATTCTCAAATGTGGCATACTGGAGTTATTTTTTACTTTGGCTTCAGCTAAAGTTTTTTCTTCTAATTTTCAGGAGGAAAACTTTGCCAGGAAACAGATTCCACTATCCAACTTCTCATGAGTTACTATGATCCATGAGCCAATTTTTCTTTAGCCTAGGTAATATTTTACCAGTAACATTTTAAAAGCATAAAATATGTATAATTACTTCTCCTCCATTTAACCAGACTTAATAAATTTACCTCATGTTATAAACTAGTTTAGGAATAGTTCAAAACAAACCTTTCACTTTAAAAATTGCCTAGTGGTCTAACATGCACTGGTACTAAGTGCCCATTCAGCTAGGATGAAGTGAAGCATCATGGCAGATACATTTTATCTGACAAAAAATAGTGCTCAGTAAATAATAATCATTATCATTATGAATTAGCATTGTTCATTTTCCTTAATGAGATTGTCTTCCAGTTGACTTTTGGTATGTGAAAAGTTTCTGTTAGAAATTTCATTGTGATAAATTCCAGCACAATTAATAATTGAATATAAAATCTAGCAAAACTACATATGGTTTGAAACACTGCAATAATTCTATGAGTCAGGGAAGAGAGGCAGAATGGGGAGGGAGAATGCAAATTTTCTTCAGAATGGCTATTTCTGCAAAGGCTGAGAGGGAATAACTTCTTGAGGACATGAAAATATGTAGCCTAGGTGGATTTTTTTTTAAGTTAGAAAACCCCAGAATCCTAGAGAATCATTAACCCAGTTATTCTTTTTCTAGTACCCCTGACAGTGACTGATTAAAGACAAACCTGTGGATATTTAACTACAGCATTAATTGTGTGTCTTCCTTTACCTATATCCTGAATACTGTCCCTTGTCGGTTCTGAGGGACATTGCTTTATGGATTACTGTCTCTATCTTCTATATCTTAAACCTTTTACTTTCTGTTACTTCTCCCAGAACATAGGCAGATTCATGTTCTCTTCCAAAAATCAAAACCCCAGATCTCCAAATAGATTTCTCCTACCCTTCTTTACTGTCAGTCTAGCTATATCTTCCTTTCATTTCTTCCGAATTCATATATGTTTTATTTACTTTTCTTGTCTTATTTCATTAGCTAGGATTTCCAGTATGATGTTGAATAGGAGTGGTGGGAGGGACATCCTCATCTTGTTTCTGATCATAGAGGGAAAGCATCTAATTTCTCACCATTAAGGATGACATGAGCCTTATCAAGTTAAGGAAGTTCTCTATTTTTCTAGTTTGCTGAGAGTTTTTTTCATGAATTAGTATTTGACTTTGTCAAATGATTTTTTTGTATTTATTGATATAATCATATCATTCTTCTTTTGTAGCTTGTTGATGTGATGGATTAATGATATTCAAATATTGAACCAGCCTGTATACCTGGGATATATCCCACTAGGTCATGGCATGTAATTTTCTTATGTTGTTGGATTTGATTTGTTAATATTTTATTGAGCCTTTTTGATTTTATGTTCATGACAGACATTGGTCCATAGTTTACTTTTATTGTAATGTCATTGCTTTTGGTATTAGGGTAATGCTGGCCTATTAGAATGAGTTAGGAAGTATTTCCTCTGCTTCTATTTTCTGGAAGACATTGTAGAGAATTGGTATAATTTCTTCCTTAAATATTTGGTATAATTTACCTGTGAACCCATCAGAGCCTGTTTACTTTTATTTTCAAAGGATATTAATTATTGATTTAATTTATTTAATAGATATAAGCCTATTCAGATTCTCTATTTCTCCCTGTAAGTTTTGGTAAATTGTGTCTTTCAAGGAACTGGTTCATTTAATCTAGGTTATCAAATTCATGGGCATAGTGTTGCTCATAATGTTCCTTTATTGTTCTTTTAATGTCAATGATATCTTTAGTTATGTTGCTTCTTTCTGATTGGTGTTTTCTTTTTTTTTTTTCTTAGTTAACCTGGCTAGAGGCTTATCAATTTTATTGATATTTCCAAAGAAGCAGCTTTCAGCAAAATTTTCTCTATTTAGTTTTTATTTTCACTTTAGTTAATTTCTGGTCTAATTTTTATTATTTTTCTTCTGCTTACTCTGAATTTAATCTCCTGTTATTTTTCTAGTTCCCTAAGGTGATAGTCTGCTGCTGCCAACAGGTGGCAGGATGGCTCAGCTGAAAAAAAAATAAATGAATAAGGTAGACGCCTGAATTATTGATTTTGTCTTTTTCTTCTTTCCAATATACGAGGTCTGACAATTAAGTTCATGAACTTGTTGCAACAAAGTTGCTAACCTTTTTTTAATATCAGAGGGATTGTTCATTATGAATTTGTACCAACTGGACAGTTAGCCAAGTTTACTATTTAGAAGTGCTGAGAAGGCTGTGTGAAAAAAGTTAAACAACCTGAACTTTTCGCCAACAATTCATGGCTCTTGCATTAAAACAATGCACCAGCTTACACAGCACTGTCTGTGAGGGAGTTTTTAGCCAGTAAACAATAACTGTATTGGAACACCCTCCCTACTCGCCTTATCTGGCCCCCAATGACTTCTTTCTTTACCTGAAGATAAAGCAAATATTCAAAGGAAGACATTTTGATTACATTCAGGACATCAAGTGTAATACAATGACAGCTCTGATGGCCATTCCAGAAAAAGAGTTCCAACATTGCTGTGAAGGGTGGTCTAGGCACTGGCATCGGTGCATAACTTCCTGAGGGGAGTACTTCAAAGGTGACCATAGTGATATTCAGCAATGAGGTATGTAGCACTTTTTCTAGGATGAGTTTCGTGAACTTAATTGTCCAAACTTGAAACTTGATCAAACAATATGGTGAATGTTTAAATTAAAAAAAAAGAAAAGATTATTATAGTAAAAGACATATTGCCATTAATCCCCTCAAAAGACTCCCCTTCAGTTTGAACATATTTATTCTGTTCTCCTTGCCACTTTCTGAAGCAGTTCTGGAAGTCCTCTTTTGTGTCTCAGTTGCAGTATTGTGGCTGCCTCCATGTCATGAATTGATTCAAAATGTTTACTTTTCATGGTCATTTTGACTTTGGGGAAGAGCCAGAAGTTGTTTGATGCCAGATCTGGTGAATGAAGTGGAAGAGGACACACCGTAATATTTTGTTTGACAAAAATTGCTGTAGCAGAAGCGATGTGTGACACAGAGACTTTCCATTGAGATAAAAAACTATGGTGAATGCTGCTGCTGAGTGCCATCCAATGGAAAGCAGGGATCTTCAATATAGGAAGTGGTACATGGAAACTTAGTTAACAGTGTGTGACAAGTTTCAACTTGTTCAGTGCAGTCAGTCAGGTATGAAGTATGGTTAAGAGAAGGTGTGTTTTAAGTGTGCTGTAAATGATCCTCCATCATTACAATGCTCTATGTCACACGTCACTTCTGGTATATGGCAATTTTTGTCAAATAAAAACATGGTGTGTCTATGAAATGATCCTCCTGATAAGTCCAGTGCCTGTCTGGCACCTTACATAATCTTTACAACATTGTTGATTATACCCTCCATACTGTATTTCATATTCCCATGACTATATTTTGTCTACTATTTTGCACTTTCTAATCCCTTTACCTTCTCCCCATCCCCTCCCAGTTCCATCTAACAACGAACAGTTTTCTTTTTCTATATCTCTGAGTCTATTTCTGTTTTGTTTGCTCATAGACTGTAGATGCATGACCAACGGTCTGTACACCTGAAGCTGAAGTAGAATAATATTGTATGTCAACTATAATTATATATATATGAATTGGCAGCTCAGTGGCAGCTCAGCTTGGGCGTGGCATCACTGGCCCATGTGGGAATTGAACCGGAAGCCCTGTTGCTCAGAGCTTGCACTCTTAAGCCAACTCTTAACCAACTGAGCTACTTGGCTGGCCCTATGTTGTGTACTTTTTGTATGAATGACTTCAGCATATTGATTATAGCTGTTCTAAATTTCCAGTCTGATAATTCCAGTGTCTCTATCATATCTGAGTCTGTCTGCTGCCTGCTCTAGCTCTTCAAACTGGGTCTTTTGTCTTTTAACAAATTAAGGGTGGGGCATTTAAATGTATAGCCGCAAATCTGCGTCACCGGTCCAAAATGTCTGAACTGCCTTGTGATTTTTGTGAAATCTGGACATAATGTAGTAGGTGAAAAATACTGAGGCAAATAGGCCTTCAGTGTGAGGTTTTATGTTTATCTGGGTAGGAATTATGCTGTGCTTACTGCTTGCTATAGCTATCAGTGGTTAGGCGCTAAAATTTCCTCTGGTGTCCTTGCTGTCTTCCCTGTTGTCTTTAGGTTCTCCTTCAATAAGTTGCTGTTCTTTCAGTAGGAATTCCCCATGATTGTGCAGGAGCCCTAAGATGTGCTGGCAAAGTATGAGGGGGGTAATTATTCTTAGACCTATGATTAGGTCTCAACGTTTCAGTGAGCATGTGCCCCTGGGCTGTGATCTTCACAAGTGGTTTTCAGTGATTGTTCCATCCTTAAGTGATTCAGGAAGGCTGGAGAGGTCTGGAGTTCGGTATTTCCTTTACCCCAAGTGACTTAGAATCTAATAAAACCCTAGTCCATTAGGCTCTGGTAAAATAGTTTTGCTTAAGGACAGGCCTTCTTAAGAAGAACAGAAGGGCTTATTTATTTTATTTTAATTTTTTATTTAGTTTATTGGGGGTGACAATTGTTAGTAAAGTTACATAAGTTTCAATGTATAATTCTATAATGCATCATCTATATATCACATTGTGTGTTCACCACCCACAGTCAGTTCTTCCATCATCATATATTTGACCCCTTTAACTCTCATCTACTACCCTTCTCCCCCGTTACCCTCTGGTAACCACTAACTTTTTGTTTGTGTCTATGAGCTTTTGTTTCTTCATTTTGATAAAGAAGATGTGGTATATATACATAATGGAATACTATTCTGCCATAAGAAAATATTAAATAGTGTCATTTGTGACATGGATGTATCTTGAGATTAGTTAGACAGAAAAAGTTGAGAACCATATGTTTTTACTGATATGTGGTATATAAAACTGAAAACAACAAACAAACAAGATAAACAAATGGGCTTATTTCAAAAATGGTTTTTTCTTTCCCTGCTGGAAGCATGAGGAAATTTTTCTCTGATCTTCACTATGAGAACATGGTAGGGCTCCTGAAGGTAAAATTTATGAAATTGTGAGGCCTTCCTCCCGTGTCTGGGCATCCCTGAAGTTTTTAACTTTCAGGCTTGTCCACAGTGAACTTCCAGCAATTCATCAATTGCAGTTTAAATTTTCTTACCTGAGAACTGGCTTCTGCAGAAGTTTCTGTTTCTGGGTTCCTACTCTGTTAAGTTGTGACTCTCTGTGTCTGCCTGTTCTGTCTCTCCAATTTTGGAAGAGTGGTTTGCCTGTGCCTCACTTCACTGACACATCTCATGAGAACTGTTGATTTATAGTTTGTTTAGCTTTTTCATTGTTCTGAAGATGGGAATGATGACGTCCATGCTCCTTAATGCCAACTGGCCCTTCCTTTCTTATAAATGCTAAACTTATTGAAAAACTATTCTACACTCAGTTTTCTTTTCTTCATTTTTCATTTCTCAACCTCTAGATATACAGATTTTACCTTGATCATCCAATGATATGGCTCCTAATGAGGTCACTAATAAACTTCTAATTGACATCCCCATCCCTTGTAATTGCTTCTCTCTAGTCCAAGTTTCCATCCTTTACATCCTCTCAGACTTAGGTTATTAAAATTGCTTTAACTGCTCTCTTCACTTACAACATTCTCTGCTCCAATCCATTTTTCACATAATAGAAAGAATTATCTTTTAAATATATAATAATAAAGAATTATTATTCTGGGCAGAGAAGTAGAACTTCTTCATGTAGTTGACCTTAGCTGTGGCCATGTGACTTGCTTTAGTCAATGATTTGCAATATGTAGATAAAAATATAGAGACAATGTATATTATTATTTATTGTTGTATAAAAAATTACCCCCCAAACTTAAACAACAGGCATTTCCCCCCCACACACAGTTTCTTTGGGTCATAAACTTGGGAGTTGCTTAGCTGTTTGGTTCTGTCTCAGAGTCTCCAGTGACAATGCAGTCAAGAAGTTGTCCAGGACTGTAGTCATCTGGGGTCTGAAGATGCTCTAGATTGGGGCTGGAGCTTTTAGTTTGTGGTGAGATGTCAACAGGAGGCCTCAGTTCCTCATCACACAGGCCTCTCCATGGGATTACTCACAACATGGCAGCTAACTGCTTCCGCAGCCAGTAACCTGAGAGAATGGCAGCAACCACCATGTCTTTTATGACCTAGCTTTGGAAATGACATAGCATCACTTCTGTAGTATTCTATCTATCACATGGGCCAACCCTGATACAATGTTGGGGGATGTGTGTGAATATAGGAGGTAGGGGTCATCTTTGAGACTGACTACTACACAATGATGCTTCCTTGCTCCTCTTTTTTTTTTTTTCTGGCATGGTGTTCTATACCATCTGAGGTAGAGGATTCTTCATCAGGGTCACCTATCAATTGGTCACTGAATGATGGACAGAGTCCTTCTGCTGACCCATGATGACATGTAGTATGAACACGAAATAAATCATCCTTGTTTCAAGGCACTGAGATTTTGAGGTGGTATTTCACTGTTGTGTAGCACAGACAATTCTGACAATGTTTATGTCACAGAGTGTGAGTTCCTTACTTAATGTCTATTCTCCCCTTCTTTAGTACTGGAACTGCCATTTTTAGGCTGAGCTCATTGCAGCTTGGTATAGCCATGTATTAAGTTGTGGCCAATAGGATACAAACTAAACTGTGGAAAGGTAATTTCCACAAACTTTTCAAAGGATAGCTGGCACATGTCTTTTGTTTCTATTTTCTTTGATCTTCATTCTACCTTGCTGCTTGGAATATGCTTGTGATGATTAGAACTCCAACAGCCATCTTGGTTTCTGGGGGTAAGGACCATACTTCCAGTATGATTGAATAGTTAGCTGAAAGGGTTCTATGTCCCCAAAGGTTATTATTTTAAGATTTTTATTAAAATATAGTTAACATACAATATTATATTAGTTTCAAGTAGACACAATATTTATCCAACATTTATATCCCTAAAGAAGTGATCACTGTAAGTCCAGCAACCATCTGAAACTGTACTATGCTATCACAATACTACTGACTATATTCCCTGTGCTGTACATTACATCCCCATGACTTATTTGTTTTATACCTGGAAATTTGAACCTCTTATTTCCCTTCACCTTTCCCCCCGCTTTTTAATTTTTCAATTGCAGTTGACATTCAATATTATTTTATATTAATTTCAGGTGCATAGCATAGTTGTTAGACATTTATGTAATTTAAGAAGTGAACCGCCTAACTAGTCTAGTACCAAGCTGGCTGTTGTTATTAACAAATCATTGATTATATTCTCTATGCTTTACTTTACATCT
Source organism: Hipposideros armiger (assembly GCF_001890085.2). Lineage (NCBI taxonomy): Eukaryota > Metazoa > Chordata > Mammalia > Chiroptera > Hipposideridae > Hipposideros > Hipposideros armiger. The sequence goes on along the minus strand of NW_017731548.1, from coordinate 117,160 downwards.
CGATGACTATTTTGTAACTACCAATTGCACTTTGTAATGCCTTCACCCTTTTCACCCTGTCCCCCAAGTCCCCTCCCATCTATCACCCCAATAAATTGAGTATCCATTTAACACCATACATAGATATTACAATATTATTGACTATATTCCTTATTCTATACCTTACATCCCCATGACTACTTCATAACAGCCAATTAGTACTTCTTAATCCCTTCCCCTTTTTCACCCATTCCCAACCCCCCACCTATGTGGAAATCGTCAAAATGTTCTCTGTATCTATGAGTTTGTTACTGTTTCATTTGTTCTTTAGATCCCACATATAAGCAAAATCACACTGCATCTGTCTTTCACTGTCTGACATACTTCACTCAGCACAGTACCCTCCAGGTCCATCCATGCTGCCACAGATGGTGAGAACCCATTACCTTCCATGGCTGAGCAATATTCTATTGTATATATGTACCACCTCCTCTTTATCCATTCATCTGTTGACAGACATCCAGGCTGCCTCCACATCTTGGCCATTGTAAACAATGCTGTAATGAATATATGGATGCTCATGTCCCCTCAAAGTAGTGTTTTGGTTTTCTTTGAATAATTACCTAGAAGAGGGATTATGTGGTCCTTCTTTGTCTCTTGTTATAGCCTTTGTTTTACAGCCTATTTGGGTGGTATAAGTATTGCTACCAGATTTTTTGTTTTCATTTCTATTTTCATGAAATGTCTTGTTCCCATCTCTTTAGTTCCAGTCTGTGTGTGTCTTTTGATCTGAAGTGAGCCTTTTGTAGGTAGCATATGTAAGGATCTTATTTTCTTATCCGTTCAACCACCCTATGTTTTGATTGGAACACTTAATCCACTTACATTTAAAATAATTTTTGATAAACATGTAGTTAATGCCAATTTATATATACATAGTCTTAAAGAAGCCCCTGTAACTTTCCTTGTAATACTGGTTTGCTGGTGATGAGCTCCTTTGGCTTTTTCTTGTCTACAAAGCTATTTATCTGTCTTTCAAATCTAAATGATAGCTTTGCTCAGTAGAGTAACCTTGGGTGTAGGTCCTTGCTTTTCATCACTTTGTTTCCTGCCATTTCCTTCTTTCCTGGTTTCTGTTGAGAAATCAGCTCACAGTCTCATGGGAGCTCCCTTGTAGGTAACTAACTGCTTTTTTCTTGCTACTTTTAAGATTCTCTGTGTCCTTAACCTTTGGCATTTTAATTATGATATGTCTTGGTGTGGGACTTTTTGGATTCATCTTTTTTGGGACTCTCTGCACTTCCTGGACTTGTATGTTTATTTCCTTTGCCAGGTTAGGGACGTTTTTCATCATTATTTCTTCAAATAGGTTCTCAATCTGTTGCTCTATTTTATCTCCTTTTGATACCCACTATGAAGTGAATGTTGTTACACTTCATATTTGTCCCATAGGTCCCTTAAACTATCCACCTTTTTTCGGCGGGGGTGGTGGTGGTGGTGTTCTTTTTTCTTTTTGCTGTTCTGCTTGGGTATTTTCTGCTAACTTATCTTCTAAATCACTGATTCAGTCCTCTGCCTGATCTAATCTACTGTTGATTCCTTTTAATGCATTGCTTTTTGTTTTAATGTCTGGTTTTATTTATTTGTTGTTCTTAGAAAAATCTCATTTCTAACCCTCCTGATTTTTGTTTTTTTGAAGATTTTATTGGGGATCTGGGGGATGGAATAGTGTTGGGGAATCGGGGAAGGAGAACAGACAAGTTGCTGTCCTTTTGTTCTTCAGTCTAGTTGTGGAGGACATCGCTTCACTGGCCCATGTTGGTATTGTGATCATTGCACTCTTCCTGGCTGAGGCAGATCAGTCACCAGTCATTGGATGGCCATTCATGGCAGCTCATGCAGCTGCTGGCCACTCACGCTGGCTGCTGGCCACTCACAGCAGCTTATAGCAGCCCACTGCAGCCCCACAGCAGCCTATGCCATTGCTGGCAACTCACGGCAGCCCAGCTCTAGGTCGAGCTGTTGTTCACCATCTTAGCTGTAGAGAGCGCAGCGTCAGTGACCCATGTGGGATCCGAACCGGCGGCCCTGCTGCTCAGAGCTCACACTCCCAAGCCAACTCTTAACCAACAAGCCATTCAGCCTGCCCTCCCTCCTGATTTTTAACGGCCACATGCTGGTGTGGGACCAGCCCATTCTACATCTCTGCTTCTCCAACCAGTCTCAAGGTGGCTTCTTCTGTATGTCTGTAATTGTTGGGGTTTTGTTCAGCTAGACTTCAGCTGATGTTCAATAATGGTTGTTCAGTGGTTTAGTTGTAATTGATGTGGTCCTGAGGGGAGGGGAGCTCAGAGTTTACCTATGTTGCCATTTTGACTGGACCCCTTAAGTTTACTGAAGCCAGAAACCTATCTGCTTACCTCCTCCGGACTCCTTTTAAATGAGACAACTTTTTATGTTAATTTAAGCCACTATTGTTGTGTGATATCAGCACTTTAATGGCTTCCATTTGTACTTGGAATAAAATAGAAATTCCTTGTTGCAACCAACAAAATTCTAATGATTTGGCCTTTACCCAAATCCTCAATATCTTCTATCCCTTATTTCTTCCGTACCATCCCCATTGACTTTCTGCTTTTGTGGTCTCTCACAAAATCATGAGAGTAATTAAAGCAGTTAATAACATCCTCATTATTGTGTCAACCTTTTTGAACTCATGCTTCCTATGAATGAATGTAGAAGGTGCAAGACCCATTTTACTTTCCCAGTTGCTAATATTTTTAAGGGGTCAGGATTTGGCTTTAATTTCTATAGTTAGTATTATCAAAACAAAATGTATTTTAATCATCTTCCAAATATTATATTCTTGTATTTGTATTGTTGTAGTTAAGATATGGATTAGGGAGAAAAGACTAACACACATAGCTATGTAAATTCTGTTTATGTTAGCCAAGAATACAGAATTTAATTGAACCTAAATGACTCTACTGAGCGAAGCAAGCACAGCCAAATTTCTTGGTTCCTGATTACTAGCTAGTGACAATTTCCAGAATGGTAGCATCCTGTTACAGTTGAGAAAAAGTCTAAACAAGAGAGTGGCATTGCCACTGCCTGGCTCTATCATATAAAACTCATCTAAGTTATATTGCTATTGCCTGGATACAAGCTCCCTCCCTGCCCCCCATCTTAATAAAGAAAAAAATTTAAAAGCTTTAACTTTATGTAGCAATATGTCAGGGACTTGATTAGACTTAAAACATATCCAATAGCTGATTTATAACAATTTTCACTATGCTATTATTATAAAAGCATATTTGTTTAGTGGAGGGTGAGTATTTAGTATTTTTTGGAAATATTTGTTGCTATTATTTCCTTATTATGGTCATTGCATGACATAAAGGAGAACTTCCTTAAACTTTGCTGGACATACAACTTATACAATTAATTATTAATAAAAAAATTTAGTATTTTAGGAGTCCAGTTCAGACAATTTCATTTGGTAGGTGATTTTAAGAAAGATAATTAAGAAAATCAGAATGACATATATTTATTGTGCCTTATTGTCTACGTTGTTTTTCAGAAATATGACTAGCACATCATAGAGTATAGAGTGGATGATTTTCAGGTTCTAAAAGAAGATGAAGGCATGAAAAACATCAATATGAATTTACTTAATGAGATTCTTTTGACTTTCATGTCTAGGACTCAGCATGATTCCTTTAAAATAGTAAGAACTCTCTTTATGAATGAATATAAATATAGTTATATTTAATCAACAGGTATGAATGTACATGTTGAACATATGAATATACTTGTTGACATAGTTATTAAATAAGCTAATGGCAAGGAATTCACAAAGATTAAGAGAATATTGGTATACTTGTGGTAAAGTAAATTAGTAGAATTTCTAAAAAATTTCAAATTATTTACTTTAAAATGTACAGTGATCACCAAATTTAAAATAGAGTTGCTTTCTTTGAAATTTACTATTTATTTTTGCCTATCACAAGTATCTGCCCCACAAACTCATTTGAAATGAAGTTAAATTTATTAATGTCATAGGGGCACAGGATTCAATTAATGAAATGTTAATTTATATTAGTTTATATGTGGGTTTTTATGAGTAGAAGTATTGGAAAAGTAAATGTGTTCTATTTAAGTCTGATTTTCATTCTTTAGCAGTAAAATGAGATAAAAGTACCACAGGACTGTAAATTTGTGAGGTTTAAATAAAAGCATAGGGTCTTATAAATGTAAATTAAGTTCTGTTAATTTATTCAATAAATATTCATGGAATCATTACTTTGTGTAAAGGATGGTGCAGAGAAAAAGATGACAGGTTTCTAAACTCTTGGAGTTTATATTCTCATGGACAATGTAATCCAGACAATATAAACAAAACCGATAATTTAAAATAACAAAGATTAATGTCAAAAATAATCTGCAACTGTAATTTTTATGCTATACATTATATGTAAAAACACTCCCCAAGTTTTCTATGAAAGTATTATAGGTACACATTTAGAATTTAGTGTGGGTTTTTAAATCATTGACTATAGAATGGAGAAACATCCTGATATGGGATTTTTTATTACAGTTTTGAGCAACAATCCTGTTTCAGTTTCCTTCAAGGAGATACCGTATGATTGAACAATTAGTTGTTTATTTTTCTAACCTTTAGCTTTTAATATTTTAAGAAACCAGTTTTGGGTCGGCCTAGTGGCGCATTGGTTAAGAGCTGGCTTGGGATGCCAGAGGGCCCCGGTTCAGATCCCACATATGAGGGCCAGAGACACTACCTTCTACAGCTAAGATGCTGAAGAACAGCTCAACCTGGAGCTGGGCTGCCATGAGTTGCCAGCACTGGCAGGTGGGTTGCCATGGGCTACCATGTGTAGCCAGCAGCCAGCTTGAGTGGCCGTCCAGAAGCCAGCGACTGATCTGCCTCGCCCGGGAAGAGCACAATGATGGTGCCAACTTGGNGCCCTCTACAGCTAAGATGGTGAACAACAACTCGACCTGGAGCTGGGCTGCCATGAGCCGCATCAGCAGCAGTCCAGTGGCCAGCGACCAATCTGCCTCAGCCAGAAAGAGCGCAAAGATCACAATACCAACATGGGCCAGTGAAGCGACCTCCTCCACAACTAGACTGAAGAACAAATGGACAGCAACTTGTCTGCTCTGCTCCCCCAATTACCCAATAAAATCTTAAAAAAAAAAAATTTGACGAAATAACCTGTAGTAAAAAACCTTCCCGCAAAGAAAACTTGAGGCCCAAATCGCTTCACAGGTGAGTTCTATGAAACATTTAAAGAATAATTTCAACTTAACACAAACTCTTCCAGCAAATCTAAGATTTACAAAGGCCAGAGCAATGCCTATTCTACTGATTGCTTACCAAGTGCCAGGCATTATGCAGAGAAGTGACATGCTCCGATTATGTCTTATATCAGTGTGGTTGCCATGTGGAAAATAGACTCCAAGAATACAAGACAGAATCAAAGAAATCAGTTAGAAAACTCTTGCTATAATCTAGAATGAGATATAAGCTAGGGCTAGAGAGAGAAGGACTAACTAGAGACATCTTTATATTCAGAGACTAACTGAATAAAGGAATAAAGAAGAATTTCATCTTTCTAGAATTTTCTTTTTTCCTCTCACTGCTAATTCCCATTTCTTAAGAACAAATCTGATCCTGGACCAGTAAACTAAGAAAACTAAACGAGAGAGAGATCCAGACTACAGGAGAGGCTATAGAAGCAAAAGGGGGAAGACAAGAGAAAATTCCAGATCAGTCTATGGGGAAGAACAGCTCTGACTATGTTTACTATCTTGAATGTATTATAAACTACTAGCATTCATGACGGTACATGGGAAAGGGTCTACTTATTTTTATTCTTGTATTTTGCCCTAAACTGATTAAGATGCATCACATCAAGCAAATTAATGCCTAATTACCAGCAAATTAGTAAACTATATTTTTATTCTCTACCTAGTGATCCAACTGGCAGCTACTATTTTCATTAAGAACTGTTAAATGAGCCTGACAAAACGAGATCTTATTCTCATATGAATTCTTGGTCCCCCAAATTTAATTTTCATTCATCACATAATAAATTCATTTGCTTTATAAAAATATTAAAAGACAGATATATATATATAAAAAAAATGTTGTCGCCCTTCATCTTCTCCTATTCTCACCTCTCTCTGTCACCTATTTAGGGTACGCTTCCAGTTTCCTTTCTCTGCATTTACAGGCATCAGCATACAAAAACAACATAGTTTCATTGCCAATGTATGTTTAAACTGTATGTTTAAAATTAGCTTTTAGTTACGCAATTTATGAATATATTATCCTTGTACAAATAATAAAACATTAAAGAAAGTCCTAAATTACAATACCCAATCCCAACCCCTTCCCATTGGTAATCACTTATCATTTTGCATATGTACTACCACAAAATTTCTTCCCAGATTTTTCCATTTATATACATATATATGTATCCATATGTAATATTTCTGTGAATATATTTTTACATAATTGGTACATATTTAATACATTGTGTTTCGACTTTTCCTTTTCACTCAAAAAATGTTTCAGAGATCTTTCCAATTAATAAACACTATCAAATTATTTTTGTGGTATAACCATTTTTGGAATTTACCATGGTTTGTTTAGCATCTCCTCTACTAATGATATTAAGTGATTTCTAGTTTTTCATCATTACAAACGAGGCTGCAATAAACATATCCATAATGCTTCCCTGTGCACCTGTACAAGTGTTGCTCTAGGGCAGACACATGTCAAGAGGGAGAGCACAGAATATATACCTTTTTTTTATTTTAAGAGATAATGCAAATTCTCCAAGAATTTCTAAACTATAATTTTGGCTCCTTGAAGACCAAAACATAATGAAATAAACTATTCTTATTTACAGGGAAGGGTTCTATTTTCAGCAAAAGCTTTTCCAGTACCAGAAGAGTTTAATAATCTGGCATCTTGAACACAAATCACTATTAATTTCTTCACCAGTTATCAGTATTGCAATATCTTAAATAGTCTTGGAAGATATATGTATTCAATTTGATAATTTTCAAAATTAAGAACACATATAACCTTAGCCCCAGGAACATACACCAAAATTTATCCAACAGATATTGAACATGTGTGAGGTAGCATATGTTCAAAGGTATTCATCACAGATGGAAGTCAGTAGATCTGGCAAAATCTCTAATTTAATTCAAAATGGTAATGAGTTATGACCTTGGAAGGATATTTAATACGTATACCTCACTTTAAGTAGCAAATTAACTCAAAGTTCAGAAGCTATCAAAAAAACTATTGATAAATTCAACCATAAAATACTCTGCATGGCAAAAACAACAAAAAATATCTACACAAAGCAAGCAAATCCAAATCCAAATGACAAATCCTACAAAAATTATTTGTAATCCATATCTCTAACAACTAATCTCCCACATATGAAGAATACCTGGAAATTAATAGTTTTTAAAAAGTCTAACCATTCGGGCTGGCGGAGTGGCGCATTGGTTAAGAGCTGGCTTGGGATGCCAGAGGGCCCCGGTTCAGATCCCACATATGAGGGCCAGTGACACTGCGCTCTACAGCTAAGATGCTGAACAATAGCTCGACCTGGAGCTGGGTTGCCGTGAGTGGCCGGCGATGGCAGGTGTGTAGCCAGCAGCCAGCGTGAGCGGCGAGCAGCTGTTGTGAGCAGCCGTCCAGAAGCCAGCGACTGATCTGCCTCGCCCGGGAAGAGCACAATGATGGTGCCAACTTGGGCCAGTGAAGCAACATCCTCCACAACTAGACTGGGAAGAACAAAAGGACAGCAACTTGTCTGTTCCCCTTCCCCCAATTCCCCAATAAAAATCTTTAAAAAAAACCAAAAAACAAAAAAACCCCAGTTTTTTTCAGTTAGCATTAATAAGTATTTTGACTGATAATAGTATAATGTCTTCAAAAGTTTTCCTTAGACAACATATAGTAAAACTGAGGCACTATAAGACACAAGATAAGCTAATCACAGGCTCATGTTTGTGGAAATGAAAGGTTTCTGACCATGTTCACAGCTTAAATAGAAGTGAGCTAATAAACAAACTAAAAAGAAAAAAAAAAGAAAGAAAATATGCTTACTTTTGTTCCCCAATTGTTATTTTTTATGTAGTTTGTTCAGTGTTCCATGAATCTCTGTTTTTTGTTTTTGTTTTTCTCCTTGTATTATAACTTTCTCGCATTCCCTGAGAAAGTAGAGTTGCTACTGAGGAGAAGGTCTCTTTCACTCTTTATCAAAATTTTGTACAAATAAATGTTCTTGGAAACAGAAAAATGAACTATCACATCCTTTTTAGCTGGCAGGAAAAGTGCCAGATAGGGAAACTTTATACATGGGAATATGTTCAGAATACTTACTGGAAAATACCCAACCAAGTCTCTGAATTCCTGAGAGTTTATCAACATGTTTAGTTTCTTCTCTGGAGAAAAGCTGTTCCGCATTCTCTAAACTTGACATGTATAAGGGGAAAAAACCCCTTACTCTATCACCCACATTTTTTGAGGTTTCTCAAGGTTACATAAATAGAGCCTGTGTTGGCTTGTTGCTTGTTTATGAGAGGAATAACTATAAAGAAAAGGAAACTTTATTTCCTGTGCTAGAGACTCCCTTTTTTCTCTAACTGAGGAGTGACCAAGTGTGATGCTCATTCATTTATGTCTGATCTGGAGCTAATAACAAAAATCAAATAATTAGGTCAAGGTTTTTTGATTTTCTGTGATGACATTTATTCATATTTGATAAGACATAAATGAAAGGTTATTTTGATATTAAATAATCAGAGTAATTGTCAGTATGAAATAGATAATAACCTATGTCTCAGCTATATAGTCACTTAAATATTTTTCTGACCGAAAAATAAGTTGCCTATTCCTATTGAATCTTTAAAAAATTTTTATTGAATTTATTGGGGTGACATTGGTTAAATTATATAGATTTCAAGTGTACATTTCTATAACACATGATCTACAGAGGGTGCCAAAAAATGTATACACATTTTAAGAAAGGGAAAAAAACTGTATTAAAATTGTAATACTCAATATATACTGATAACAAAAGGTGAATACAAGTCATATGTACACATTTTTTTTTCACCCCCAGTATATATTGCATTGTGTGTTCACCACCCTGTCAGTTCTCCTTCTATCACCATATATTTGACCCCCTTTACCCTCTTCTACCATCCCCCTCCCCAATTACCGTCTGGTAACCACTAAACTGTTGTCTGTGTCTATGAGTTTTTGTTTGTTTGTTTGGTTGTGTACTTCATTTGTTGCTTTCAGTTTTATATCCCACATATGAGTAAAGTCATATGTTTCTTGATATTTTTTTTGTCTGACTTATTTCGCTTAGCTTGATAATCTCAAGATCCTTCTATGTTGTCACAAATGGCAGCATTTCATCTTTTCTTATGGCCGAGTAATATTCCATTGTATAGATGTACCACATCTTCTTTATCTAATCATCTATCAAAGGATACTTTGGTTTCCATGTCCTGGCCACTGTGAATAATGCTGCAATGAACTTATAGGTACATATACTATATCTTTATGGATAAATGTTTTCAGATTTTTTTGAGTAGATACCTAGAAGAGGGATTGATGGGTCAAATTATAATTCTATTCTTAAATTTTTGAGAAACTTCTATACTGTTTTTCATAGTGCCTGTACCATTTTATATTCCCTATTGAATCTTAGCTTTTAAAGTCTTTGAGAATTTTGAGTTAAAGGAAAAGAAATGCAGTTAGCCAAGAATTCTTTTTTTATCAAAACAAAATTGTTATTCTCAGAGAGGTATGGGAAAGTAACCTAGAATACTTTAATAGTAGAAGGAAAGAACTACAGAGTAAAAGAGATCATGGAAATGGAAAACATTAGGGCAAAAATAAAAAATTTTGAAGATTTTCATGATTTTTTCTAATAACTATTAGGTTGTTGGAAAAGTTGTGATGTATTCTGTCTATGTTTTTTCAAAGGTCATTTATTTATACAAAGAACAAAGATCAATCAATGATATATTGACCGTTTTGTTTGATAACCTTTTGCCATCTTTCAGTGAGCTTCATAATTCCTTGTTCATAGAAGGACCTATCTTTATTTGTGAAAAACTGAACAAGGTGCTGATTCACAGCCTCATCTGAATTGAATGTTATACCATGCAAGGAGTTTTGAAGAGAGTGAAACAAGTGGAAGTGTGACCGCTCAAGGTCAGGCGAGGATGGTGGGTGTGGCAACACATCCCATCCAAGTTCCAATAATTTTTGACGGGTGATCAAACTTGTGTGTGGTCTCACGTTGTCATGATGGAGCACAACTCCTTTACAATCAACAAGCTCTGGACGTTTCTGGATGATGGATTCATTGAAATTGTCCAGTTGCCAACAATACACATTCAAAATTGATTGTTTGGTTCCTTGGTAGGAGCTTGAAAAACACGACACCTTTAAAATCCCACCACACTGAGAGCATAACCTTCCTCTGATGAATGTCTGCTTTTGATGTCATTTGAGGTGAATCATCATGTAGGGACCAAGACCGTTTGTGCACCACATTGTTGTAAACAATCCACTTCTCATCACCAGTTAGTTTTCAGTCGCTTCAAAAAAAGATTGTTTTCCTCATGTTTAATGAGCATATTGCAGATGTTTATACACACTGTCAAATGAACTTCTTTGAGTTCATGAGGAACCCAAATGTTGAGCACACTTACGTATTCCAGCTTCTTCAGGTGGTCATGAACACTTGAATGATGGATGTTCAATGTTTCTGCAGTCTCTTGTGTTGTGTCACATGGGTTTGACTCAATCAATGCCTTTATTGTGCCATCATCAACCTCAGTGGGCTTCTCTGACTGAGGAGCATCGTTGAGATAAAAATCACCAGCACAGAATTTTGTGAACCATCGTTGGCACTGACATTCTTGTAGAACATTGTCACCATAAATTTTATGCCACTTTTCACAAGCTTGACACACGTTCTTCCCCCTATGGAAGTAAAACAGTAAAATATGGCAAAAATGCACAGTTTGGTCTTCCATCTTCAACTTGTTGTAAAATCTCCAAAACTCAACCAAATCACTCAATTTTTTTTAGAACGAAGCTAGAACTGCCAGCTGTCAAATGACATAGCAAGAACATAGATGCGAATGACTCTAGTACTTCCAAAAATGAACTGGTGCCATCTGTTGCAAACATGCATCATGACTTTTTCAACAAACCAAAAAAACAAAAAGAAAAGGAGATAGAATATAAGAGAAAGGATAAAAAATAAAAGAAGTAGATGGCCAACTATAAGATCTAGTATATAACTAATTGCAGTTTCAAAAAGAGGATGGACATGGACAGAAAAAAGAAATAATACAAGAAACTTTAACTTAACTAAAGTCATTGAGTATCTAGATTGAAAGGCCCTAGCAAGTATTCACCACAGTCAATGAGAAAGGACTTATACTGAGCCTCATCATTATGAAAGTTCAAAATGCCAATGAGAAATTCAAGATCCTAAAATATTCCAGCTAGAAATGAAACAGAATACATATATAAAGGAACAGGAATCAGAAAGACTGGCTTCTGCACAGCAACAATAGTAATGATAGTGGACAATTGTTAAGTCTGTCATGGACTGTAAATTTTCAACCTAAAACTCAAATTTAGTTAAACTATCATCACACATGCCAGTAGAATATGACAACTTGAAACATTAAATTTCTAAATAATTATATATTCCAAGCACTGTTTCTCCTGAAGTGAACAGAAGAGCTTTACAAAAAAAGGAAGGAGAGGAAGATAAAAGAGGAAGATCTGGGCTCCAGGAAATAGTGTGCAGGAGAGAGGCTTTGGAAGTCCTGGGATGGTGGTAAAGAAAAATATTATGGCAACAGTTGAGTAGCAGGCATAGTGTGAAAATAGACTTCCAGGGGAGAGAGTGCTCCTGAAGCAATACATACACAAAAATCAAATAGAACTGATGGATTAGGATGTATGTGCTTGTATCAGCAGAAGTTATATTGTTCTGTCAGAGAATCTGGGGAAGAGTTAGTGATAGATGTATAGAAAACAAGGCAAATGAAAAATTGGCAATTCCAGGAAATACAAAATTTTAGTTCATGATGTGGATTGCTATGGATAATATTTAGGTCATGCTCCTGCTCTCACTCTCGCTACTCTACCTATTCCCAATATTTCAATAGCATACATTACAATTTGTTTAACATTTCTCAGCAGCTGGCAGCAATAACAATAAGGGAGCCCTCGGCTAGCTACCCACAGTTTTGGATGGCCAGGGCTGAAGAGAATCAGCCTGAGAAACCTTGTCAAGTTATTTCATTTTCCTTGGCCTCAGTTTCTCTCATTATTTTTTCAGCTCACAGGGATAATCTGGAAATCCCATCTCAGAGTTGCATCCACAGAAAACTTATTGTCTGTATGGGAATGGAAAGACCTTGGCAAATATAAATTCGTTATCTCTATGGCTACCTCCCTCCAGTTGTGAAAAGTATGGTTATACCAACTTTGAAGACTTTCCTTGGAATGGTACAGGTTTAAATACTTTGGATAGTTATTTGTTATTATATGGAGAAGAGAAAGGAGCAAGAGGAAACATTTCCTTTCAAAATCCGAGTGTCAAGTTTGAGACACCCTTTGAACTCAATGCATGAAAATTGATTTAAGTAATGTATGACTTTAACCTTGTATTCTTCTTGGTCACCTGGAACAATTATTAAATGGATAAGAAAATCTTATAAAACAAACAAACAACAACAAAAAAGGAAACAACGTCCTACTTGGGTAAGCATGAAAACTGATAAAATTACCACCACATAACAATAATCTAGAGTTTATATTTGGAGTTCCTTCTAGGTTAGATGCACAGGCACATTCAATCAAATTGTCAAATTGCTATTTTCCTCAGCAGCATTGGATTTAAAAAGTCCATATGAGAAAGGTTGAAGCTACACATCCTCAACAACGCGCTATTTTTGCCAAGCACAGAAATTAAAAGTTTAATGAGATCACAGCTAAGAAATACAAAGTTAGGCCAAATTAATAAAATGTGGTAAGTAACTATGATTCATGCATCACCACTGATCAGCAGGAAATAAAGAGGCAGAAAAAGTGTTAAAATGAACGCAGGAAGCAGCTGCTAAATTGGCAGGAAATGAAGGACTGGGAGGCCTTTCCAGAGCCAAGACATCCTGTAGATACAGGAGCATGCAATCATGAACGTCTTTTCCTTGAAATTTGAAAATGACTTTAATTTTTTATTTTCAATTAGCAAATGATTACTGTATGTGCTGAATGTGAATGTAATTTTAAAGATTTTTTTTATCATAAAGGTGTATTCAAAAAACGCTGATGAGCAAAAAAGAAGAAAATCACTTCCAACCTACTGTGCAGACATAACCACTGAAAAAATTTAGCAGATAACTTTTCTGAACATTTTTTACTCAAAACCAACTTTTATTAAGATATATGCATGACTATATAGTATTTATTAATTTCACCTACCTTTTTTACTTTTGAATAACTCTGTACTTTAAGAACAAAGCTAAAACACTGCAAATGTGACATGTTACTAGAATATCATCACTAGCTTATTTATGAGGTTATTTGCCTTGTACTGCTTCAGAAGCATTTTTAATTTTTTTAGGATGGAACATATTGCTAACCAAATACAATACAAGATTTCTTTGTGATTTGTAATACAACTAAGCCAAGAGCAAGCAATTTATCTTTCCAGATGTGGGAGAGTTGCAGGAACATTTCTGAGATCTATCTTATGTGAATATGATACAAATAGCTTATTATTTATTCAACTTACAAACCTGATTAAGGTAGTCTCTACTTAGTGGAGTCAATTAGAGAAGAGTTTTTATAATCTGAAAATAAGTTTGATATATGAATATATTATTAAGAACTTAGAACATATGTGCTTTATGGACTCCCAACTTACATATGGTTATTGGATAGATATCAACACTGGGTGAATGTGTTCTCCAAACACCTCTTTCCTGAATCCTGAGGCTCTTGATTGACCATTGTTTTTCTTTTAAATAAAGAGAAATAACAAGGACAATGTATTCTGGGATACAAAACTGCATTGATAAAAACCTCACCTTTTTACTTATAGAGCTTTCTTGGTAATGCATCTTTACCTTTGTTTGCAGGGTGATATAGATGGTGTTAGTTCATGTGTGTGTGTGTGTGTGTGTGTGTGTGTGTGTGTGTGTGTATGCATGCATGCATGCATGCATAGCTGAATGAAAAAATATCTCTTGGTTGATACCCTCTTTTGGTTTTCTATTATTTTCTTTCTCCTTTAGCCAAATAACCTCTACTTTTCTGCATTGATGAACCGGGATCATGTATGATCATTCATTTATTAATTTAACAAATAATGATTGAAGAGTATGTGCAGGTGCTCCAGTGCTCCTTTGAAAGAGAAGAAAAATAGCCAAGTAGAAAGACAGTACTTCAAATGCCTACTCTCCTAGGGAGGTGAAAAAAACAGAGTTCATTTGTATGAAAAGTAGTAAAGAAATTGACTATGTGAAAAGTTTCATTTTATATTAATAGCAACAAGAAGTAGTTTAAACTCTTCTTAAATTAATGACATTCTAGACTACTGGATTAATGAAATGTTAATTTATATTAGTTTATATTTGGATTTTTATGAATAGAAGTATTATTGGAGAAGTAAATATATTCTAGTTAAGTCTGGTTTTGTAGAATATATAATACATCTTTCAATGAGCACTACAAAGTTTAGTGTGTGGTATTGTTTATTAACATTGAACATATCAAGGACATGCATTTATTGTTTTAATCAATTCTTTAAATATTAATATTTTTAACTTTTAAAGTATTTTATTTATTTTTTGTTTTATTCATTCTTCAAATTTTTTTAAGTTACAGTTGACATCCAATATTATTTTATATTAGTTTTATGTGTACAGTATAGTGGTTAGACATTTATATAACTTAAGCTGTGATCCCACCGATTAGTCTAGTACCCACCTGGCACTATACATAGTTGTTGCAATACTATTGACTATATTCTCTATACTGACTTTACATCCCTGAGGCTATTTTGTAACTACCAATTTGTACTTCTTAATCCCTTCCCCATTTTCACCCAGCTCCCCAAACCCTGCAATTTCGTAACATCATTCTGTTCACAGTATCTATGAGTCTGTTTCTATTGTTTGTTCATTTATTTTGTTCTTAAGATTCCACAGATAAGTGAGATCATATGGTATTTGTTTTTCTCAGTCTGACTTATTTCATTCAGCACAAAACCCTCTAGATCTATCCATGTTGTTGGAAATGGTAAGATTTCCTTCGTTTTTAGGGCCAAGTAATATTCCATTGTATATATGTTCCACTTCTTCATTTGGCAGTCATTTATTGATGGACACTTAGGTTGCTTCCATATCTTGGCTATAGTAAAGGGTGCTGCAGTGAACATAGTGGTGCATATATCTTTTTAAATTAGTGTTTTGGATTTCTTTGGATAAATACCCAGAAGTGGAATTGCTTGGTCATAACGCAGTTCTATTATTTTTTCTAGGAAGCTCCATGCTGTTTTCCACAGTGGATGCACCAACTTGCTATTCTACCAACAGGGCACAAGGGTTCCCTTTCTCCATACAATTGCCAATATTTTTTGTTTGTTGATTATTGATGGTAGCCATTCTGATAGGTGTGAGATGATATCTCATTGTGGTTTTAATTTGCATTTCTCTGGTGATTAGTGATGTTGAACATCTATTCATATGTCTATTGGCCATCTGTATGTCCTCTTGGAGAAATGTTTATTCAAGTCCTTTGCATATTTTTTAATTAGATTTTTTTCCTTTTCATATGAACTTGTATGAGTTCTTTATATATTTTGGATATTAACCCCTTATTAGATGTATCATTGGAAAACATATGCTACCATGCATTAGGTTGTCTTCATTTTTGTGATGGTTTCCTTGGCTGTGCAAAAATTTTTAGTTTGATGTATTACCATTTCTTTATTTTTTCTTTTTTCCTTGCTTAAGGAGACATATTTAAAAAATATTGCTAAGAACAATGCCAAAGACTTTACTATTTATGTTTACTTCTAGGAGTTTTATGGTTTTGGGTATTACATTTAAGTCTTTGATCCATTTTGAGCTTATTCTTGTATATGGTGTAAAAAATGTACAGTTTCATTTTTTTGCACATACCTGTACAGTTTTCCCAACACCATTTATTCAATAGACTGCATTCATGCCACTGTATATTCTTGCCCCCTTCATCATAGATTAAATGACCATATAGGTGTGTATTTACTTCTGGACTCTCTATTCTGTTCCATTGATCTATATATCTGTTTTTATGCCATTACCATGCCATTTTGATTATTATAGGCTTGCAGCATAGGTTGATAACAGGTAGTATGAACCTCCAACTTTGTTTTTGTTTCTCAAGATTGCTTTGACTATTTAGGGTCTTTTGTAATTCCATGTAAACTTTAGGATTATTTGATCTAGTTCTGTGAAAAAATGGCATTAGTATTTTTATAGGGATTGAACTGAATCTGTAGATTGCTTTGGTGACTATGGACATTTTAACAATGTTAATTCTTCCTATCCATAGCACAGTATAGCCTTCCATTAATTTGTATCTTCCTCAATTTCTTTCTTCAGTGTTTTATAGTTCTCCAAGTACACATCTTTTACTCCCTTGGTTAAATTTATTCTTAGGAATTTTATTTTCTTTTTTTGATGTAATTGTTAATGTGTTTGTTTTCTTAATGTTTCTTTGTGATAGCTCATTATTAATGTATAAGAATGCAACTGATTTCTGAATATTGTTTACCACTTTACTGAATTCATTTATTAGTTCTAATAGGTTTTTGGTGGAATCTTTAGGGTTCTCTTTATATAGTATCAGGTCACCTGCCAACAATGATGGTTTTACTTCTTCCTTTCCAATTTGGATGCCTTTCTTTTTCCTTGTCTGATTGCTATGGCTAGGACTTCCAATATTATGTTGAATAAAAGTGGTAGCAGTGGACATCCTGGTCATGTTCCTGATCTTAAAGAAAAAACTTTCAGCTTTCCCCAGTTGAATATGATATTAGCTGTGGGTTTCTCATGCATGGCCTTTGTTATAGGGAGGTTCCCTCCCTCCCCTTTTTGCTGAGAGTTTTTTTTATCATAAATGGATGCTGGATTTTGTCAAATGCTTTTTTGCATTAATGATATGCTCATATATATATTTTTATTCTTCATTTTATTTACATGGTATATTGTGTTAATTGATTTGCAGATATTGAATCAAACTTCCATACCAGGAATAAATCCCACTTGATCATGGCATATGATCTTTTTTTTTTTTTTAATTTAATTTATTTATTTATTGTTAGTTTCAGGTGTACAGAACAATGCAATAGTTACCCTTTTCACCCTCACAAAGTAACAACCCCCCACCCCCCATCCACTGCCCTCCCACCCCCATATCATGCTTATCTATTACAATTCCATTGAATCCGTTCCCGCACTCTACT
>NW_017731548.1:84696-99389 GCF_001890085.2 Hipposideros armiger | reverse complement strand
CTTTTTAATGAATTGCTGAATTTGGTTAGCTAGTGTTCTGTTGTGAATTTTTGCATTTATGTTCATCGAAGATATAAGCCTATAGTTTTCTTTCTTTGTAATGTCTTTGTAACTAGGTTTTAGAACTCATAAAATGAGTTGGGAGGCTTCCCTCCTCTTGAATTTTTTGGAATATTTTGAGAAGAATAGGTGCTACTTCTTTGTATGTTTGGTAAAATTCACTTGTGAAGCCATTCAGTCCAGGACTTTTGTTTGTTGGGAGTTTTTTGATTACTGATTTGATTTCATTTGTAGTTATTTGTCTGCTCAGATTTTCTGTTTCTTCTTAATTCAGTCTTGGAAGATTTTATGTTTCTAGGAATTTATTCATTTTTTTCAGATCACCCAATACATTGGCATATAAATGTTCATAGTATTTTCTTATAATGCTTTGTATTTCTGTGACATTGGTTGTCACTTCTCCTTTTTCATTTTGGTTTTATTTATTTGGCTCCTCTCTTTTTTCCTTTATGAATCTGAAGGCTTATACATTTTGTTTATTTTTTTCAAAGAACCAGCTCTTAGTTTCATTAATGTTTTTTATTTTTTTTTAGACTCTTTTATTTTTCATTCTGATATTTCTTACTTTCTTTCTTCTACTCACTTTGGGCTTTTTTCTTTTTCCAGTTGTTTTAGATGTAATATTAGGTTGTTTATTTGAGATTTTTCTTGTTTCCTGAGGTAGGACTATATTGCTATGAATTTTCCGCTAGGACTGCTTTTGCTGTGTCCCATAGATTTTGGGTCATTGTGATTTCATTTTCATGTGTCTCAAGGTATCTTTTGACTTCTTCTTTTATCTCATTGTTGACCCATTCATTATTTAGTAACATGTTGTTTAGCCTCCATGTGTTTGTGTGATTTTCAATTTTCTTCTTAAAATTGACTTCTGGTTTCATACCATTGTGATCAGAGAAGATGCTTGACATAATTTTAATCTTCTTAAATGTACTGAGACTAGTTTTGTGGCCATGACATGATCTATCCTGGAAAATATTCCGTGTGCACTTGAAAAGAATGTACATTCTGCTGCTTTTGGATGAAATGTTCTAAAAATGTCAATTAAATCCATTGTGTCAAATGTGTCATTTAAGGCCACTATTTCCTTATTATTTTCTATCTGGATCATCTATCTATTGATTTCAATAGGGTATTAAGGTCCCCTACTATGACTGTGATACTGTTAATCTCTCCCTTTATTTTTGTTTATAGTTGCTTTATATATTTAGGTGCTCTTATGTTGTGTGCCTAGATATTTACAAGAGATATGTCTTCTTGTTGGATTGATCCTTTTATCAATAAGAAATGCCCTTCTTTGTCACTGTTACAGCCCTTGTTTTAAAGCCTAATTTGTCTGATGTAGTATTTCTACCCCAGCTTTTTTTTTTCTCCCCATTTCCATTTGCATGAAATATCTTTTCCCATCCCTTTACTTTCAGCCTCTGTGTGTCTTTCACTCTGAAGTGGGTGTGTTGTAGGCAGCATATATATAGTTCCTGTTTTTAATTCATTCAACCATCCTATGTCTTTTGATTGGAGCATTTAGTCCATTTACATTTAAAGTAATTATTGATAGGTATATAGTTTTTTCATTTTATTAATTGTTTTCTGGTTATTTTTGTTGTTTTTCTGTGTTCATTTCTTACTCTCATACTCTTGTCTCTTGTATGTTGATGACTTTTTATAGTGTTGTCTATGGATTCCTTGATGTTTATGTCTTGTATATCTCTTGTATATTTTTGGTTTATGGTTACCGTGTACTTCATATATGAGGACTGACAATTAAGTTTGTGAACTTGTTGCAACGATGTTGCTAACCTTTTCTGATATCACAGGGATTATTCATTATGAATTTGTACCAACTGGACAAACAGTTAACCAAGTTTACTATTTGGAAGTGCTGAAAAGCCTGCATGAAAAACTTAGACGATCTAAACTTTTCACCAACAATTCATGGCTCTTGCATCACGACTATGCACCAGCTCATACAGCACTATCTGTGAAGGAGTTTTTAGCCAGTAAACAAATAACTGTACTGGAACACCCTCTCTATCACCTGATCTGGCTCCCAATGACTTCTTTCTTTACCTGAAAATCAAGGAAATGTTGAAAGGAAGATATTTTGATGACATTCAGGACATCAAGTGTAATATGATGACAGCTCTGATGGCCATTCCAGGAAAAGAGTTCCAAAATTGCTGTGAAGGGTAGACTAGGTGATGGCATGGTGCATAGCTTCCCAAGGGGAGTAATTAGAAGGTGACCATATTGATATTCAGCAATGAGTTATGTAGCACTTTTTTCTAGGGTGAGTTTGAGAACTTCATTGTCCGCCCTCATAGACCATACTATATTTATAGCAGCCTGTTTTTAGTTGATGGTCACTTACATTCAAACAAATTCTAAAGTCATTCCATTTTTACTCTCCCCCTCCATGTTTATGTTTTTGGAATTATCTTTTACTTCTTTGTATGTACATGTTTCTGTGTATCCCTTAATTTATTGTAATTACACATTATCTTCCTAGGTTTGTTTTTATTCTTTGTACTGGCTTTATAGTTGGTTGATCCACTGTTTTAACTAAATATTTGCCTTGTGAGAATTTTTTCTTTTCTATATTTTCTTATTTATATTTTAGATCTTTTCTACTTAAAGAAGTCCCTTCATCATTTCTTATAATACTTGTTTAGTGGTGATGAATTCCAGCTTTTCCTTGTCTAGGAAACTCTTTATCTCTCTTTCAATTCTAAATGGCCTTGCTGAGTAGAACTATCTTGGCTATAGGTATATACCTTTTATCACTTTGAATATTTCGTGACAATCCCATCTGACCTGCAAAGTTTCTGTTGAGAAATCAGCTGTCACTTTTATGGAAGGTCCCTTTTAATTAAATAACTACTTTTCTTTTGCTACTTTTAATATTCTCTCTTTGTTTTTAATCTTTGCTATTTTAATTCTGACGTGTATTGGTGTAGGCCTCTTTGGATTCATCTTGTTTGGGACTGTGCACTTACTCTACTTGTATGTGTATTTCTTTCACCAGGTTAAGGAAGATTTCTGTCATTATTTCTTCAAATAAATTTTCAATCCCTTGCTCTCTCTCTTCTCTTACTTGTACCCCTGTAATATAATGTCAGTATGTTTGATGTTGTCACAGAGATCCATTAAACTATCCTCATTAAAAAATGTTTTTCCTTTTTGCTGTTCCAGTATTGCATTTTCTGCTACCTTGTCTCACAGGTTGCTTATTTTATCCTCTGCTTCTTCTAACCTGTTGTTGATTCCCTCTAATGTCTTCTTCATTTTTGTTATTGTATTCTTCTTTTCTGACTGTTTTTTGTTTCTTTGTCTTTTTGTTGAAAGTCTCACTGAGTTCATCTATTCTTCCTCTAAATTCATTGAGCATCCTGATAGTCAGTGTTTTGACTCCATTTTATTTAGTTCTTTTTCTGGAGTTCTGTCTTGTTCTTTCATTTGGGACATGTTTCTTTGTTTCCTCATTTCGGTCGACTCCCTGTATTTGTTTCTATATATTAGGTATGAGATGTGATAAAAAACTATGGTGAATGTTTAAATTAAAAAATACATTAGAGTAAAAGACACCTTGTCATTAATCCATCTCAAAATACTCCCCCTCACTTAGAACACACTTATCTCATCATTCTTGCTACTTTCTGAAGAAGTTCTGGAAGTCCTCTTTCATGAGTGTCTTTACTTCATCCTCTATCATGACAATGCTCCATATCACACATCATTTCTGGTATGGCAATTTCTGTCAAATAAAAACATCACAGTGTATCCTCATCCACTGTATTCACCAGATCTGGCACTGTGTGACTTCTGGCTCTTCCTCAAAGTCAAAATGATTCAGGACATTGAGGCAGCTATGACAGCGTAACTGAAGACACTCACAAAAGAGGACTTTTTGAACTGTTTCCGAAAGTGGCAAGAATGATGGGGTAAGTGGGTTCGAAGCAAGGGGGAGTTTTGAGGAGGATTAATGGCAATGTGTTTTTTACTGTAATAAAAAATTTAAATTTAAACATTCATTGTATTTGTTGCTCACGCCTCATAGATCTGCTACATGGTACAGAAGTTGTCAATGGGGTCCAGTGGTATAGTCTTCCTAATCATCTGACCCTAGTCTCCGTGGGTGTCCATTGTGTGTTGTGTGTGCATTCCTGTTGTATTTGTGCCTCTATTGCTGTTGGCAAATCAGTGGATAGGGTTGACCTTTTGGCTGACTGAGAGTGTGGGCTGTCTGTGACTACAGCAGATGAGCTATGGTGCAGGGGCTGACCCCATGGAGCCCACATCACTTTAGCTGGGCTCTGGTACCAGCTGAGTCCAACCTTCTGGTATGTCTTTTGTGGAGCTGACTGGCTGCTACTCTGGTGTGTGCTGAAGATGGTCAATAGGTGTGTTGGTTCTGCAGCCTCTTGAGAGGGGTTCTGGTGCAGGCCAACCCTGTTACTGCTTGTGTAGGGCTTCAGGCCTCTTGGTAGGAGCTACAAAGTGATATCCAGTTGGCTGCCACCTGTACTGGGCTTGTAGGCTATGATGTGAACCAGGGCTGGCTGCCACTTGTGTTGTGCTTGGGATCCTCTGCTGGGGACCACAATGTAAGTTAAGACTGGCTGCCACTTATGCTAGGCTTGTGGCTTTTTAGTTGACACTATTCCATGCCAAGACTGGCTGCCACTTATGCCAGGCTTGGGGCCATCTGATAGAAGTTACAATGTGAGTTTAGACTGATTGCCACCTGTACTGGGATTAGGGTCACTTAAGATGACCTGAAACTGGCCACTTCTTGTTTGGGGTTTGTGTACCTTTGAGAGATTTTAGAAAAGTCCACAGCAGGAGGTGAGGCAGACTGTTGTGTGGAGTAGCTGCTGGAAGTGGCTCAGGCTGGGAGCTTGAGTGAAGAGGGACAGGATCTCAGGGAATCACCACATCAGGGAGAATGGTGTTAGTTAGGCAATAGAGAGCTCAGATTTGTCTTTTGCCTTCGCCAGGCCTCCTGCGTAGGAGGAGAATTCTACAAACAAACAAACAAACAAACAAACAAACAAACAAACAAACCAAAAAACAATGGCATCTTACAGCGCTTCCATCCCCGGAGTTGTCCCAACACCTGCCTCTCCAGGCCTTGCCCTGAGGTTAGTCAATTTAGTTCCTCCTTTTATGTCCCTGGTGTTTTTCAAGCTGCTGCCCCTGCACTGGAGTTTAGCGTGAATAAGTGTGTGAATGAGTCTGTGCACAGGCCCTTTAAGACTTGCAGCTGCTCAGTCTCTAGCAGCCCTTTGTCTTTCTGAAATGCAGTACCTGCTGGTTTGCACAGCCACATATTATGGGGACTCCTGTTCCCCACACTGATGGGGTTGGGGAGCCTGGTGTGAGGCTGGGACACCTCACTCCTCAGCAGAGACCTCTGCAGCCAAGATGTTCCTCCCAATTTTTAATTGCTACACAGTAGGGGTGGGGCCTGCCAGTTCTGCACCTCCACCCTTCCTACATTCTCAACATAGCTTCTTTTTTATATCCTTAGTTATAGGAGTTCTGTTCAGCTAGTCTTCAGGTGGTTCTCAATGATGGTTGTTCTATAATTTAATTTTAATTTTGATGTGGTCATGGGAGGATGTGCACACAGAGTTTACCTACTCTGTCATCTTGACCAGAAGTCCCTGAGTTGTATCTTTTTGTAGGGCACGAATCTTATCATGAGGGCTTCATCCTCATGACCTAATTACCTCCCAAAGACTCCACCTCCAAATACCATAACATTACACTTCAACATATGAAATTTGGGGGGACACAAACATTTAGTCCATAATAGCAACATTCCCTCTGCACCCTGAAGTACTTGGTGTGACCCATGACTTGAGAGGGTTGCAGGGAAATGGGTATCTTTAGACAAGCTAAGGGTAGGGTGGAGAAGAGGAAGTTAGAAAAAGTGTGACAGCACTGAAAGAAATGTCCTGATTATACAAAGGCAATTCCTGAGGGACCAGTGACAGGGTTTGAGAGGTAGAGTGGGTATGATTTGAATTTTTGCATTAACCAATGAAAAGTATGGTGATTTAGTATCATCAGTCTCTTTGAGGGAGAATACTAGACTTCACGCCCACATAACATTTTTAGAATGCAACATTTGAATGTGGTTCTTCTACTTTCTACACACTGGTGTTCCAAAGTCGCTAAAACATTTTCTGAGTAGCTTTTTATGTTAATAGTTATCAGACTTCAGCGTGTATAAGATCACCTGGAAATTTTTTTTAAAGTGCAGATTTCCGTGATTCTCTTAAAATGTTCTGTTTTAGAATTTGAAGAGCGAGGCCTATGCATCCGCACTTGAACTCCCTACTTGACACCATTGTTCTTTGAAGCAGGCATTGTGCTACATTGGGTGGTGCACATATAATAAGAAATGTGCTTTGCTCTCAAAGGACTTAAATAATTTCAATATAATGTGGCAACAAAATCTTTCCAGTATTTCATGTGGCCCCAAGTAGAATATTTATTTTAAATTAAATTAAAATACACTGTGTAATATATTTTATTGCACCTGTATAAATTTTCCTGCTAACCTATATTTTAAATGATTCTGTTATTATTTTCAGTTGTTACTATTGGGTTGTCAGAAAAGTCATGACGTATTTTTTTCTATGTTTTTCATTGCAAAAATGCATCATGACTTTCCCGACAACCCGATATATTACACAGATGTGTGATTATATCATCATCTCATTTTTGAAGTTTTTGAGTGTTAGAACTAAATGAATTTGGAATCCCACATTTGGCTGTCCCATTATTGTGCCTTTATTTTTTTATTATTTAAAAAATTTAAATTTATTTTTCAATTACAGTTGACACGCAATATTATATTAGTTTCAGGTGTACAACATAATGATTAGACATTCATATACCTTACAAAGTAGTCAACACTAAGAAGTACAGTTGGCAGTTTTAAAAATAGTCATGAGGATGTAAAGTACAGCATAGGGAATATAATCAATAATATTGTAATGAATATATATGGTATCAGATGGGTACTAGACTTACACATAGTGTGCCTTTTAAAACAAAGTAATTTGTGATCTGTATTTACTTACTGGTGGGTCTAATTGATTATTATCTTAAACCTTCAAACATTTTACAACATCTCATTGAGACCTGGCTATGCTACAAAGACAGGTTAATGAAGGCACAGAGTAGCTTGACAATTATGTATTTGATTTTCTTTTCCAGTAAATTAATTAGTTACTTTACCACCTGAAATCTAAGCTATACTCATTCTGAAGGAATTGTCTGCACATGTTGATGAAAGAAACATTTTGTTCCCGTCATGACTCACTCAGATTGGAAGATGATAGGATGAGAATTTTCAGACTAAATGTGGTTTTAAATGCTATTCATTTAAAATTCCATGGAAAAATGATTCCATTCACTAACTACAAATGATGATCTCATCACCAAGAAAAAAATTTCTGTGTCTATGAGTTTTTATTTGTTTGTCTTGTTGCTTTGCTGCTTTCAGTTTTATAGCCCACATATGAATGAAGTCATATGGTTCTTGACTTTTTCTGCCTGACTTATTTTGCTTAGCATAATAATCTCCAGATCCACCAATGTTGCAAATGGCAGTATTTCATATTTTCTTATGGCAGAGTAATATTCCATTGTGTACATATACTACATCTTCTTTATCCAATCATCTTTCATAGGACACTTTGGTTGTTTTCATGTCTTGGCCACCGTGAATAATGCTGCAACGAACATTGGAGCACATACATCTTTGCAGATAAATGTTTTCAGATTTTTTTGGGTAGATACCCATAATAGTTTAGTGGTTACCAGAGGGTGGGGGGGGGAGGGAAGGTAAAAAGGGTAAAGGGGGTCAAATGTATGGTGATGGAAAGAGAACTGACTCTGGGTGATGAACACACAATGTGATATATAGATGATATATTATAGAATTGTACTCTTGAAATCTATATAATTTTACTAAGCAATTTCACCCCAATAAATGTAATTAAAAAAATTTCCTTACTGGGAAGAAAAATCTATTTCTAGTTCTGAAGAACTCTTCATTCAAATGCCTCTAGAGAGGACCTGGCCAACTTAATGGAAGTTGGACAAAATGAAGTTTGATTAGTGAGTGAAGGTGCATGATGGAGCAAAATGTCCGAACATCTGGATAAATGTGTCTGGGAAGTGAATAGGTAAAATAAAATGATAACAATAATTTTACTTGTCTAAGAGAGGACAGTAGCAATAGAGAGCAAATGTTTTAAAACTGATTAACTTCATATTGATGAAAATTGCATTTCTTTCAGACATAGTGTGCTTTATTCTTAATGTAAGAGTTGCCCAGAGGCTAGAAGAGAGCACAGGAGCCATTGCAGGATGGGCTGTTACCTGACTCTGGAGCAGGGGTGATCTGCGGCCTAGTGAGCTGTGGGTGAACATGTCTTATACTCAAGGATACACCTTATGGAGATAATCTGGAGGTGATTAATAGCAGAAACCAATAATACATAGTCTCAAATAAAATTCAATGCAGTGTTTCTAAGTAAGACATCTTGGAAAATTCATTATTAAATTGTCAATCCTTATTAGTTAATTGACAAGTTCACTATTGAACATGGAACAGTATGGATATTAGACATATTAAATTCCAATCCTCTCTCCTCCACCCCCTGTATTTTTACCTGTACCTATTAGCCCCAGAGGACAAGTCCATTTCTGCTCTTTCTTTGAGCTCCATAACTGAATGTGTTACTACTTGCTTCAGGGGTCAGTGAAAAATGATGTAACAAATCAGTGGGGATTAACTCTGTCCCACAACATTATTGTTAGGCTGGTCATCTTCCTATTTTTACTTTACTGGAAGGTTGGCACCCTTTAGGTAATTCTATGGCAGAAACTTCTAATTACTTTTTAAATCCAAGAAAGATAGCAAGAAAAATTCTAGATTATTATAATGTATTTTGCATTTTACATCAACATAGGATTATTTCCTTGATGATGGGGAAGCTATATAACTCTTAAGTCTATTTTAGTCATTTTTATAGTGTGGTTTAATTATTGTTTTTAAGATGGTACAATTACAAAAATATCAAACATATATGTAAAGGCGAGTACAAAAGGACATTCCAAATTACAATGGGGTATCTGGCATATTGGATTAAAAAGTTTTATTAAATTTATTTGGGTGGCATTGGTTAGTAAAATTATATAGGCCTCACATGTACAATTCTGTAATACATCATCTATATATTACATTGCGTGCTCACCACCCAAAGTCAATTCTCCTTCTATCACATTTTTGGATTTTTTTATGCCATGGCTTTTCTTCAGTAGTGTTTGAAATCTAGTCTTGGCCATAAATCTATATGCACAGACTTTATGTATTTGTATTCTTTTAATATACATTACAGTGGAACATATATTAACAGTTAATATATATTATGCAATTAAGTAGTTACACAATCTTGCTCAAGTCACCTAATACTTCTATCAGAAAAAAAATTCCAAAATCAGTCTGTCATTCAGATATTTCTTCAAATTATTAATATTGCCTGTATTTGGCTGTTTGGTGTGACAACAATTTTGGAATTATAACTATAGGGTGTTCTTTGAGGGGTTTCCAAAAATTAAGTAATATGTAAAAATAATGTGTTTATGAGAGCATTGTAAGGGAAGCTGAGGCTCAGAGAGATTAATATACTGAAGTTAAACACTGACAGTCTGAGACTTTAACACCCATTTTTTTTCTGAATCAAAATGCTGTAATCTATTCTATTTCTATCTACCAGAGCTCTCCAGAATTTTATGAGCAATCAAGTATTTAGTAAATACTCATGACATGGTTTCTGTGTGACTTCAGACTTAAATTAAAAAAGCATGTTACAGGGAAAAGCATTCTTGATTATTTTGGTCGCTATTCCAATCACTCTCTGTATATCAGTCTTCTAATTGTAGCTTACTATGGGTTTTGGAGGAAGACAGATTTTGGGTTGGAACCTCTCTAATCTCATTTACTCTTTTATAAAAATGTAAATAAAAGGAACTTTGTACAGCTTTTGTGAAACTTAAGACGGTGTTCATAAAATTATTGAATCGAACACCTATGTTGTTTTCCTCTACCACTGGCTTCCATTCCAGGGTCCTTTCTCAGAAGCTCATTGCTCCTGTAGCAGCCTGACTTCATCTTACTAAGCCAAAGAGAAATCCATTGATCCTCAAGGAAGTATTATAGGGAGTAACTTTCTGTGCTTTCAAGAATATTTGCATTTTAAAAGATGACAGAATGGCATGGCCATTTGTTTCAAAATGAAAACAAAAACAAAGACAAAACCATCTGGCAATGATGGAATACCAAGAACCAGGGACATAAAGCCATGTGATGAAGTTTTGGTCAATGAGGGGCTGCATATATGACGGTAGTCTCATAAGATTATAATGGAGGAGAAAAATTCCTATTGACTAGTGACATTGTAGCCATTGTAACGTGGTAGCACAATGCATTATATATGGGTCTGTGGTGATGCTGGGGTGCTGCCAGTTGTATAAAAGTATAGCACATAAAATTATATACAGTACATAGTACTGGATAATGGTAATAAATTACTATGCTACTGGTTTATATATTTACTGTACTATATTTTTTATCATTATTTTAGAGTGTACTTTTTCTACTTATAAGAAAGTTTGCTAAAACAGTACACTGTGTTATACTTCTCATTCATCTTGTGTTTACTGTGTTTCTTGATTGCACAATTTCCTTATTCTTAATTTAATATCATGTTGTTTTGTGAATTTAGTGTAGCCTAAGTGTGCAGTGTTTATAAAGTCTACAGTATTATATAGTAATGTAGTATGCCTTCACATTCACTCACCACTCACTCACTGACTCACCCAGAGCAACTTCCAGTCCTGCAAGCTCCACTCATGGTAAGTGCCCTATACAGGCGGACCACTTTTTAAAATCTTTTGTACGGAGAACAAAAAAGGGGCTACCTTGGTAAGCCTGACAAGCTCAATAACTGAAAGTAACCACACAGGAAGTTTTAATCATAAAAGAAAATTCCCGAGTGGGTTTTAATGGGAAGTCATATCCTAAGGCCTATATGTTAGATTAATCATTATCTAGCTCTACCATTGTTTTTCTGCATCTAGAATAACATACTTAAAATGTCAGAATGATCTTTTTTCCAGACCTGCAAAGATAAACATTCTTGGTACTGGGGCAAGATAACCCCAACATTCCTCATGATGATCTTTCACCTGCATACCTCTGTAAACCATGTATGTTAAATGTTAACTATCTTGCACCCACCAATGTAAAAGAATATGTATCTCTTAATTTTACTTTTTATCCAATCCTTGAAATTTCCCCACTTCACCTTCTCCTGCCTCCTTGATATACCACCAGTAGATTTCATGTAACCTTTTTTTATGTTTTCCTCTTTAATTCTAATGTATAGAATAAACTTAAAACTGTCATTCCTTGGAGCATGTTCTCATTCTCTTGAGATTTTGCTTCTAAGATTGGCTCTGAAACCTGTGCTTGAATAAACTCTTCAAATTTTTCTTTATGTTTGGAATGTCTTTCATCAATAATACCATATTTTTTCTGTACCTTTTCTATGTTTAGATATGTTTAGATTCACAAATAGTTTACCACTGTGTTACAGTTGCCTATGGCATTCAACACAGTAGCATACTGTACAGGTTTGTATTCTATGAGCAGTAGGCCATACCGTAAAGCCTAGGTGTGTATTACACTAGCCCATCTAGGTTTGCATAAGTGTACTCCCTGATGTTCGCATAATGACAAAATCACCTAATGATGAATTTCTCAGAACATATCCCCATTGTTAAGCAGTGCATGACTATAATAGGCCAGTTTTTTCTTTCTAGTGTTTTCCAAAAAATACTAAGCCAGCAACTGAGTCCTCTGTCGATACACAAGTCAGCCCTGCTTAGAGTGTCATGGCTATGATCAGGAAAGCAGCAAATTGATAGCACTTTTTCTTCAATTTAAGGAAACCAGAAGTTTAAATGACTCTGAGTTGCCTAAATAAATGCCCACAAATAGCAACAATATAGCAGTTCCTTCATGAGCTATATTCTTAGAAAATATTTTGGTTGTGTAATTTACTAGCTATTCAAACCTTATAAGATTATATAGAATCAGAGAAAAAGCTACATTCCTTTCCCTTCCGTGAATGTTGGCTTCCTCTGAGTCTGTGAGGCTTGCTGGTGGTTTTACTAGGGCTACATTTCTGATAAATACTAATCCGTTATTCTCATGTCTCAGCATTTATTTTGGATGCTTCACTTTGTGTACCATACAGGCTGTTAGTAGTTGTTAAAAAATCCTTTCAGCTTTTTGAGTTTCCTTTCGAAACTTTTGGTGTCTCTTAGTGTATTTGGTGGTATGATTTACTGTTACTAAAAAGGAGTTCAGTAGTTTGGGGCACAACTAGAGATGGAATATGTCATTTGGTATATATAAATCTGGTTTCCTGGGCTGCCAAATAAACTGTCTTTATCTCATCCAAACATTGAATGTAATAGTAATTTTATGATAAGCAAATAAATCCAGAAACCAGAACAAGCTCATGAATATGTAAGGTAAGATTTTAGATAATAGTGTCTATTGGTGAGAAGTGCTTATTTTAATGAAGCATTTTGTTTGCATGAATCATTTTGAAAAATATAGGAGTTACCATTTTCTCCCAAAAATTTTTACAAAAGTATTTTTTTCAAAAGTTCTACCAAGAACTTGTACATATATTACACATATTTCCATTATGATGGGAAAACCCATATTGGGTTTGAAAACCAAAGCCAGTTGAAATGACTGAAAACTTGCTTTGGGTTAGACAAATGTGGGCTTACTTAGGAAACTTGTATTTTCGCTAAAAGGTTTGTTTACAGAAATCTTCCTACTATAGTTCTGTTCTCTGAGTTAGATGGTTTCTAGGTAGTACAATATGGTTTTCTCAAAAATTTTATCTTTACACAGAGCTCCCAGTAGAAGTCATAGAATCCTTTTCTTCCCCTAATTAGAGTCAAGTGTTTCATCTCATTTTAGTTGTGTTTTGTGATTGATGGAATCTTAGAAATGATATAATAGAGGCAGCATATCTATGGCTCAAGGCCTTTGGCATCAGGCAGCCTAAGGCTGAATCCCGGCCTTGTCTTTGATAAGCTCTGTCACCCTAGGCAAGCTATTAGATCTTGCCCAGACTCACTTTGCTCATTTGAAAAATGGAGATAATATTTTGTACCTCTCAGGATTTTTGGGAGAAGAAAATGAGATATTGCGTGTAAAGTACGAGGTTGGACAATTAATTTTGCAAACTCATCCTAGAAAAAGTGTTACATACCTCATTGCTGAATATCACTTCGGTTACCTTTGAAGTACTCCCCTTGGGAAGCTATGCACTGATGCCAGTGTCCAGCCCACCCTTCAAAGCAACTTTGGAACTCTTTTTCTTGAATGACCATCGGAGCTGTTGTCATATTACCCTTGATGTCCTGAATGTCATCCACATGTCTTTCTTTCCATATTTCCTTTATCTTCAGGTACAAAAAAGAAGTCATTGGGGGCCAGATCAGGTGAGTAGGGGTTGTTCCAATACAATTATTTGCTTACTAGTTAAAAACTCCCTCACAACCCCAAAGACTCCATCAAAAATCTATTGGAACTAATAGATGAATTCAGTAAGGTAGCAGGATACAAAATACATACTCAGAAATCAGTTGCATTTGTATATACCAATAATAAACTATTGGAGGGAGAAATTAAGAAAACAATTCCGTTTACAATCGTTGCAAGAAATATAAAATACTTAGGAATAAATTTAACCAAAGAAGTAAAAGACCTGTACTCTGAAAATTATAAGACACTGAAGAAATAAATAAAAGAAGATACAAACAAATGGAAAAACCTACTATGCTCATGGATAGGAAGAATTAATATAGTTACAATGTCCATATTGCCTAAAGCAATATATAGATTCAATGCAATTCTTATCAAACTACCTAGGGTATTTTTCACAGAAATAGAAAATATAATCCTAAAATTTATATGGAACCAAAAAAGACCCTGAATAGCCCAGCAATCCTGAGAAATAAGAACAAAGTTGGGGGGATCACGCTTCCAGACATTAAAACGTACTACAAGTCTACAGTAATCAAAACATTATGGTACTGGCATAAAAACAGGCACATAGATCAATGGAACAGAATAGAAAACCCAGAACTAAATCCAGGCATATAAGGGCAGTTATTCTATGACAATGGAAGCAAGAATTTACATTGGGGTAAAGATAGTCTATTTAATAAATGGTGCTGGGAAAATTGGACTGACACATGCAAAAAAATGTGTCACTGGACCACCTGCTTATGTCATATACAAGAACAAATTCAAAATGGATTAAAGACTTAAATATAAGACCTGAGACCATGAAACTCCTAGAAGAAACTATAGGGTCTAAATTTGCAGACATTACTCTGGGCAATACTTTTACTGAAACGTCCCCACAGGCTAGGGAAGTAAAAGAAAAAATGAACATATGGGACTACATCAAACTTAAAAGTTTTTTCACAACAAAAGAAACCATCAATAAAACAAAAAG
>NW_017731548.1:12349-83576 GCF_001890085.2 Hipposideros armiger | reverse complement strand
GGTTGTTTCTGTGTGAAGGGTGAAAAGGATAACTATTGCATTGTTCTGTACACCTGAAATTAACAATAAAATAAATAAATAAAAATAAAACAAAAAAGAACAAAAGGGAAACTGAAAAAAAACCCAAAACTCCTTCACAGACAGTGCTGTGTAAGCTGGTACATTGTTGTGATGCAAGAGCCATGAATCGTTGGCGAAAAGTTCAGGCCATCTAACTTGTTCATGCAGCCTTTTCAGCACTTCCAATAGTAAAGTTGGTGAACTGTTTGTCCAGCTGGTACAAATTCATAATGAATAACCCCTCTGATATCAAAAAAGTTAGCAACATCATTGCAATAAGTTTGCAAACTTAATTGTCAGACATATGTTGTGATTGGCACATATTAATTCAGTATATAATGATGGTAAAGATAATCTAAATTAATATGTTGACACTGTAGACTGATTTCAAGTTTGTGGGAGCCATATTTCATTACATTTTCTGGTCTCCCAAGACATAGAATTCACTTAGAATGGTAATAGTGAATGATTTACAAATGAAAGGTGACACGTGGTAAAATACAACATAATCAATTTGTTTTCATATTGTTATATTTGTACTAAAGGGCCAAATCCAAGCTTTTATTTATAAATTTTTAATATGCAGGCTTTTAAGAATCTAGCATTATTAATTAGTACACGTAATTTCCTTTGTCAGTATATAGGAAATAAAAAGTTTCAGGAAGTTAAAAATGTAAAGAAATCATATGAAGGTTTAAATGAATAATTATTTTTTTACGAAATTAAACTTAGTTAACAGGTTCAATTTAAAGAAGTAAAGGGGAGGGGAAGAATGAAATAATTACCCTTGAAAACAAAATCAAGTTAGCTCTTCAAGTTCCCAAATTGCCTTAGTTACTTAGCAGCTCTAAAGAAGCAAACAACAGGTGGCAGGATGGCTCAGTTAAAAAAAAAAAAAAAAAAGAAGCAAGCAATACCATTTGCCTCCACAAACCAGGAAAGCATATGTTATCTCTGCTTAACTTTCTTTGTGTTGAAGTGCCTGGATTAAACAAGAAAGTTACTGTTTAAGATCTGAGTCAGAGACCCTTGGAGAGAGAAGTGGATCCGTATACCTGGGACGGCCACTTACCACAAAGTGCCAGATAGTATTGGTTGAATCAATTCTAAAGTGGGGGTGTGGACAAAAAAAGGTGTTCTTTAATTAAACTGACAATTCCAGTGATAGATGATCTGATCATAAATTCCTAACTGGGCAGATCATGGTGGGTAGTCATGCTCCAAGGCATAGCATTTTTAGTAAAAGGTTTATTTTTGCTTTAAGCAAGTCTGGTCCATGTTCTTGTGTATCTAGGTTAACACATCTTGGAAACGCTAGAGTAATCCTCTTTTTCAATCCCCTGAAGCATAACCACTCTCAATAGAAGCATCCAGGTGTATCCTCTATTTGGCTCAAATAAACTCAAAGTTTTCTACAGGTTTAGGCATTCTTATGTTGACAGGAGTTTAAAGTTTCTGAAAAAAATAATTAAAGCACCAGTTTGGTAAAAGTGGTTGAGATAATTTTGGGTCAACAGAGATTAAGAAACACACTTGCCATCTGTCTGATTTATGTGACAAGCTAATCCCTCCAGCATTTCTCAGGAAAATGATTATGTCTGTAATAATTAAATGATTGCAAAATGATTCTATTTGGGTAGATAGTATTTATTTATACAAAATAGTATTGCGAGTAAAACATAAATGCTTTCTAGTGTAATTCATAATCCTTTGAAAAATACTTTATCTTAATTCTATGTTTCCTTTTGACCACAGGAAAATTATTGCCTTTACATATATGGATAATATATTGGGTTGACTTACTTAGGCCCAATTTTTGTTCCTTGAAACCAAAAAAATAAATATATTTTCATAGCTATGATTATTAGTTAGCATTTTGCTTGATCCAGATATTAGAAGCCTGTTCTGTGAGACAAGTGATAAAACCCCCATAGTTTCCAAGTCTCTGAAAATGCCTCATCATCTAATGCAATCGCCTCCTGGCAATCTCGCTTCCATTTTGTGCCCAAGACCAGCCGACCTAGCTTCCCATGACCAGTGAACACATGTCTATGCTAACGGGTGCTGGAGGTTTCCTGTTTCTTGAAGTAAACTTTCCAGTTTCGGACTCACTAATGTTATTATTTGTACCTCTCTTTTCCTTTAACAATTTCACACAGCCCCCTGCTCTTGCCAAAGTGGTCAGCTGTGTTCCAGTTCTTGCTCTGTGTCTTGTTCCCACACCATTTCCCCCTCCCTTCCAGGATGTTGACATCCTCCCAGCATTCCGATCTGGTTCAAGGTTACTTCTTTCAAGAAACTTTCCCAGATTTCCCCAGCCCCACATGATTCATTTTTCCTAATACCCTCATTTTCTAAATAATGGAAACCTTATTGACTCTGCTGCTAAATTGGTAACTAGCATTTGAAAGGAAGAGTGGCAGAAGGAGAACAAATATCTGTCATGTATCTGTCCTGAAGCACTACATATGTGTCAGCTAATTGTCATCAACTGTGGAAACAGAGGCTCAGGGAGACCAATTTTTATATGGACATAGAGCTGAAGTGGTTGATTCAAGGTTTGAATCCAAATCACCTGACACTAAATTTCACTTTTCTTTATTTTCTTCAGCTGAGCCATCCTGCCACCTGTTAGCAGCTCAGCAGCAGCTCAGCTTGGACTGGGCATCGAACTGCTGTTGCTCAGAGCTCAAACTTTTGAGCAAGCTCTTAACCAACTGAGTCAGTCGGCCGGTCCCATATTTTTTTTTATTCCATCTTAGCCAATCACCCTAAATACCATAAATGGAGGATAGGGACTATATCTTCCACAAATCATTCATTAGGCCAGTACATTTTAATAAGCACTTATTATGTGATAGACACTGTAGTATATGCTTTGGTGGGATTCAGATGATGATGATAGTAGTAGTTAACATACATATAGTAGGAACTCTGCCATGCACTGTTCTAAATAATTTTCATATTACATCTAATTTCTTCTTTGCAATAATTCTATAAGAAAGATTCTAGCATTAACCTTTTTCTATTGTACACAAGGAAGCAGCTATAGAGAGGTTAAGGGATTTGCTCAACATCACACGGCTTGTAATGGGCAGTACTGGATTTGAACCCAGGAGCCTGGCTCCTAAGCATAACACTGTCTCAAGGTGACAAGACAAGTGTGCCATATATGCTTATTCTCATTCTTTCCATGAATAGCTATGTAGGACAAAGAGTAATAAGCATAGATGTCATATTATTTATTTTGTAAGATTTGGACTCAAGACTTTCTTCATTTTGTATTTGTTAAATAAATGATAATTTGAACAGGTGTCTTTTCCCTCAGCCCCTAAAAGACCAGACAGATCTGACTTTGGGATGCAAGCCTTCCCTAGAACATCATTTGTCCCATGCCCCCTGGCAATGTTTGAGTAAACATTGGTTATTAGCTAACATCAACTTCCTTCAAGTTGGTCAAATCAACAAATAATGTCAGAAGTAACCTGTTCTGTCATCTAGTTTGGATTAGATCAATGATATTCATGAGGACTTTTTTTGAGTGTGAATATATATTCTTCAAATTGTTTGCTTGCATTATCCAATCCTAACCAAAACAAAGGTTGACTAACAAGGCAGTTTGTAAAATGCTATAAAATAATGAATAACTATAGTTAGCAAACTTTATAGAGGACACATGCCTGGTGAGTTCTTTTTCTCATGGCTTGAAAGCTATTGTTAAGGAAAAGCAGGGAGATTTTCTCATTCTTGGCTGGAGGGAAGTCTGCCCACATGTGGATAATATGGTAGCCAGAGCATGAACTCTCAAGGCATTGCTGGCCTTACTCAGATACTCTGAGAAATGTGAGAAGGATACTACTGTATTTCCAAATGGCATCAAAATCCCCTTTCCACCTCATTGTCTGTATCTCAGACTCATATGTTTGGGTGGAAACATTTTCATACTCATTTATATGGTAATAACAAAAACACATCCAGGAGAAAAATTAGTATTTTTGTGAGTGCATTGCTTTATATTTGGAGGCCATTTTTTTGGGGGGGTTTTAGAGTTATGGCACATTTTGAAGGATAGCCTGGCTGGACTTTGATTAGACTTGAACAGTTGGGTATAATGTGTCACATCCACTTTTTTTTTTTTTTTCTAGAAAGAACAGTCCATTTTTAGTGCCATTTATATTTCCATATCTACCATCAGGCTCAGTAAATGAAAGGGGCAAGTAACATTTATTAAGCATAGGTACCTGCCATAAATCACACCAGTACTTGGTGAATATGACTTTATTTTATTAGTCATAGGATCTTATGTGATAAGTATATTATTGTATTCATTTTATAGAGACACACAATGAGGCTCAGAGAGTTGAAGTTGCCTAAAACCAGCATATTTGTGGCAACACAAACCTAATTCAAATTAATTTTCACCAAAAATTGAGAGTTTGGGGATACAAGTTCCTTCTCCAGCATACATCTCAGTTGCATTTTCTCCAGTGACTTGGCCTCATTCTTTTCAACTATATGTGGGCTTCCTCCATAAAGGGCAATCGATAAGGGACTGGAGGCTGAGTTGCCATTAACTGTATGAGACCGTCGTTGAGAGCCCTCTGTTCTCTCAGGAGCCTTATCTATAAGCTGACGGGCTGGAGCTGAGATGACCTTCCCGCTCTCATTCGTGGATGCCGACCCAGGGACCATACACAGCCTTCTTTCTCATCTCATCTTGCTTCCACATACTCCCCCTAACAATTCCTGATAAATCTGTAACTCCGGGAACCAATGCCAGCAGAGAGAGCTGAGCTGCAGTAGCCTGCCCATGGTTTCCTGTTGAAATAAAAAAAAAGCTAAGCTCCAACCCTGAAAGGGAAAACAAAATCGCAAATACAAAAGACTACCATCAAGGAACTAACAAATCATTGCCCCTCACATCTGAAATGTTGAAAGAATGAAGACAAGTCAGACAACTGAGCTACAATTTAAATTTCTTGCTTATTTCAAGGTGTCTTTGGCATTGTTTTTTGATAAGTGGAAATGATAATTTCTGGGATTATTTCAAGCTGGGAAGGTGGGAAACGATCAACACCTCCATAGTCATAGTCACCTTCTCCAACTCAGGCCACCTGGGCAGGTGGCTCTTTTCAGCTTGGCCACTCCAGGAGAGAGTTTCTCTTCTAATGTCTGAAAAACTCACTTCAAGGAAATGGCTCTGATTGACCTGCTTGGGTTACATGGCTCCTTTTGGAGCCATCCCTGCACCCAGGGTCCTAGGATACTCAGGCCTGGGTTGGGTTAGGGTACCCCCCCTGGTGGGCTGTGTGCACCGTGCCTGAGTGTGTATGACATGAACAAGTTTTGGGGGAAGTGTATGTAAAATTAAGACAGAAGATAAATATTTGAGCTCCAGGGACTCTTCAAAAAATAGCTATCTATAGGTAATGGATAGCTATCACAAAGTGTCAAAAGATAGTGACTGATTTGTTATCAAAATGACTAATTCCAGCCATAAGTTACTGTACAAGGGAACTTTTAGAGTGAATAAGTTATCTCTTCCAGCAAATGTTTTGGTATGTAGCACAGATCTGCACAGGAAAAATTCAAATTCAAAAATTCTTCTGAGAGGCAATCCTACTCTAATTTATAGGAAGAAAATATTACTCTGTGGATCAACACAAGGATTAGTGCTGGAGTGCTTTATTTCAACAAAGCACAATAAATTTCAAAAAGAGTCATTATACAGATATTTTTAAAGAAAGTTATTTTTTTCATTGACATTTAATTTTTAGATAGCACAGCCTAAAACATTTTCCTTTTTTGGAGGAGGGAGAGTAATTTCAGATTATAATTACTATTATATTGATGCTTCTAATGTGCAAACTGTTTTTAAAAATGAAAGACTTTTCCTAAGATTTCTTGCTCAGAGTATGTAATTGAGCATGAAAAGAGAAGGAGGGGACTGGTCAGCACCCTGGATACTCACATGTATCTTGAAAATAGGATTTGGCATCTTTCAAGGTTTTTTTAAAAATACAATTCTTGTTTCACATGAATGTTATAAATGACCAATTTGATATGCTTTGATGTGATCTCAGTAAGATGAAGGCAGCATGAGCTTCAAATGCAGGAAAGTAGTAGGTCATGTAAAATAAGTAAAAGTTTCCACCACTTTTTGTCAAGGCAGTATATTATTCCGTAAAAAAATGACGCTTCAGCCATGGTGAGGAGAGTGCTAGCAAGCCAGGCTCTGACAACTCAGACTGCTCTGAAGAAATCCTTAACCAACCATGATTATAGTGAAATTGAAGACAGAGCACAGCCTTGTCCAAAACATATATCTGAGCTGTCTGACATATAGTGTCAAGGGAGGGAATTGTTCCTTCAGAGCTAAGATTTAGAATAGGCCTTGATTCTAAGCTAATCTACACATACAAGTGAGAGGAAGATGGACTCTGACTTAGCTCTGACTTAGCTCATCTGGTTCTATTACTTTAATGGTCCCCTGGGTAGACTTATTTCTACAATAAATTAATTAGTTCATTTAATAGATCTTTACATAGTAACGATTTGTACCAAATCTAAGCATGGGATATTCAAAGGTGAATAATATAGAGTGCCCTGTATCTTGTTTAGTTCACACAGTACCTTCAGGTTCTATTCTAGAAAAAAAAAAAGACCCGCTCTCACAGAGCTTATGTTCCAGTGCAGAGCAGTAGAAAACAAACAAATGATCCATATACACATAGACAATATTTCAAGTGATGATAAGTAATAAAAATTAACATCAAGCAGTGTAAAAGGGTGGAAAGTGACTTGAGGCAGTGCTGTTTTAGGTAAGGTGATCCCATGAGGTGAGATCTGCATTTGGTGAAAAGAGCCCTGTTAACACCTGGGTGAAGGCCACAGCCAGAGGAGAGAGCAAATACAACAGCTTTGAGGGAGGATCATTTTTAGTGGATTTGAAAAGCAGCAAGGAGTCCCGCATGATTGTAGTAGAATCAATAGGGGCATAAGGGGAAGAGGATACCTGAGAGGCAGTTGGTGAGCAGATTGTGCAGGGCTTTGTAGACTGGGGTAAGGGCTTTGGTTTTATTCAGAGTGAGATGGAAAGGTATGGGAGGAGAGAACATGACCCAACTTCAGTTCTGCAGGATCCCTGTTAATCCCTGTCGGGTGGGATGGGGGTGGGGAAAGTGGCAGTAGGATGAACATCTGGCAGCTGTTATCCTAGTATAGACTAGGATAACTCACTTGGATTAGTAGGATTAGTGCTGGAGTGGGAAGAAGTGGTTGGATTCAGAATATATTTTGAGGATAAAGCAAGATTTGTGGATGAGTTGGATAAAGGATGTGAGAAAGAGGAGTCAAGGATGACCCCCAGACTTTTGTCTGAGATATGAAGTTATCATTTGCTAATAAGAATAAGACTGAAGAGGGCTGGCCGAGTGGTGCATTGGTTAAGAGCTGGCTTGGGATGCCAGAGGGCCCCAGTTTGGATCCCACATATGAGGGCCAGTGACACTGCCCTCTACAGCTAAGATGCTGAACAACAGCTCAACCTGGAGCTGGGCTGCCGTGAGTCGCTGGTGACATCGTAGGCTGCAACCCCTGTGGCAGTGGGTTGCTATGGGCTACCGTATGTAGCCAGCAACCAGCGTGAGTGGCCAGAAGCCGCTGTGAGTGGCCATCCAGAAGCCGGCGACTGATATGCCTCACCCAGGAAGAGCGCAATGATGGTGCCAGCTTGGGCCAGTGAAGCAACGTCCTCCACAACTACGCTGAAGAACAAAAGGACAGCAACTTGTCTGTTTCCCTTCCCCCAATTCCCCAGAGCTGTTCTCATCCCCCAATTCCCCAATAAAAATCTTAAAAAAAAAAAGAATAAGACTGAAGAGAGGCAGGCTGTAGGGGATAATTAGAAATTAAGAGTTTGGTTTTCGATACATCGTTTGCTCACTCTCATGTGCACACACACACACACACTTATGTAGAAATGTTTGCATAGATAGAGGATATGTAAGTCTGAAGTTCACGGAAGAGGTCTAGCTGAAGAGGGAGTGGTTGGCATATGAATGGTATTTAAGGCCATGGGACTAAATTAGGCTACTTAGGGACCTAGAGCATAAACTTTGCAGGACCTCCAGATGAATTACACTATAAGTAAAATAACACGGGAAGAACACAGTCTCATACTACATTTATTTGCATCAAATCGAGAATTCGTTGGTTCTCATTCATTCATTATCCTTTTAAAGCCCAGCAAGGCACTGTACTAGATACCAAGATAAAGTTAGGAAAAACAGTGACATACTTGCTTGGGCAATTCTGTACTACAAAACCCATCTATAATGTACTTCAAAGGAGCGAGACCATTATGACACCAATGATAAGCCTTTACTAGATATTTATACCTCTAATTCCTATTTCTTATTGTTAATCTATTTGTTCCTAAATGATAATGATAAACACCATGTTGTTAGATATCGGATATGTGGCTATAAATGCCTGCTTTGCTTATATAATACATGTAGCCCCAGTAACTTCAGTGGAAATAAGGTTTTGAAAATTCAAATTTTAAAGCTCTGAGGGGATTTTAGTTTTTTAAAAAATATTCCTGGTACTTTCAAATCTTAGAAAATGGCATATACTTCTTTTGGTCTCCCAGATACAGAATGCTGAGCTTGGAATCCTTGGCTATCTTTACTGAAATAAAATTCAGGCGGGAAAATGAATTTATTGTAGTGTAGGCCAGGAGTGTCTGAAAATAGGTTAACTGGTCATCTTCCACATAGTTTATAAAATATGGTTTCATGACTCATGTACGAGGTAAGCTCTAGTAAATCCACTGGGTTGAATAAACATGAGTTTCTAGAAGAGACAGGGTTTCGGAAATGGAGCAGGAGGAAATATGAAGGAATGAGGAGGAGGATGTTTATAGTGTAAAAACTTGCCATAGTCTGATTGAGCTTGACCCATATACAGCCTGATCTTTTTCTTCTGTAACGAAGTTGGTTTCTCAAGGGATACCGAAGTAGGAGGCCAGAGTATCTCCAGCCAGACCTTTGTTTGCTGGCTCTGAGAGGCTGCCATCCACTCCAGTCCAGAAAGTGAAACATTAATGGCTTTTCCTTTGAAAAGGTTATGAAAATTACTGGAAAGAGAAATTGGACAGATATTCTTCCCTTTTCACATGTTTACAAAACTGAAGTCCAGTTAAGACTTCTCCAGCAATAAGTCCTAATGGACAGGTCAGAAACCACTTTCATCTGATTTCAGCTACAGGCCATTTATCCCTAATTTTCTGTGATTTTAATCAGTTCAGGCAGCCAACCAGTCATTTCACTGAGGGGAAAGAAACACAGCCTACACACAAATACACAAAACAAACAAAAATGGTCAAGACAGTTTTTCATTTGTTTGATTTATTTGCTTGAACATTTGTTTAAGTTTACCGGTGCACTGCAGGGGGTTATATATCTGTCCCTGTGGAATAGGTCTTCAGACTTCCTCCCATCCAGCTGACTCTGTACCATTCTGCCAGAATAATGGTCCCAGCATGTTGTCAAACCTAAGAGGCACCAACTAAGATATCTTTAGTGCCTCCCCATTACCTACACAATAAAGTTATAATTCTTAGCCTAGCCCCTAAGTACCTTTTATTTATTTAACAATTTAGTTTTTGAGTCTCTACTATACACTAAACATTGTTCTTGGAGGTAGGTATAGAGCAATGCACTAGAGTGACATGTCCTCATGGGACCTCATAACCTACTGTGGAAGGGCAGGCATTAAACAAGCAGTCACACAAATGATTAATTACAAAGTGAAAACAAGAACATACAGTGAAAACTGAAAGAGGCTCTGCATCTGGTAGATTGCTTGTCTCCATTTTTTTTAGTTTCTTTTCTGGAACTTTGTTCTTTTTTTTATTTGGGGAATGTTTCTTTGTCTCCCCATTTTGGTTTTCTCCCTGTGCTTGTTTTTACATATGAGGTAGGGCTGCTTTGCCTCCCAGTCTTAGTAGAGTGACCTTATGTAGTAGGTGCCCTGTGTGGCCCAGTGGCACAGTCTCTAGTCATCTGAGCCAGGCATTTGCTCCAGGCGTGTCCATTGTGTGGGTTGTTTGTGCCTTCCTGTTGTAGTTGAGCCTTGGTTGCTATTTGCATGTTAGTAGGAGGGATTGACCCTTGCTCTGATTAGTTATGAGGAATGGCTATGACTATAGCAGAGGAAGTTGTACAAGGGTTAATTCTACAGAAGAGGGTTTGCTTTAGTGGGGTTATGGTTCCTGCCCAGTCTGCCCTTGGGGTCTGTCATTCTTGGAAGAGGCCAAGTGATGCTCTGGGTTGGTTTGAAGCTGGCTACCAGGTGTGCCAGTTCTGGGGCTTCCTGGGAGGGAACCCACTGCAAGCCAGATTTATCATGGCTGGGGCCACCTGGTATGAGCCACAAAGCAATCCACAGATGGCAGTTGTCCACACTGGGATTAGAGGTACCTTGAGAGGCCAACCTGGGAATCAAGACTGGTTATCACTAGTGCCAACCTTAAGGCTGCTCATCCAGTGGTACGGGGCATACTGAAGCCAGATGCAGTTGTTTGGGTTTTGTGCGTCTTTGTGAGAGTTTATAAAAATGTAAAAATTCACAGCATGAGTTATAACAGTTTGTATGGAAAAGCCACTGGAAGCGGTTTGTGAGTGCCTGATGGTTGGGACATGGTCTCAGGAAATCATTAGGGTGGGGAAGATGAAAGGTGATAGCCAGTTTGATTGGACTCAGATATGGCATCTGCCTGTGTCTGCATGCAGGGAGTGGGGAGGGCTCAACAAAGAAACAATGGCTTCTGCCAGCTCTTCACTCCTGGAGAAAGCTGCCCCTCCAGCCCTCGTCCTGAAGCCAGACAATTCAATTTCACTGGAAACTTTTGAGCTGCTGCCTCAGTGCTGGAAGTCAGAACAAGTGAATCTGTCAGTGAGTAAGTCTGTGCACGGTCCCTTTAGGAGAAGCACCTGGGACTCCAGCCACCCTGGTCTCACTTAGCCACCATATCTGCTGTTTTAAACAACTAGAAGTTATGGGGACTTCTCTCTCTCTGGCACTGGAACCCTGGGCTGGGGAGCCTGGTGTAATGCTGAGACCTCCCACTTCTCCAGAGGAAGCCTCTGCAGCCAAGAAATCCCTCCTGATTTTTAATGGTTACACATGGATGTGGGAGGACCAACCTGTTTAGTGTCTCTACTCCCACCACCAGTCTTGAGGTGGCTTCTTCTGTATGTCTATACTTGTAGGGCTTTGGTTTAGCAAGACTTCAGATGATTCTTAATGATGGTTGTTTTGTAGTTTAGTTTTATGTGGTTTTGAGAGGAGGTGAGCACAACATTTACCTACTCCATCTTGACCTGAAAATCTGTATTGATTTTCTAAAGGGCAAATCTATTTCTGGACTAGTATTATCATGTAACATTATTTCATGACTTTTCAATCATTAAAATGTACTAATGATTAATTGAAACTAAAAAATCATCATCTGAGATGGTTTCCACCAAATTGGTTTAAGTGTCACAGATCAGTTTAAGTGTTAATCCACTAATACTTCCACTCATTCAGAATAAGCATGTCTTTAGGAAATGCAGCTCCTTGGATGTAAATATTTCTCATAAATATCAACAAGCTGATTGACTCCATTTGCTGTTTTCATCAATGTGACAAGATCTTCTTGCTTCTTATCCAGCAATGAGTTGATAGTGACTGCCGAAGGGAATGGCTCCTCTGATCTCTTCTTCCTTGTTTAATTTATTTGTTTTTGTATGTCCTAACATGACAAAATAAAAAAAAAATCAGCTCATGTCAGTTCCCTCTTTTTCTTTATTTCAATATTTTACTGGTTTGTGTATTTAAAAGCATGGAAATCTCTGATCTACTGTAATTGTATGGGTTTATGAAGAATCTCTGTTGGAGTTACTATTCTACATTTAACTTGATTATGAACTTGGCCTCATTTCTTATCATATAACAAGTTGTCTGTGAAGAAAACAAAAATATATACCTCCTTCTCGGAAATAACATCAGAAAAAAAAAAGCTCATATGCTAACCCACTTAGCAAGGTGCTTAGCTCAATGTAGATGATCAGAGATGTTAGTTTCTCTTCCTTTTTTTGAAAATGCATAGTAAACAGTAAAATCTTAACCCGATCAGTATGAGGTCAGTGCAACTGTACAGCACAGAGAAACTCATAATAAAAAGTGCCTAATGTGCTAAGAGCTGGAATGTTGTTTTCAGATGACCTGGTTCAACTTAAGTCCTGACTCGGCAACTACTTTGTTGCACAACCTGGTAAAATGGGACAATAATAGCACTCATTTATAGAAGAAACAAATAATTGAGTCAATCCATATCAGAACTGGCTCTGTCTTTTGCCCAAGCCAAACCTCCTTTTAAGGAAACCGCTGGTTTTGATGAGTAGAGATAAA
Organism: Hipposideros armiger; assembly: GCF_001890085.2. NCBI lineage: Eukaryota > Metazoa > Chordata > Mammalia > Chiroptera > Hipposideridae > Hipposideros > Hipposideros armiger. Next base: position 71,057 of record NW_017731548.1, on the reverse strand, counting down.
CACACCCTCACCCCCAAGCTTTAAGAATGGACACTTGACATAGGCTGTCCAATTGTGAAATTCCACCCTGCTGGCCACAACGATGCCTTGGAGTCCCGAGCAGGGAACCAATCCTACATCTTTCTGGGCTGTTTCTATGTAGAGGTGGTAAGGAAAGAGCCTCTGGTCAAGTTGCTGAAGAATGAATGGGATTCTAAAGAAAGCCTGTATCTGTGTTCTTTATAGTCTGGAGAAAGTCTCCTACAAGTAAAAGAAAAAGAAAGTAACTGTTAGAAAAAGAGAGGAAACATGGCAAGGTAAACTGACAGTGATGGAGTCCCTCTCCTGTCCCCTGAGGTCGCCAGCCCTGCTCTTGTTCCTCTGGCTCTTCCTTCAATTCTGAGCTGTGATAACATCCTTCCGACCAGCCTCAGCATTGTTTAAGTGAGTGCTCCCTGAATTTTAGGCACTTGCCCTGAAAGTGTTCACACTGACACTTTACTTCATATACTAGTTTTGTGGACTATGTGGTATAAAGCATCCATAGGATGGTAGAAGCCACATGCTGGGAATGTGGGAGGACAGTGCAGTGGTTAAGAGCAGTGACTTGGAGACAGATTGCCTGGGTTCAAATCCCAGCTTTTCCACTTACTAGGCTGTGATTTTAGGCTAGTTACTCACCTTCTGCATTTATAAAACAGGTTTAATGATTGTACCAACCTAATGTTTTGTTTTTGTTTTCCGAATTAAATGTGTTAATATTTGTAAAGTGCTTAAACCAGTTACTAACAAATAATAATCATATAAGTGTATGTTAAACGAAGTACTAAAAACAAATAATTACATAAAAGCAATAAGCCAAGTGTCTAGCTCAATGTAAATGCTTAGGGAATTACTACATATTTTTCACTTACAGGAAGTAGTTGGCGGGTTTCATTTCAATATGAGGGTTAACTCAAAGGTGAAGGTGACAAAATGATGAAAGGTTCTACAACTATGAAGCATTAAAAAATTTGTTTTCACTTAAGCGTTGGGTAAAACAAGTCTTTTTTCAAGTTTCTCATCTAAGCAAAGAGGTTACTGGTGAAACCTGCTCTCACCTCCAAACAAATAGACCTGACTTAGTCTTTGTGAGAGAAAAGAACAACTGTAATGTGAACACAGCTTTTAGAAAGGAGGTTTTATAACTTAGCAAAAAGGAAGGGTTCAACCGTATGATGCACACAAAGGCAAAGATGGAGGGGAAAGGAACTGCTTAGAGAAGCTGGAAGATGATTTTGTGGATGTAGTTGAAGTTAAAAAGCTCCCTGTAATTTTAATTAATTAGATATATTATTTAATTATTTGTATTTATTTACTCCTCCCTGTAATTTTAATTTATTCTTTAAATATAGTACTTTGGCAACTGAATGTGAATGGGAGAATTCTCTTCTCATGTTCCTGTGGAGGCTTGACTCCCATCTTTCTATGCACTTCTCCGCTTATATAGCTCCGGCAATTATCTGCAGTCTACTTTAAGCCACCACCCTATAGCAGGAGTCTGCTAAAAGTACAGGCCACTGGAGTAATTATTACTTTTTCATAAAGTAGAATTTGAAATTTTGGAGTGCCCAAATGGCTACTTATGAATATACTCAACTCTGATGTAATGATTTAGATTAAAAAAAAAATCCTGCAGGTATGTGAAAAAAATGTAAAATGAAAAACAAATTCTATTTGTTATAATGGTAAAAGTGGTGATGCATTCGATTTCAACCCAAGCTAAATAAAACAAAACAATTGCAGTTTGGAGAGACTTGCTCATTTAGCAGTGGGTATGCAATTTATAAAGATATTTGAATGAGTATGGTCATATTTGGGCCATATGCTGATAAATAATCTGTGGAAATAAGATAGAGGGAGAGAGGAGAAAAATCAGACAGGAAAGAAGCAAGAATGAGACATTTGGCTACAGAGAGAGAAAAGTAGGAAGTAAATGCCTTGGTTCCCAACAGTTTTATGTCTTGATTCTAGTTCCTCAGTTTTTTTTTCTTTCTTTCTTTCCTTCTTTCTTTCTTTCTTTCTTTCTTTCTTTCTTTCTTTCTTTCTTTCTTTCTTTCCTTCTTTCCTTCTTTCTTTCTTTCTTTCTTTCTTTCTTTCTTTCTTTCTTTCTTTCTTTCTTTCTTTCTTTCTTTCTTTCTTTCTGTTTCTTTCTTACATCTATTATCTATCTATCTATCTATTTTAATTTATTGGGGTGATACTGGTTAATAAAATTATATAGATTTCAAGTGTACACTATACGTCATCTATATTTTGCATCATGTGTTTACCACCCAAAGTCAAATCTTCCATCACCATATATTTGACCCCCTTTACCCTCTTTGAGCTCCCCCTTCCTTCCTTACAGTCGGCTGCACTTTACTTTTTGGGTCTATGAGGTACCCATTTAGTCTTCCAATAAATTTATTTTTATGTATATTTAAGTTATTTGCATTTGGTCATCTCCTGACTCATATTAAAGAGAAATCTAAATACAGACAAGTCAAGTATTTGGAAGGTACAAAAGCAAGTTATCAGAAGACCTAGGAATAGATCCCAAGACTTGAGGTCTGTATATTTTGAATTCCATGACAAGGGGGCAATGGGCAAGGTGAGGGGCAGGGAAAACTAATCTCTCTGAGTGTCCATCTGTACACTATGTCAGGGCTTTCAGTTTCCTTGACAGTTATGTGAGTGATCTTTAATTTTCTCTATATATTTTTCACATGTTAGTATTTGGTAGTCAGGTTATTCAGGTTATTGATTCTTAAGCCTAATATATTTGTATACTCAGAAGTGGAGATGGTATCCCTCTATTAAATGTTTAAAGTGTATATTTTCCTAGAATTAGTAATTGGGCAAATGAACATCATAAAACTCAACTCCACTGCCATAACAGAAAAGTTTCTAATGATATAAATACCATATATTCTAGTGGAATATGAGAGTACAGTAAAAGTAATATTTTATATACAAAACATTTGTAGTTTCTTTAATATGTATTTCTTAGATTTTCCATATTAAAATAAACATTAAAGCAAGGCAAAGTTCAATTCCTCTATTTTCTTACCAACTACTTAATGAAAATTAACTCTACCAAGTCTAATTTGGAAAATGTCATTACCATCTGTATTTGTATTTTGGATATTTAAGAGCAGTTTTGAAAATAAAGGTATAGTAAAATTACTGTTAGAGCTGACAAATAGCTATGTTGAAAAATAATTTATTCAAAAGTATTTCTTAGGACTAATTAGAAACACACTTTTAAAAGTGAAAATTATAATCATTCATTATGACAGTTTTGATTATTTCCTAAATCTGGGATTAGAAATTTAACAAATTATTTTCATTGGCTTGCAATTGCTAATTGAATTAGGCTGGCTCCCATTCAGAATAATATCCTTTTCCAACTACATTAAAGGCTTATCTCTATTTCATTCATAGATAAAAATACATATGGGCATGCACACACATGCATACACACACACACACACATAGGTAAATATAAAGATATATAAATATATTTTAATGAAATTTGAACAAAATTTGATTTACTTTAGGATATTTTTAAACATTAAGTGTTTGCTTTCTATTTTACTTTCAAATTATTTAAAAAATTTTAGTCACTGAATTTTTTACTGTAATTTAGTGAAGCATTAAGAAGAAAGCAAAAAAGTTCACATAAGTTTGTGTCTCAGAAAAAAGCCTGCTGACATGAAAAAAAAGCAATTTAAGTTTGTGGCCAAAACTTTAAACAGTTCAGAAAGGTTTCATTTATTTAAAACCCAAGGGAAAGTCTGGATGTAGCCATGGTTTGCCAAAAATGTAATAATAAATGTAAAAACAAAACTCACAAATGAATGTAAAAGAATTTTTAAAAGTCTGGCTGAGGTTGGTTTTGAAAAAGAATGAAGGGGAAACATATTGCTAGATATCAAAATATCAATCTGTCTTGATTGGATCATTTTTATCATGAAACTTACAAGTTTTTTCAAAAAAAGCTAATGTACTTTTTATTTCTCACTAAAACTGCAATAACGGTCATGATAAAACTCTTTTCTTTCCTTGCAAAATTCTCCAGGAACTTGGCCCCTATCTGCTCCCTTTATATTTCTCTGATCCTATTATCTCTACTCCCTACTCATCTGTTCGCTTCACCCACTCCAGTCTTGCCTCAGTGCCTATTACTCCATCAAACTTGTCTAGGTTAGCAGTGACTTGTCCAGTGAACACTCTTTGGTCCTTATCTTACTTGACTTCTCAGCATTTTCTGATATTTATTTTCTAATCACTAGTCTCTCCTTCATAATCTCTTTGACCAGCTCCTCCTCTGCTACAAAATGCTAAATGCTGGATTCCTGAGGGCTTGGCTCTGGGGTGTCTTCTTGACTCCTTTCATAGCTTTGACATCATTTATATTCAGATAGCTCCAAAATTTTATAAATACTACTACCATTTTTGATCTCAGGTCCAAATTCATATATTCAGCTGCTTAAATGACCGCTCCAGGAAGGAGTTTCAAATTTAACTAGTCCAAAACAAAATTTTTTGCTTTCTTTCTCTCCATTATACCTGGTCTAAATCTACTCTTTAATATCTCAGTAAATGGCACCATTTACTAAAGCCAGAAATGGGAATTTTCTTTGACACTTCCCTGTGTCACCTCATACCTTTAAATCCTACTCGTAAATATAACCTATCAGCCAGAAACATATGCTGAATCTGTCAATTTCTCCACTTCACTGCCAGTATCTTGCTCAGGCCACAGCCATCTCTCAACTAGTCTGTTAAAATAGCCTTTTGTATTCAGCTGGGATGAGCTAGGTTATGCTATGAAAATGGCTCTGAGAATCTTGTCACAAAATATATGTATATCAAACCTTCTTATTGTGAATGACAAGTATCTTAAAATTTTCTCAATAAAGCTGGAAAAAAAACTATGGTCCTGAAAGCTCAGTGGTATGTAACAATAAAGACTTAATGGGGACATGCTCCTTGTCCATCATCAATAGGCTGAAATTCTGCCCATCTCTGGACTTGTCCTAAAAAAGGATCAGACATCATTTCTAACATTGCCAGTTGTTGTAGAGAGATGAGAGTGAACCCTGGATGGTCTCACATTGGTAATAAATGCTTCACCCTGGAATTTACAAGGGATATTTCTTTTCAAGACACAGTGACTAGAACTGGTTATACTATCTCTCTAAACCACAAGATAACCTGGAAGTGTTATCATCTCATTTATGTGGCAGACAGTACTAATAATTGCCACACTTTCTAACAAGGCTCCCCACTTCCATCCTTGCCCCCCTTATAATCAATTCTATGAATAGTAGCCAAAGGACACCCTTCAGTTCCTCTTTATTGCACTTAGAATTAGATCCAAAGTGTCTGTGCCCTATAAGGCCCTATGTATTCCAACCCTGTCTATCCTTCCAGCCCAACCTCTAGGCACTCCCTGCCTCCCTGGTGGTGCCCGGATCACACTGAATGTATGGCCAGTCATTGGACATGCAGAAAAGCCTATCTGTCCTCTGCCTGGCCTCTTTATCTTGGCTGCCTTCTCACCCTCTCGTTCTCAGCTCAAATGTCTCATTCTCTGAGAGAACTCCTCTGGACTTGCTATTAAAAGAATGTTCTTTGTATTTTCATTTTATTTTCAGATCACTATGTCCAATTTGTTCCTTCTGATGCATTGTTCTACCTTCTGAAATTATTTTACCAGCTTATTTATTAGCTATTTTAATCACTAAAATGTAATGGTAAAGAGATCTTCTCATTATCCTTATCAACTAGCACTGTAACTAATTTGTGTAATATTTTTTACTGACTGAACAAATAAAAATCTAAACCTATAAAAGCAGTAATATTGGCACAATAGATATAGTACAAGTGTTGGAATAGAAATTGAATATATAAGGTTGGAACATGACCAGATCCCAAAATACATTCCAGATTGATTAAAATATTTTAAAATGATGTCATTAAGAAAAACTATATTAATAAAAGATGTTGGATGTAAAAAAGTTATATAAAATAATGTATAAAATATGTATAAAAGAAACAAAAGGGGGATATTAGATATGATCATATAAATAATTTTTATGTTAGAAGTATAAAGTCAAAAAAGGGATGGGCCGGCTGAGTGGCGTGATGGTTAAGAGCTGGCTTGGGACACCAGAGGGCCCCGGTTCGGATCCCACATATGAGGGCCAGTGACACTGCCCTCTACAGCTAAGATGCTGAACAACAGCTCAACCTGGAGCTGGGCTGCCGTGAGTCGCTGGCGACGGCGTAGGCTGCAGCCCCTGCTACAGTGGGCTGCCATGGGCTACCGTGTGTGGCCAGCAGCCAGCGTGAGTGGCCAGCAGCCGCAGTGAGCAGCCGTCCAGAAGCCAGCGACTGATCTGCCTTGCCCAGGAAGAGTGCAATGATGGTGCCAACTTGGGCCAGTGAAGCAATGTCCTCCACAACTAGACTAAAGAACAAAAGGACAGCAACTTGTCTATTCCCCTTCCCCCAATTCCTCAATTAAATCTTTTTTTTTTTTTAAAAAGGAAAAATACAAACTGAAAACATATTTACAACCAACAAGGTAAAATAGTTGATATTTTGTATGTAATAATACATGCATATATGTATTTGGAGGGCCCTTTCTAGTGCTACCTGACAGAAAGGGAACACAGAGTGTATAGTAGAAGAAGGAAGTTATAAATTATATGGCTTTGTGAGCCATGCTGATGATTAAGGTATGTTTTTCCTTCTTAGTCTGTCACATATATAGTTATATATGTAAAATTTTTCCTTCTTTCCCTCTGTTTTCACTAGTATTTTACATAAGTGTAGTGTGGTGATGCTCTTAATAATTGTAGCATATATAATTCCAGGAGAGTGAGAGAGGAATGTGACTGAATTTGAGGTGAGCTGATCATCCAGAAATGGTCATAATGTTTGATGAAATTCTGTATCTCCAACTTGGAGGAGAAAGTCTGTATATTTTCATTTCTGTAAGGGAAGTTGCATTATGATTAGGCAAGAATAGTGCTGTTGTTATTTGAAAGTTTAAGTATGAGAGTTAGTGACTCTTTTGATGTACAGTGGCCACTTGTGATACGTAACGCAATTGGTTTAGTAGACCCCCACTCCCACTCCTTTGGAGCCCCTCTTCCTGGAAAGATCAAAGATAAGAGACTAGAAAAATAAAAGCTGCATTTATCAGACTGTCCTGCTTTGGTTGTGCTTATGACCTAAGTTTTGGCCAAGTGGGTTTTCCATGGTGGCGGTCATGAGTGAAAAGATGGGATATTCTGGTAAGAATGGTGATAAAAGGATTTGTTTCTTCTTGCGTCTAAATAGTTTCTACAGCTTCCTTATTTGATTGCAGGGTAATGGCAGCAGCTGCTCTTTTGCCTGGAAAGGTTTACCATGTGGTTCTGAGAATTATCAAAAAGTGACTATTTTTTTCACTTCAGTTGTACCACAGGTAAAGGGAACTATCTCATAATTTTTCTCAAATTAACTAGAGTGGATTCTGCTGTCTCTAAGAATACTGATTAATATAGGTCTTCTAGCCATGTTCATTGCACATTTACTGAGACCCTAGTATATGCCAGGAAAGAGAGCAGTAGACAATAAATATAATAAGTAAATTAGGTACTATGTTAGAAAATGTTAAATTATATTGAAAAAAATTTTAAAGTAAAGCAGAGACAGGAGTAAGGGAAATGCAGAGAAGGTAGGCGTGTGGAGAACAGATAATAATTCTGAATTAGCTTATCAGAGTAACTTTCATTGCAAAGGAGGGATTGAGCAAGCACATAAAATAAATAAAAAATGAAATCATTCCAAGGCAAGAGTCTGTGCAAAGGCCCTGATGTGGGCACATGCCTAATATGAGGGAGAAATAGCAAAGAGGCCAATGGAAAGTGAGCAAGGCAGTGAGATCAGAAAGGTAATGGTACACCATTACCTGTAAGGAACTTGGCTACTTCTCTTGTGAAATGGGAAGCCTCCAAAAGCTTTTGACAAATGTGACATCATCTTACTTATGTTTTAAAAGAATCCACCTGGTTGCTTTGTTGAGAATAGATTGTAGAAGAACCAAGATAGAGCAGCAGACAGTTAGGAGTTGTAGTAATCCAAGTGAGATAAGATGGTGACCTAAATCAAGGTGGAATCTGTGTAGGTGTGAAGGTAGTGTAGTCTGCATGTATTTTGTTACAGCTAATAATATTTTCTGAGAGACTGGGTATAAGGTGTGAGAGAAACAGAGGAAACAGGAATGATTTTAAGAGTTTTAGACCTGAGGAGATTTAAGAACAGAATTGCTTTCAGTTAAGATGGGTAGAGTGGTTTGTGTCCAAAAGCTCTGTCAAGAAGGAGTACCAGTGGCCTTTAAATTCTTGGGTCTGGATGAGATCACCAAAGGAGGGAGTGAAGATGGGGAACTGGTCCAAGGACTAAGCCCTGGGAGACTCCATAATTAGCAATGGGAGAAGAGGAGCTAACCAAAGAGACAGAAGGAGAATGGGTGAGGTGTCCATGAGAGGCAAGTGAAGAAAGTGCATAGGAAGAGGGGGTGAACACCGTGTCAAATACTACTGAAGAAAAATGAACCTTGAGAATTAGCTATTATTTATATTTAATAACTGGAAAGTCATTGGTAACTATGAAAATAGCAGTCATAGTGGGGAAGTGGGTGTGAATGAGTTTAAGAAAGAATAGGTAGTGACACTGAATACATATAGCCAAATTCTCAAGGATTTTTGAAGCAAAAAGGAAAAAAGAAACAGGGTAGTAAACTGCAGGCGAAGGTGATCGGTCAGAATAGATCAGTGGTCAGGGTTGGAAACCAGATCATGGAATATCATTTTGCTTTAGTGATCTAGTAGGACTGACTATAGAGTAGTTATATCAGATATTGAGCAAAGCTGGGCATGGGTAAGAGTAAGATGACCTGGAGATGCTAAACAGCTGCACGTGACCCACGACCACAAGCAGTGGTCAACTTAGTGTCTCAACAGATAGAGACCGCAGGGACCATTTTTGTACTGAGTAGTTTGATAATCAGATAAGAAAAACATCTGTCAAATATAAAGCTATTTAAAATAACCATAGGAAAAAAATGGTAGTGGAAAACTATATATTTGAACTCAAATTTAACTCAGAGCTTTATCCTAGTAGTTGGTGTATTATAAAGATCTCATTATCCCAAAATAGGAAAATTAGAAATTTGTTAAGTATATTTCTTTTTCAAATCTGGCCCTGAGATTAAAAAGAAACTTTTCATGTGATTGTTTTCATAAAGGACAAAATGGGCGATGTACTTGATAATAATTTTACAACAATTGGAGACAGCTTATATGAAAGCTGAAGGCATAACATGAGGTCAAGCATAACATGTTCTAATTTTGTGGTTTTATGGATAACTGGTTTAATGTAAGAATCAAGCTTGGAGTCTTTAGAGGAATACGTGGCTGCTGCAATGATCAGATATTTGCATCAGGAATTTGCTAGAAGCGGAGTGAGGTTAATTTGAAATAGATGTTGCTGGTAAGAAGCTAGTGGAGGTAAACTAGAGATTCATCTTGGTTGTTTAGATGGCACAGATGATATTTTGATGTGGAAATTCCAGACCTGTTTTCTTACCTTTCTAGAGAGCTATGCCAGCTCTTCATGAAGGTATGGTGGAGAAATGCCTACAATCACGCAGCGCTTTCCCCAATAATAGTGCTAGAGCCTTATACATAGTTGAAAAGAGGCACAGTTTTATAGCTAAATAATCTCAAATGCCTACATGTACCATTGCCAAAATTTAATATGATTCTTGTAACACATTTCTTTCTAGCTATGACTGTGTACCAGAGCAAAACTGTAAAGGAGTCCTCTGAATAATTAATGTGCTAACATATGAACAATATGTTTTCTTTGTAGCTAACATAGTGAATCTGCTAAATATCACCACCACCACCATGTTTATGGCATAATTTATGACTAGATGTTTTTCCAGGTAAGAATTAATCCTTAACTGACGACTTACTGTGTGCCATGTGTAATGTGGAAAACTTTACAGAAACTATGTAATTAGATCCTTATGACAATTTGAAATTGTTTTATTCCCCTATTTTACAGATGAGGGTAATAAAAACTTGCCCATTGTTTCACAAATAGTAATTAAAGGCTAGACATTCTGACTCTGGAGCCTAAATTCTCAGTCACTAAACTATCTTACTTCCTGTTTCACCTACGCTTGGATGGTTCTGGAAATATGAAAATTTCGATAGTAGTGGCATTTTTATCTTCCTATTTGCTATGGCTGAAGAACTGGCCTAAGAGTGATTTTTAAATAAGTCTGATGAAGATTAAAAAGTGGTATGTGTGTGTGGAAGGGGTGAGGTGTGTTGTGGAGTGTGCTGGACAGAAGACGAACAAGCAGGAAATACAACTTATCCTCTTAAAATAGGAATTAACTCTAAAAATATACAAATACTTATTCAATTGAGATTTCCTAAGAGTGGATATCTCTTATTGAATTGTACTATCAGTTGGCTATTAAGAAAATTATTTATATTATAGCATAGGAAGCAAAGAATATAATAATTATGTGGGAGAACGCTGAAGTCAAATTTTCTAGGATCAAGTCCTGATTCTGTCCGTTCTTTAACCTCTCCCCACCCTAGTTTTCTCTTTTCTTCCTAGGTCAAATGACCATGAGGATTAAATGAAACAGTTCACATGAGGCAGTTATTATCAGTCACTTTTAGCTTTTATCATGAGGAATTTGATTTAATAGTGGGAAGTCAATTCCAGTGAGTTTTAAAAAGTAGAATTTTTTAGAAGGATGGTTGTGGAGTCTCTTTTGTTAGATTTATTTAAAAGCAAAATGCACTTCTGAGTCTGAAGTGACTGATGAGTGATTTTGCCTGGACCTGGGTGCACAGATCAGAAGGGTTTCAGAGGTACTCTTTAAGCCTGTGGGTCTATTTCTTTTTTTCCCAATTTACCCTTTTTCTCTATTCCTGCTGGGTTTTCTTCAAAATATGATTATGTAATCCATTTCATTTAGCTCAGCTCATTTGCTCAGCCAGACTTAGGTCATCTTTCCCTGCTTTGCTTTCTAAACACATGAAACTCTTTATGACACAGATTTAATTTGATAGAATAATTCTTAAAAGACCTCATTCTGCTTCTCTCAAGCTAAAGTCATTGTACTTAGGCTATTTGGATGAATTAATTGGAAGCAAAGGCCAGAATACTAGTTAATATGAAAAGTGGAGACACATACCATAGAAAATATGCGTTTTGTGATTTGGAACTTGATAAGACTCCCTCATCAGTGATCATACTGAATAAAGTTGTTGATAAAATTGATTATCTCCATGAAATATGAGGAAAATAAAAGTCACAAATGCATAGGAACATAAAATTGTTCATTTAAAAAATTCATTCACTAGACAAAATGTATGCTACTATATGCTAAGACCTGTGTTAGGTAGTACTAATAAAAACAATAAAGGTGATATATTTCTTATTTTCAAGGAAGTCATACTTCAGTGTGACATACACACAAAAATAATTATATATGTTAAGTAGTATGGGGTAAAGGAATGATCAACTTTTGGAGAGACTGATAGAATATTTCACAGAGAATGAGGTATGCTATGCCTTGAAGGAGTGTTTCAGGACTTTGTTGTTTTTGTCCATGTGTGAGTCTCATCATTCCCTCCTCTAATAAGTTAACATGATCTAGGATGCTAATATTGTTCATGAGTGGGATTAAAACATTACTTCAGAAATCATTAAGTAATAAATATGCATGGTAAGATTCAAGGATTACCACTTTTATAAGAAAGAAAGAAAGAAAGAAAGAAAGAAAGAAAGAAAGAAAGAAAGAAAGAAAGAAAAAGAAAGAAAGAAAGAATTATATATCTGCTAGAGAGGGAAAAAATAGAATAATAAGAAAACAGAAAAAACTCAGTTAACACTAAAATAATAAAGAAAGGAGAAAAGGGGAGAGAGGAAGTGAGAACAATAGAAAGTAAGAAAGAAAATGGTGGAACATAATCACAATATACATATCTGGGCTAAATTCAGCAGTTGAAAGACAAAAGTTATCAGACAAAATAAAGTTCAAATTTTTGCACTATGCTATTTTCAAGAAAAACATATAAAACAAAAAGAAGTTGAAAAGTTGTATGTAAAAAATTAAAACAAGATTTTTCAGGGAAGTACTAAATAAAAGAAAGCTAGAATAGGGCCAGCCAAGTGGCTCAGTTGGTTAAGAGCTCACTGAAGAGTGTGAGCTCTGAGCAACAGGGTTGCCGGTTCAATTCCCAGCCTGACCTGAGCTGCCAACAGGTGGCAGGATGGCTCAGCAAAAATTAAAAAAAAAAAAAAAGAAAGAAAGCTAGAATAATTATATTGTCACAAAAAGGAGACTTTATGCTTAAAAAGCCTGGGAAGATATACAGGAAACACTAAATAATGACTAACATTTTAATTTATCAGAAACACAACAATTCTAACCATGTGTTCTTAAGAAAATACCTTCAGAATGTGTAAATTAAAATTTTACAGAAATATTTGGAAAAAGTAAAAATATATCATAGTGGGGGACTTCAATGTACTGTTCTCAATGCTGATAGCCTATACTTACAAAAATTTTCAAAGATGTAGAAGAATTGAAAATACAATTGTAAAAGTTATCTTAGTAGACATACGAAATTGGACAATTAAGTTCATGAACACATCCTTGAAAAAGAGTTGCATACCTCACTGCTGAGTATCACTACAGTCACTTTAAAGTACACCCCTCACACCCCCTTGGGAAGCTATGCACCAATGCCAGTGCCTAGCCACCTTCAAAGCAATTTTGGAACTCTTTTTCTGGAATGGCTATCAGAGCTGTCATCATATTACCCTTGATGCCTTGATTGTCATCAAAATGTCTTCCTTTCAATATTTCCCTTATCTTTGGGTAAAGAAAGAAGTCATTGGGGGCCAGATCAGGTGAGTAGAGTATTTGTTTACTGGCTAAAAACTCCCTCACAGACAGTGCCATGTGAGCTGGTGCATTGTCGTGATGCAAGAGTCATGAATCGTTGGTGAAAAGTTCAGGTCATCTAACTTTTCCATGAAGCCTTTTCAGCACTTCCAAATAGTAAACTTGGTTAACTGTTCATCCAGTTGGTATGAATTTATAATGAATAATCCCTGTGATATCGAACAAGGTTAGCAACATCATTGCAACAAATTGGCGAGCATAATTGTTAGGCCCTGTAAATAGAATGGAAAACTAAATCATGGTATATTTACACAGTCACATATTATACAGAAGTGAAAATAATATAACTAATACTACAGATAGCAAAATTGTATCTGTACAATTAAAATTAAAATTGTAATATTAAGTGAAGAAAAACAAGCCAGAAAAGACTATATACTTTGTAATCGAATTTTTTTAAGCTCTAAAACAAGCAAAATTAAAAATATTGCCTAGGGATATATATACATGTGATGAAGTATATATTTTAAAAAGTAATGAATAAAATGGCACAGCCATGTTGGAAAATAGGTTGGTAGTTTCTTATAAAGCTAGACATACACTTATATTGCTTAGCAGTAGTACTGTTAGATATTTACATAAGAGAAATGGAAACTTACATCTAACACAAAGCCTTGTAATCAATGCTCATATCAACTTATTCTTAATAACCCTCAATGGAAACAACTCAAATCTCCATCAACTGATGAATGGATGAACAAACTGTAGTATATCCATACAATGGGACACTACTCGGCAATAAAAATGTACTGCTGATACACACAACATGGGTGAATCTCAAGATCATTATGCTAAATGAAAGAAATCAGGCACAGAATGTCATATATTATAAATTCCATTTATAGGAGGTTCTAGAACAGGCAAAACAATAGTGACAGAAAACAAGTCAGTGGTTGACAGATTCTAGAGAGTCAGGAGAGAAGACTGATTGCAAAAGAGAAGAGGAAACTCACAGGGTAATGGAAATACTCTTTATCTTGATTGTGGTGGTGGTTAAACATTTGTCAAAATTCATTGAACAAAACTGATGAATAATATTGCATGTCAAAATTAATAAAGGTAGCAAAATAACAAAAAAATGGGATGTCAAAAATAAAACTCAGGATAGGGGAGGGGAGGATGGGCGAGAGAGAAATAAGGATGAGCATATAGGTAGATACAATGTTCTAGATCTTAAGTTGGGTGATGGGTTCACAAGTACTCATTTAATTATTTATATGCCATAATAAAATTTTAATAAAATAATTAAAATTTGTCTATATAGAATCAATTGGAGGAGTTATATAGGAAAGGAAATAAGGTATAAGCAGGCAAATATATTTAGTAAATTGTAACCTAATAGTAATTGCATTTTTAAACTAGAGCAGGAATTTAGATACAGACATTTCTACTGGTGGATAAAATATATCTTGTTCTTTTGGAAATATTTCACATAATTCATTTACAAACAGCACATAAAGTTTCAGACAAACTAGATGGGTTACTGTTTATTACACAGAGGTAAACTCATTGACTATTTCCCATACTTTACACCATGTGTTTTAATCATTGTTTTCATAAAACTCAAAGATAATGTTTAGTAGCCCTGAGTTTACCTTGGTAGTGAGACATTAAAAGGAAGAATTTTAAGAAGAATTACTTTAGGATTAAAGTGATGTTGGTGTCAAGTTATTAACTTTCCTCATGTTGGTTAGACTCAGGTCACGAAAGAGGAGAGTCAGTAATATATTGAAAAAAAGGATATGGAAATAAACATGTATCTCTCCTTAAGTTTTTCCATGGAATCACAAACATTCCTGAGTCAAGGATTTAATACACAACTAAATTTTCATTTATGCATAAATTCAACAGAAAGACATCCTCAGACCTGGATGGCATAAAATAACTTATTTCCCTTATATACTAAAAGATGAGTAAATTCAACATCTCAAAAATTGAGATTTTGCAAAATTGCAGGACTCAGATGTGAATATTGAATTCAGTTGAATATGGAGTTATGCTTTATTAGTAAAGAATATTTACAACTCTGAATACAAATAGCAAATCTTTGATGGCTAAATAAGATTTAATACAAAAATTTTCAGTTGAAAATTCCAAATAATATTAACAAGCTTTGCATAGTAAGATTAGTTTATCAGTCAGGGTTCAATCAAAGAAGTAGAACCAATGTATCATCTATCTATCTATCTATCTATCTATGTATCTATCTATCTATCTATTTATCTATCTATCTTCTATCATCATCTACCTATTACGCTGGTGCAAATGTAATTTTGGTTTTTGCATTGTTGAAATTTACCTTTGATATTGGAATACATTCTTAAATAACTATGGTTATGTTACACATCATTTTAATGCACATTTTTCACTTTATGTGTTTTTTGCTAATGACTTATTACTTGCTGTTTATTTTATATGCATTTTAGACTATGGAAATGATGTTAGACAAAAAGCAAATTCAAGCGATTTTGTTATTCGAGTTCAAAATGGGTTCTAGGGCAGCGGAGACAACTGGCAACATCAACAACGCATTTGACCCAGGAACTGCTAACGAACGTTCAGTGCAGTGGTGGTTCAAAAAATTTTGCAAGGGAGATGAGAGCTTTGAAGATGAGGAGAATAGTGGCTGGCCATCGGAAACTGACAACGACTAATTGAGAGCAATCATCGAGGCGATCTACTTACAACTACACAAGAAGTTGCTGAAGAACTCAATGTCGACCATTCTATGGTCATTCGGCAATTGCAGCAAATTGGAAAGGTGAAAATGCTTGATAAGTGGGTGCCTCATGAGCTGACCGCAAATTAAAAAAAATCATCATTTTGAAGTGTCATCTTTTCTTATCCTACACAATAAGAAGCCATTTTGCTATCAGATTGTGACCTGCGATGAAAACTGGATTTTATACGACAACCGGTGATGGCCAGCTCAGTGGTTGGACTTAGAAGAAGCTCCAAAACACTTCCCAAAGCCAAACTTGCACCAAAAAAAGGTCATGGTCACTGATCAGTGGACTACTGCCAGTCTGATCCATTATAGCTTTCTGAATCCCGGCAAAACCATTACATCTGAGAAGTATGCTCAGCAAATCGATGAGATACACTGAAAACTGCAGTGCCTGCAGTTGGCATTGGTTAACAGAAAAGGCCCAATTCTTCTCCACAACAATGCTCGACTGCATGTCACACAACCAATGCTTTACAAGTTGAACAAATTGGGCTGTGAAGTTTGCCTCATCCACCATATTCACCTGACCTCTCACAAACTGACTACCACTTCTTCAAGCTTCTCGACAACTTTTTACAGGGAAAACACTTCCACAACCAGCAGGATGCAAAAAGTGCTTTCCAAGAGTTTGTGGAATCCCGAAACATGGAGTTTTATGCTACAGGAATAAAGAAACTTATTTCTCTTTGGAAAAAATGTGTTGATTGTAATGGTTCCTATTTTGATTAATAAAGATGTGTTTGAGCCTAGTAATAATGATTTAAAATTCACAGTCCAAACTGCAGTTACTTTTGCACCAACCTAATGTATTAAGAGATTTAACCTTAGGCGATGTTGGAAGCTGCTTAAACAGTCTCTGCAACACTGTTTTCTTCTTGTCTGATTTGGAACTTGATGCCCATGGGGCAGACATTTAGAAAACAAAGGCTGATGTAAAGTGAGAGAACCAGAACAGGCTGGAACAGAGCTACCAAGAAAATTCAGTGGGGAAAAGGATAGAATTTACAAGTGGTTCTGGGACAATTGGATATCTATTTGAAAAAAAAAAAAACCCAACAAAAAACCCAACTTACACTCTTCTCACATCATAAACAAAAAATAACTTATAATGCACTGTAGAGCTAAATGTAACAGCTAAAACTTCTGAATGAACACATAAGATCAAATTTAATAACCTTAGATTAGGCACAAAGTTCTTAGAAATGAAACCAAAAGCACAGACCAAAAAAGAAAAATGCTAATTTGTATCTCATAAAAATTTAAAATTTTTATGCTTCCAGACTAAAGACAATATTTGCAAATCATGTATATGATAAATGATTTGCATCTGAAGTATATAAAAACGCCTGCAACTTGAGCATAATAAGAAAACAACCCAATTTTTAAAATGAGGAAAAGGCTTGAACAGACATTTCATTAAGAAGACATATGCACAAATGGCTAATAAAACAAGAAGAGGTGCTCAATGACTGAAAGTCATTAGAAAAATGCAAATCGAAAACTCGAGATACCAATATATACACACTAGAATGGCTACCATTAAAAAAGAGAGTCAAGCAAGTATTGGATAGATGTGGGAAAACAAGAACTCTTATATAATGTTGGTGGAAATGTGGAATGGTGCAGCCACTTTGGAAAAGTTGGGCAGCTTCATAGGTACATATAAACTTACCTACCATAGAATCCAGCATCCATTCCTAGGAATCTAATGAAACTAATGTTCACAAAAAAACTTGAACAGAAATGTTCATAGCAGCATTATTAAAAATAGACAAAAATTGAAAACATTTCAAATATCCATCAACTAGTGAATATATAAACAAAGTGTAATATATCCATAAAATAAAAAAGAACAAAATACTGATACATACTAAAACACAGATGAACCTCAGAAACAGTATGCTAGATGAAATATGTCAGATCCAAATGACTATATTTGCATGATGTCATTTATATGCACTGTCCAGAAAAGGCCCATTTACAAAGTTGGTAGTGGAAACAGGGATTGGCTGCAAATGGGCTTGAGGGAATTTGGGGGGGAAGAGAGAAATATTCTCAAACTAGATTCTGCTGATGGATGCACAATGCTATAAATTTACGAAAAATCAATAAATTGTACACTTACTATGGACGAATGTAATTCATACATCAATAAAGCTGTCTTAAAAAAAGAACAACCTGGAATCCACAAGCATGAGCGGGAGCCACAGGATGGCCTGCACCTTGTTAGATTTTGTTACTCTGAACTTGACGGTGTGCGTGTCCTGCAGGAGCCAGGGCCCTTGACACTGAGCTAAACACACACACTTGGTCTAGAAGTTGGAGAAGCTGAGGGGAAATTGGAGCAATTGCAGGCTCAGCCTCTGCCTCACACCAGTGAGGGGAGCCAGTGTGCTTGTAAGCTACGCAATGGCTGCCGCTTCATTCACTCACTAGGATCCCACCTTAGCCAGAAACAGGAATGGGAATTCCAGGAAATACTGTTCAGCCTCGCCAAGTTGGTACTTTATGAAGCCACCACAATAGGAAAGAACAGAGGGAGCCTAAATGTTCTGTTTTTATTATTATTATTATATAAAGGTGTGACTTAAATGATGTCCATTTATTCATTATTTTGATAGAGTAGCACTACAATGAAATCATTTTGGAAGACTCTTTAACCACTACTGTCAGAAGATTCTTTCCAAGAAACTTAAGGAGTTAAAATCAAATAAAATATAATCCATGAATACTAGGAAAGCAGAAAACGTCTCGAAACATGGAAAAATGCTTATGATATAATTTTAAATGTCAAATGTATTAAAATATATATTAAATGTTTAAATTTATTAAAAATTATAAAATATATACTACATATTAAGGTATATTATAAAATGTATCACAATATGTTTTTTTCTTAATTTCTAGGAAAGGATTACAGTGAATTTTATTCTTTTTTACACTTATTTGTATTTTATACATTTTTAAAACTTAAAAAAATTGAGATATAATTGACATATAACATTATATTAGTTTCAGGTGTAAAGCATAGTGATTCAATAGTTACAATTTTTTTCTTTATGTTCTTTATAGTAAGCAAATATAATTCAGGAAGAAAATAATAAAATATTAATACCTGGTCTTTAACTCAACCAAATAATTAGGTTTAGAGTGTTAATTAAATGTGGGTAAATTTTATGTTGTCTAAAGGTTCATATTACTTCCCTTAACATACAAAAATAAGTGACAAATATAATTACTATAGATATGTACAGTTGAATAGTTGTATTTTTAGTGAGTTGTGACACATTCACTGAAAGCTATTTTAAGTTGAGCCCCTCTAAAGGAGTAAAATACATCTGACGGGTCATCACAGCATCATTTGTGGGCCCATGCCCAATGAAGAAAGCAAGTCAAACGAAACCTTCCAAAAAGTCCTGCTTGTTTTTCTTTTTACAAAAATGCCTTTTGTAGTGGTTCACTTCCACGTCAAAGGAACATACAAATTATGTCTTTTTAAAAAAGATAAAAATGTCAAATGCTTGGAAAAACAATTCTGTTACATGAGGAGAATTGAATTCTCCACAGACTTTAGAGCATCTTTTAAGTTGGCCTCTTATAATCGGTTTTCGAGGATATTTTCAAGATGGAGGGGAAACCTTGGTGTGGTGCTGGGAGCTGGTGCGAGTGTGTAGGCTCTGGGGTGAGCAGCTGGGGCAACCTAGGTGTCAGCAGGAAGAGTCTGTTGCTAATGGGCAGCTTGTTTTCTTCTTTCCCACCCCTGCCCCTTAAGTAATAGAAGGGAGTATAAGTTTTATCATCCTTGGAATCTCTCTGCCTAATGCCCACGTGTTATAATTTTTCAGGCGTCTGGGCAGATGCTATGTAACCCCGCTTAGTAGAGTGGTATTGAACTTTCTGCTACCTAAGGCATCATTGATGTGTCAGCATCTTTGATTTCCTGTTTTCTTTTTAAATAGCCGGCAAAAACCTAAGACTAGACCACAAAGTTACTTTGTACGGCAACAATGACCTCACTCTCAGCTTGTCTGCATGCAAATGCAACTCTTATAATACACATATTTGAAAAACCATAATGAGTCTCATGTAATCTGGTCCTGCTTCCCATGAAGCAAGTCACTGAGGATGTGCAATTAGGGATGTGTGGGAGAAAATGCTTCTCCAAGTCCCTAAGATTTGAGACAAAATATTCTGAATTAGACAAACAAAATAAAGACAGTAGATGTAGCATTGAGCGGTAAGTCTACGTGAGCATCTGGTAATTTTCTTCTCTTGATTAATATCCTCCATGGGCCTCCACAGTGACTCCAGCAGATTTGTCCCTCCAGCTTCATTTCACATAAAGCCAGCACATTTTAGGCTCACGTCAGTGTCTTGCACATACTCCACCCATGGAATGCCTATCAACTCAAAGATGTGTCTCTGACAGCTATAAATACCCCACACTTTATTTTAGACATGTTTTATTCACCATATTTGTTTATCATTTTTCTGTGACTTGACTTTGCAAAGTTTGAAGAGTGGGTTTGAACGTTGCCTCTGTGGATAGATTAGATTTTCATTAGTATCTCTCCCACTCCTGAGGTTCCATAT
The DNA here is from genome assembly GCF_001890085.2 of Hipposideros armiger. Classification (NCBI taxonomy): domain Eukaryota; kingdom Metazoa; phylum Chordata; class Mammalia; order Chiroptera; family Hipposideridae; genus Hipposideros; species Hipposideros armiger. Next base: position 50,673 of record NW_017731548.1, on the reverse strand, counting down.
TTCTTTGGCTTACTCCTTCACTCATAAATCCCTCAAAATACATTTCAGTTGTTTTTCCCTTTTCTTCCTTAGATTTTCCTTACTTAACAGTAAATAATTAAGAAATAAGCATTATGACAATTTGGCTGTATGTAATAGGGAACCCAAACAGCAGAGGTTTAAGTGGAAGTTGAGATTTAGAGTTCAGGAAGGGCAAAGCGACTCGGTTTGGGACTTAGGCTACTTAGAGATTTCCACAATGTTGTCCCTGGGGAATGGCTTTATTCTCCTGCTCTAAGTCATACTGGCCACCACATCTGTGCTTTAAGCAGGGCAGGGGAAAGTGAGAAGAAGTAGCCTGTGCTTGTATTTAAGATGCTTCTTGGAACTTATTTACATGTATTTACATAATTTCTCCTAATCCCATTGATCAGAGCTTTTCAGAGTCACAGACAGGTAGCTGCAAAGAAGGCTGGAAAGATACCCACAACCCCCATCACTGTCCTGTGCTCCCCAAGGAGACGTGTGCTCAGCTTAAACCGAGGATTTCTATTGTTGAAAGAAAGGATGCTTATTGAAATATACATAGCACAGTCAGATACTGCACACACACACACACACACACACACACACACACACACACACACACAAGGCTTTTCCGGAAAATCTCATTATTTTGCACTTTTAGCATGACAAAGAGATGTATTTTCCAGATGTCAATTAAAATTTGACTTGATAGAAATGAACTGCATGTCTATATTGAACTGTAGCTTAACCCAGTGTGTAAGCACATCAGCTTTTGCTGTCGATGGCTATAGGGTTTTCAGTTACCACTGTGTGATGTGAGCAGGTTAATCTTGGTGATTCTCCATTTCTTCACCTGAAAACAGTATAATAATGTATATCTTGTGGAGGTACTGTCATATTTAAATGATATAATTTATATAAATCTTTTAAAACAGTGTTAGACACATCGCAAATGCACAATAAAGTTAGTTTACATCTTAAAAAAGTTCCTGAACACTGAAAATCAATGATAAGTGAGCCACAGTACCTTCTCTAAATGATGCTATATGGCATCAGGTCAGCTATAGTGTAGAGGAGAAAAGAGTAAAAGTAAATTACAATGTATATGGCACACTTTAAAAACTCAGAAACACTATTTTAAGGTTCGTAATTATATAACAGCTGCTATTAACTAGTATTAATTCACATCAAAATTGTGTTGATAACTTTATATGTATTATCTCATTTCACCTGTATAAGAATCCTATAAATTGGGTATTATTAATGCCATTTGCGAATGAAAAAAGAAGATTCAGTTTCAAGATCATGGCACAATTTGTTGGAAGCCAGTATTGTAAAAGTTGTAAGATATTTGTAGAAATTTATGGTGATTCTAAAATGGAGTGGTTCTGTGCATGGGAAAAATGTGCTGGGAAGAGCACATGGTTTAATTTAGCCAGATTAGAGAGAATTTAGTGCAACAGTGGGAGTTAAGGCTGGAGAGGAGGCTGGAGACAGTATTTGGAGAGCTTGAATGTAGCAGTGAGGATTCAGTACTTGACAAAGAAATGAGGAATTATGGAGGATTTTTATGAATATAGAAGCTGTGACTCAGAGTGGAATAAATGAATTAAAGAATGGAGAAAGAAAACTCAGGGACATGACTAAGAGGCTATTTTAACGTTTTGTTGTGGACTGGAACTAGGGCACTGGTCATGAGAATGCGGCTGGTGAGTCCAGTGTCTAGGAATGTTAAAATGCTCACATGCCACTTATTAAGCAGTGTGTTCCAGAGGAAATTGTTAAGGTGCTATTTTAAAGGCAGCCTTCCCATTCGCAGGAGGGCACCAAAGTGATACCACCATCAGAATTCTGCATTTGCACGAGCTCTGCCTCAGCTAGTCCTTTGCTGAAGTCTCCTGATTTGTGGCTTATCTCTCGTTTCCTCTGACTTGCTTCAAATCCATCTCTCACTTTGGCACCTTCATTTTTCCTGACCTTTGATCTCTGTCTTATATAATGTGTTTTATTATTATTCAGATATGGTGAGGCTATCAGATCAAGAGAGGATTTCCACTGAAAAGATAGTTTGTTACTCAAAGTTCCTGAGAGGAGGGGGCATGTCACGCCACTCAGGGCCACGTTGGGGAAGCACCAGGGTTGGTCAGGGAGCAGAGGGTACAAGGGGAAAATGTAGGCCGGAGCCTATATCGTGGTTTCCTCAGGTAACAGACAAGATGGGGCAAGCAGGTTTAGGATTGGTGGTTTGAATCATTTCAGTGGGCCCTGGGGCATAGAAGCTATCTCTAGTTGTCTGGTTCCTGGCCCCGGGGTGATTAGGGCAGAAGCAGTGGCCCAGGGTGTGACAGCCAGTAAAGGAGGTGGTGGGGGTGTGGGCTCTGGAGTGGCTGGTTCACATAGGGAAGGCACCTGCAGGCCAGTCCTTTACACTCTCTAGGAACTGGCTTGATCTTGGAGGGGCCGTACCTCCAGGTTCCTCAAGACCCTGTAAAGGAGGAAAAAAAAAAATTTCCCTCTATCCTTGTAGGCTCTTGGCTGATACCTCCCTGTAATTATTACAGTGGTTCTCAACCTGTGGGTCGCGACCCCTTTGGGGGTCGAATGACCCTTTCACAGGGGTTGCCTAAGACCATCGGAAAACAAAAAGATATTTACATTACGATTCATAACAGTAGCAAAATTACAGTTATAGAGTAGCAACGAAAATACTTTTATGGTTGGGGGTCACCACAACATGAGGAACTGTATTAAGGGATCACGGCATTAGGAAGATTGAGAACCGCTGCAATAGAAGACAGATTGACAGGAGATAAACGAACAGAGGTTTACTAATATGTATCCCTCCTGTATATATGGGAGATACCAGGAAAATGGAGCAACTTCCTAAAATGGCCAAGCCACCAGCTTAATTAACAGGGGTAAAGTAGTTCCAGTAAGCAAGGTCCCAAATCAATGTAATGGCTAAATACTTGGCTCTACAGTGGTGAAGACAGTGAGAAAGAGAACTCAGATATATTTAAAATGGTGTCACAATTTATGATATGTGGCACTGATTAGCTATTAACATACAAAATCAATGTATGTCCTATATCAGGGGTGTCAAACTCAATTAAAACACAGGCCATTTGGTGCAACAGGCAAGATTCACGCGGGCCACATCACATTTACAAATTTTGTTAAATTTATATTCTAAAGTGAGGATTCAGGAATATGGATAGGATAATTAAAACACTATATAATTGCTTTTATTTAAACATTTATTTTATTTAATGTATTTATAAAACTAAAATTGTTCTTTTTTACCCAAGTGCTCTTTTTAACCTTTTCGCTATTGGGTTCTGTTTACATTAGGTGACACTGAGAGTGGCAGACATATCGCTTCCAAACATCGCAGGAACTGGGTCAGCGTGTTTATACACGTCCACAGGCCCCCAGGAAAGGCACTGGGCCACGTGTATACTCGTCTTCAGTAGTTAAAGGGTTAACGAGGGAATTGTGTGCACGGTATTGCCTCGATCTCCCCTAAGCGCTATTTTCTTCATAACAATTTTTTCTATTTTCACTTTATTTCAGAGCATCGTGGGCCACAAAAAATTACCTCGAGGCCTCATGCGGCCCGTGAGCCGCCAGTTTGACACCCCTGTCCTTTATGCAGTAAATGAATGATGAGTTAGAAATCAGGAGACTTCAGTCTATGCTCTGTGTTGACACTTTCTGTGTAACTCTGAGTAAGTCACTTTGCTTCAATGGCTTTCAGTTTTGTCTTTTGTAAAGAAAGGAATGGATTAGATGACTTCTAAGGCTCTTCTAGCTTTAGCATTCTACTATGTTAACACTTAAAAATAAAATCATAAAATACATATGGTACTACCAATTGGGTTGTCTTTTCATTTTTAATTTGATATGCCAGCTAGACAGATTCAGCTTTGGTACAAAATATTCCATTACATCCCTCATCCTTCCGTTCATAAGAAGTGCAAAGTTAGGGAATTTATTACACATAACATAATACGTGTTTATGGTTCAGTATAAGAGAACCCACTGTTCCCTCCCTCCCTCCCTCCTCCCCCACCAATGTTGGGTAAAACAGCAGCTTCATCAGTGATTACGAATTCTGAGCTCAGCTTTCCATTTACAAACAGTGAGGCTAAAAGCTATAAACATTTTGACTTCTGCCCTGGGGAGAGTTGAGTTTTCCAGCAAATGTATATTACACTGAAAAGTCCAGGATTAGTTTGCACTGTCTCAGTAACATGCTCTTTCCATAATTGCATCTCATTAGCAGAATGTACTCAGGATTTTGGGTGGCACTGTGCCCTGTGGGTCTTGTGCTGCTTCCTCAGAGCTGGACACACTGAAATACAGCTCCTGGAGAGTTTGTTTGACATCATCACTTACCCCCATATTTTAACCTTTTTTGGTTGAAATAAGGTGGACAAAACAGTTTGTTGCCTTGTAAAAGCTTAGAGGTTGCTCTTTTTCTTTTTCTTTTTTTAACACTTAATACATATTTTTGCATCTCAGATGAGGAGAGGCAGCGCTGCTTATTCATACTGGCTGAGTGGCAATCTTTAAATTTATATTATAATTTTAATGGCCGAAACAGGGGACGGAAAGTAGGTAGGTTGATGAATGGTGGTGATAAGAAATAGAAGGAGGGAAGAAGAAGTGGGCCTCCTTGAATTCTTCAGAGACACTAATTTGCTAATATTTTTTTATCTTTAATTATAGGAAAACTCAATAATAGTACTCCTTTACTTGTAAATTGTTAAGAGAGTGTCCTGAAGATCAAGTGTTCAGAAATGCAAATTAACAGGCTTTGAATGTTTATTTATGAATGATCCAGTCCCACGTTTCTCAGCACCTCTAGGGCAGGGAGGATGTTCCAAGGATTGCTTGAAGCTAGACGATAAACATACCCATCTCCCTGGAGCATCAGTTTTTACTTGAGGATTATTTTTATATTAAAATAAAAATTACAAAACCAAAACAGTGCTTATATTTAAAATAAAACATAAAACCTGAATGAAATTTCCACTGGTGAGAGACTGTTGCTGGTTACATTCTCCCATTTCCTGACAATAAGTTTCTTTTCCATAAATAGCCTGAATCATTGACCTAGACTATGCTATTTACTTTAGAGTTTAGGAAATTGTGCCATGAAGATGTTAAGTTGTCATGGCAACCCAGATCTGCAAATGCTGATGCAATTCATTCATTTGCCCGATAAATTTTCAGTGTTCACTAGCTATGTTCACAGCAGTCTTCCTTGATTTTGCTGTCAGGAGGTCTCTACCCTCATGGTCTCATGATGATGGGAACCAATGCTTCAGACCTTACTACATCTCATTTTTACATCCAAAATGAGAAATACAATATACCATATTTTGCCATGCATAATGTGCACTTTCTTGCCCAAATTTTTGAGGGAAAAAAAAGGATGTACATTATACATGGGTAGTACTAATTCTGTATCTATATAAATGTTTTTAATTCTTTTATTTATGCTTATGAGTTAAAAGTGTAACTCTAGAAATCAATAATGATATCCATATGCAAAATAATACCCTAGAATATAATAATCAGTTTTGTGGAACTTACTATGAATTTGCAACAACAAAGAGTTCTTGGCCTTCTATGATGCATAAATATCATACATTCGTTACTGGTACATAAAATTTCTTGTACTTTGTGTCTGTTCTTGTGTTTTGTAATTATTTGTTACATAAAATTTCTTGTACCATAACATGTTAAAAATATAAATGCTAAAATTCCTTTATAATACAAAAAACAAGCACCTAAATGTAAACACATAAAAATTTGAATTAAAAATTAAAATGAAAGATTTTTTTCCCTGAAAGATTGGGCCAAAGACATGGGTGCACATTATACATGGCAAAATACAGTACTCGCCACAAATAAAAAGGAAGAGCTTATTGCATCTCTTTAGGTCTGATTGGATCGTGTGTGTCTTATAAAGCCAGTCTCCCTTTCTGGGGAATCATAATGCTTTGATTGGCTTATACCAGGTCAAATGCTGCAACTCTTCCTGGGATGGTGGATCCCATTCAAAGCACAGGTCAGAAAATAAGGGACATCCTTCTTCCATGTGAGGACACAGTCAACAATTGTCTATGAACCAGAGAGCAGGTCCTTACTAGACACTGAATCTGTCTGCACCTTGATCTTGGACTTCCAGTCTCTAGAACTGTGAGAAATAAATGATTTGTGGTTTATTAAAAAAAAAATACACGACAGACTGGTTGTTCAAAAGGAAAGTGGGTTATGATTATGAAAGGAAGAGTGACTGGATTCTGGGTGACAAAAATAAGAGGTGTGCAATAATAATACTCCTATGACCAATAATGATGATAATTATTATTATTTTTATAATTTAAAGAGCTTAGTTTTTCATAATACTGTGGCAGAGGTTGTAATTTGGCAGATTTGGGGCCAACTTTAACCTACATAGTGTTCTTTAAAAAATCAGTTTGAATGGCTTCAGAGAGAATCTGCTTCCTCAAGTCACTCCTTGTCACCTTCTACCACGAGCAGCTTCGTTCATGCACATTTTATGACCTGTGAATCCATCAAGAGAGACTCCAGGGACTCTTAAAGATTATAATTAACTAGCAGTAATTTTAAGAATGGTTCTCATTCTACATTAAAAATATGACCCTCTTTGAACCTAAGTGATTTGCCAATAGCCTCTCCACTCTCCCATGACTTTTTGTGTTTCATGGGTCAGTTCCGTTTTGAAGTTTATAAAACCTTTAGCACAAGCTAACAAATGGGCCCATGGGAAAAACTCAAATTCTGTACCAGAACTTGCTTTCATCACGCACATGTTCATTCCCCATAACTTTGACAGCTTCCCCAGCAGTCTGTCCCTTTCTGCCACATCCCATTATCCTTGAGTAAACACAGACCATGCCCTGATTAGCTCACAACTGCACTTTCTCCAAGTAACAGTGTTTGATGTCTCACAGAACTCACCCCTAGTAGAATGTCAACTCCATGTGAGTAGGGTTTTCTGTTATACACCATTCTTTACCCAGCTCCTAGAACAATACCAGGCATCAAGCGAGAGCTCAATACTTAGCAAAGTGAATGAATGACGGACATGTGTATGAGGCCAGAGTGAAGAGTGTGGGGGTGGCCTCCCTTCTTCCTTTACTTTCTTTTCTTCTCAGTGTGAAAACTTACCATTGTCTTCTTGCTGACCATCCGCCCCTGCTAGCCCGAATCTCTGCCTCTTGTTCTTATTCCACGCTACTGGTTTCTGTTATACACTTGGGACAGTCTGGGTTAGTCCGGGTAAGTGAGTGTCATCAAAGAGAACTGTATTCATGTGCAATGGTACTGTACCACACTGCAGTCTCAACTTTTGTTGAAAAATTCTGATATTAAGAGGTATACTAAGACCAAGACCAGATGAAGTGGTCTCTTGCACATACTTACAAGTGCTTATGTGTTGAATAATTTCACTGTCTGTAAAAACATGATTATATGTTTATAAAGCTGGGCGTTATACACTGGAAGCTGGAATGTCAGGTAATGACCATATTGTTTCAGACACTTTATTCCCATCTATATAATTCTGGTGTGGATTTTAGGGTTCAGAAGCTTACACCTCTCTCTATCTTGGACAGCATGACTGGTCTCTCTGTCCTATACACTGATGGTTCTGTCTTTGCTTTGTGACTTTATTAGTAAACTCTGTCCAATTTAATTAACTTGTGTTTGGTAGTTCCATCAATCTAAGTCTACAATTAACATTTTTAATGCAGCAGTTGTATAGTCTGGCTGTGGTGGTGAGCTTGGCTGTAGATGAGCTTCTTCCTTTTTTATAGTCAAGCAATGTGAAAAGGATTGAAAGTAATATAATAGTTGACACAGATTGAAATCAGAAGTGCTTCACTGAGTTTTTCATTTATAGACAAAAGAATGAAGGTTAAGTGGCAGAAGAAATTCAAACTGGTCATTATGAAATTCTAATATAATAATATAGTTAAAATAAGATATTTGGATATATTTTTAATATTGTGGGTCAATCATTCCATTTTATTTTGGCAATTAACACAAAATTACTGCTTATAGAAAATATATTTTCTTCTAAAGATACTATAATACTTTTTCTATTTTAGTGGCAACCTTGAAAAAATGTACATGTCTTTTAGTGGGTTTATAACCACATTATCTAAGTAATGATATTTTAAAGGAAACAAAGACAAAAATAACTGACCAAAAAGTTGAATACAGAATTCCTTTCTGATATGACAAAGCCAATTTTTTGGATTAGTGGGGAAAAAAGTAACAAAGCATTTTGTGTCTCTGGAAATTATATTATTTTAATTTAAAAATGCAGTGATTTCCTGCTCCAATGAGAGTACTAGCGTCATGTGGAGGTTCTTGCTTTGTTAGCTATATAGTGAGTCACACTGCAGAAACCAAGAAGCAGGGGACTGTGCAGATCAATCATGTGTGGATATAAAATGTGGTCTAAAATTAGCTTTTAAGAAAAATACTTGATAACAAATATAGCAGACAGTCATAAAACTGACTTTTAAATATACTTTTATTTTTTATTCATTTATTTTTTAAAATACGCTTTTAAACTAAAACACACTTATTTCTTTCTATAAAACAAAGACTTCTCCTAGTTGAAACTTTAATTATGTATTTGCAAGGAGGATATATAATCCAAGTTTATGAATAATGTGATTTTAAATCCAACTCATAGAAATAAGTATGACTACCAATTAACAATTGACTGAGCTCCCACTAAGTGCAAAGAAATGACTTAGATTTCTGGGCATCTCATGTTGGTTGTTATTTCCAAATGAATTATCCCCCTCTATCTTAAAATGTTTACCAAAAAATGGATACAAATGGGATCACTTCTGTAATGGGGCACCTCTAACTTCAGCATCTGAGTTTGTTTTCAAGCTAATCATGTGTTCTTCCAGCAGTGGCTTGGGTGGAGAGTGAGGAAGGGCTGTGGGTTGTGGAAACTGTGGAGATTGTGGGAAGAGAAATGCACAGAAAGGCAAGACAGAGTTCCACAAAATTAGAGATGGCAATAACAGGAGTTGGTAAAGTGGGGGCAACCCCTCCTGGCATGTGTTTTTCTTCCACCATGCCTGGGTCTGGGCTTTGTGCTCTCATCATTCCCACACAGCCTTGGATGCCTGTCCCTCAGTTAAAGAAAAGGCCTGATTCAAGGGAAATTCTAGCTGAGCTTTGATGTTCCAAGTACATTGCTAATACTTTTTGTCCCACCATCCTTCATTTCATTTTCAGTATTTCCTCTGCATGTGAGTATGGTCGAGGAGCTAGATACCTACTAAGCACCAAATGCGTGTGGCTGCAAGTGCTCTTTTCCTCAGGTTTGGTTTTAAGTAACGTTTTTTACAACTTGGACTATAAAGGTATATAACAATTTCACAAAGTGAAAAGTTTTGTCATTACTCTTTTTATTTTGAAATATCGAATTGTATTTAATCTTATAGCCAAATGCCTACATGGTGGACTGTTTCTGTTTTATTTTGTTTTATATATTTTAAAAGTTCAGTATGTATAGCTTCAAACTCACAATTGCCTCTTAAGTCTTTGCTTTAATCATTCATTACAGAATACTCTATGATTTAATGATTCACATCCAACTAATGCAAGCACTTGTATTATTGATTGTAAAAAAATAAAAAAAAACATATTGAACCTTATTCCACTTGCTCAACCTGACCTGTATTTAATTCTAGCCTAAGGTAGAAACCAGTTCTGCAAGGGTTTGTATAATTTAAAGTTATTATCTGTGCCTTGAATTTGATTGTGTTTCCAGAAAGTCAGACAAATTGGGATGTTACTGATGGGAAAAATTGGGGGTAACATTTATTCAACATTCTCACCACAATGTAACCAAGGAAGAAATCCCTTGGTTCTCTTGGGGGAATTTCTCGACTTCCTTTCTAAGTTCATGGCATTATGAGTCAAAGCACAGAAGGATATTCTCGCTTAGCTCATATGTGGCTCTTGCCTATGTCTCCAGCTTTCTCTCCACTGAAATTAAGATGTTATTCTAAGATTTATGTCTGTTGAAGGTTATTTTTTTCTCACCAGTTACTACATATACATCTTCTATATTAGCTCTGCCATCCATATTTTCCTCTCAATATCATCATTGTATGCTAATGCTCCAATAGCATAGAAGTTGCGTTTGTTTGGGATGTAGTGGTTTTTGCATTAGGCACAGAGCTAAAGATGCATGTAGCACCCAGCTCAGGCCGCATTTCCTCCTAGAAACTTTGGCCTATGTAGAGGGTGATTCTTTTATGATGGGTGCACTTAATACACACGTGACAAAAAATGGAACATTTCATATGATCACAAAATATTAATACATAGCCCATTACTTGAAATAGTACTAATATAATAGTTTAAGCCAGAACATAATTAATAATGCAATAGATTTAGAAGAACAGAAAAAACAAGAGATGATTTCTATTGAGAAGTAAGTCTTCATTGAAAGAATTAATATTTTGAAGGACAATAATGAGTTTAAGCAAGGGCAAGTGAAAATTGGACATTTGTCTCTACATCTGAGAAAAGAGATCGGAGCTGGAGAAGTATACTTAAACATAATTGACTTTGGAGTTGACAAATGAAGTGTATGAATATTGTCCAGAGAAATAATTTAGAAAATGTAAATCAGGTTAAGCATAGAACCTTGGGAAATGCCAGCCTATAAAGAGAGGGCAGAGATATGAATTGGTCAAGAAAGCCAACAAATAGCCATCAGAATGTGTGGGAAGAGAGCAGACAGACACCAAAGGGGTGATGATAATGTTAATGATGAAACTCATTACTTTTATACATTCTTTACAGTTAGAGAAGGATTGGAGAGTAGATTTAACCTTGTTTTCTTCAGTATAGAGTTCTGGATGACCTTTCCAGTTATGAATGTTTGATGTTTCTTTTTGGAGAGGAAATAATTTCATTCCTTAAACAAGTTTACACTGAACATGTACTTTGCATTGAGCTCTGAGACAAGCCATACTGAGGATGTAAAATTAATATAGAATGTGCTGTTGCTCTCTAGGGACTTACAATCTTATTGAAAGTACTGGAACACAGCACAAGGAAATATATATAATACAAAGATAAACTGAATATTTTTAAATGATAAAATAGATGTCCTAGAGAATTCTATTGTCAGTCAGAAAAAGGGAGAGACTAAGTTTTACATGGAGATATAACAAAACATGCATCAACTCTGTAGCTCACGGTTCACTGGAATATGTTAAGGCCGCCTCAAAGAAATACCGCTAATATTTCTTTTGCCTGGCAACAGCTTCTTTCCCAATACAAAACTTGAAAAGCACGCGTTAACAGTAGATCTGCTTGTGATGAATGAAATGTGAAGAAGAGATCTGAACAGAGACACGCACGGAGATATGCAGCCACAAGCCAAGGAACTACCAGAAGCCAGGAGGGAGGCCTGGAACAGGTCCTGCCTTAGAGCTTCGAGGGACCTGCCCCTGCCAATATCTTCATCTCAGACTGCTAGCCTCCAGGACTGAGACATTAAATTTTTGTCATTTAAGACTTAGTGATGGCAGCCTAGCAAACCAATGTACCATTTTGTCCACATCTAGAGGGTTTTAGCTACCATTATAAGCCTACTGTTTTTGAGGCAGGACATTCCCAAAGTGTGTGCCTGTGAACACTGGTCCTGGAGAGACTCCACCAAGAAGGGCCTTATGTCCAAACACCTGGAGCTCTCTGCAGCACACTGTAAAAAACTGTCTCTCAGGAGGAGTTCTGCGGGAATCATTGAGCACGGAACTCCTCCCATATGTGAGCCTAGGACGCTCTTTCATTACAACGTATCTTCATAATTTTGGTCTGGGCATATGCAGAACAAATGAACTGTACAATGAACTGCAGCCTTTCAAATTTTTATTATAATTTCATTTAATACATCTCTCAATACAAAGCAATTGATGTTATAAATATATGTTTTAAATGTACATTATTTTAAAAATTTGGACAATGTTAACATCTTTTATGATAAATTTTGAAGTTCCTGAAACAAATTTGCTAATTGCTGTTCTAGAGATGGCTTAACAAACATGATTTCAAATGTGGCATGCTATATTTTAAAATACAGAATTACATTTTTGGGGTCTCCAAAAACATAATTTTTATGTAAAAAATGACTTGTCTCAATTTATTTCTGTAAATAAATTGGAGAATTGAAATAACTTGGGGAGAACACAGTAGCCTACTAATTGCAGTTCTCCACCTAATTTTGTTTTATAAACACTGCTTTAAAATAAGTGTATTATTGGAATAAACCTCAAGTGTCAAGTTTTCCTTTCTGCAGGATAGCACCAACCTCCCATTAATTTTCTTTTTTGCATTTTAATTCTGAATATTAGCATGGTAAAATATCAAGTGTTTTGGGGGGAATATTTTAATTTTATTTTCAATAAGACAAAGTTTTCCCTAATCGGCATCTTAGAAGTCATTCAGCTTTCCTTAAAGTAACTGGTGATTGTCTCATTTTACATTCATTTTAGACAGCTATATTTTTCTGTCTTATTTCACTGTTTTTGGCTTGGTTGTTTTTATGTTTATGTGAAATATCTGTTATATTCTATCTGCTTAAACTTATTGCTAATTTGCTCCATTGCCCTATACCTATTGCATGGCAACTGAATCGACCACTCTCCAAATGCTTCTTCAGCCACATAGATGCAACTTCAGAACAGAATAAACAGAAAAACACGACCACATAGACACTGAAATTGTCAGGCAGTAATAATCACTCCTTAAATCAGTCGGGGTTGGCTCCTTTAGGACATACCTTTTGCACTGTGTCACAATTGCAATTGGGAGAAACGTTTGTTCTAGATATGTAGGGAGACGCCCATAGCTTTGAGTACTTTGTAGTTCATATGAAGGCTTTGGCTAGTGAAGTCCGCAGATTTGGGTTTACTGAAGGAAAATTGCTAATCATCACCCCATTCTTTTCCTAGATAAGTGAGGTAGCTTTAAATCAAATCTAGTATTGCCTCATATACAGCAAAATCAAGCCAACAAGGACAGAAAATTATTTCTAACTTTCTACATGACCCTGTGGGTCCCATGTCTATACATACGGATGTCTCAAAACCAATAAAAACAAAAACCACATAAAATTCTTGGCCTTCTACGCATTAATAATATTGATATTTAACCTGTATTATGAACAAGAGGCCACTGTCAGGAAAGAATATGGAGAAACAGAATAGTTTTTTATAGGAAAAGGAGTCAATGGTGCATTTTATTTTCCCAATTGTTTGTACACAGAACATATACAAAAAACTGGGCTAGACTCAGAGGAAGGATGCGTAAAAATTGGTGGAAGAAATATCAATAACTTAAAATATGCAGATGACATCATCATACTGGCAGAAAATAGGAATGATTTGAAATGACTTCTGAAAGTGAACTAAGAAAGTGCCAAAGCAGGACTGCCTTTGAACATTAAGATGCAGTACATATACACAATGGAATGCTACTGGGCCATTAGAAAAGATGAAATACTGCCATTTGCAACAACATGGGTGGATGTTGAGATTATCATGCTAAGTGAAATAAGTCAGACAGAAAAAAGTCAAGAACCATATAGCTTCACTTATATGTGGGATATAAAACTGAAAGCAACAAACTAAGAAGACAAACAAAAGCTCATAGACACAGACAATAGTTTAGTGGTTACCAGAGGGTAAGGAGGGAGGGAAGATGGTAGAAGAGGGTAAAGGGGGTCAAATATATGGTGATGGACGGGGAACTGACTCTGGGTGGTGAACACACAATGCAATATATAGATCATGTATTATAGAAATGTACACTTGAATCCTATATAAGTTTACTAAACAGTTTCACCCCAATACATTTAATAAAAATTAATTGAAAAAGTGAATAGAATCTTTTTTAAAAAGACAAAAATTATACAACAGAAGAAATATACAACTTTAACCTAGACAATGAAGACACTGAAATTGTTAAAAATTTTACTTACCTTGGCTCAGTCATCAATTCAAATAGAAACAGCAGCCAAGAAATCAAGAGAAGGCTGAGACTTGGAAGGGTAGCAATGGAAGAATTAGGAAAAATCATCAAGAACAAAGATATGTCATTAGAATTCAAGGCTAAGATCAACCACACCGTTGTATTCCCAATTACTATGTGCAGATGCAAAAGTTGGACACTGAAGAAGGCTAATAGAAAAAAAAATGATTTATTTGAAGCAGGGTGTTGGAGGAGAGCTTGACAGCTACCCTGTATGGCCAGATATATTAACAAGTGAATCTTAGAGCAAATACCGCTGGAGGCAAAAATGACAAAACTGATACTTTCTAACTTTAGACACACCATGAGAAGGGAGGGTTCTTTGGAAAAGACAATAATGCTGGGGAAAATAGAAGGCAGCAGGAAAAGAGGAAGACCAAATATGAGATGGCTTGACTTCTAGAGCCTTAGGTATGTGTCTACAGGATCTGAGCAGGGCTGTTGAGGACAGGAAATGGTGGACATCACTCATTCAGAGAGTCACCAGGAATTGGAGCTCACTCAATGGCACATCACATACACACACACACACACACACACACACACACACACACACACACACACANACACACACACACACACACACACACACACACACACACACACACACACATACACACACACACACAATTATTTAAGAAGAAAGAGCATAGCAAGCTAAGTTTCTGGTAAACTTAGTATACTCTATCACTAAAAGTTATGACTCCAAGGTTTAATATTTTCTTAACTAAATATCTTTAGACTATGTAGTTCTTCCTAATCTTTATGTTCTGCCCACAAAGTTGCTTTCCCCCTTTCCAATCAAGACATCATTCAGGGTCCAAAGGGTGTAAGAGATGTGCTTGAACATTTATCATTTTTTTCTTAGCACAGAGGTGACTTCAGTAATGTCTATACTACGCTGGTGTTAATTTTGTGTGTTTGGAGTTCCCTCTAGCCTATTACTTTCTTTAATCAGCTCCTTTATTGCTTTGCGACTGTGGCAAACTTTTAATCTGCAGCTATTCTAACCCAGTTGGTCAGGGGCTTGGCAGCATTCGAAGGTCAACCTTCTCAACCTCCAACTCAAATCCATTTCACAGATTCTCACAAAGAGTGGTCCAAGGTTTGGGGGCTGTATGTGATAGAGTGAGATAACAGGAACTTCGTCTTGCCTGTGGATTCATGTCACAGTTTTTGTTGAGAGGGATGAATTCAGCATTTTCTTCAACCTAGCTCCTTTCCAAGAAATATGCAGTACCATGTTATAATGCTGGGCATGTAACTAAGCACCTGTTTTGTAGAGGGCAGTGGGCTATCTAAATGAATTTTACTAGGGATGTGTCTTTATGTATGTGTATTTAGGTGTGTGTGTGTGTGTGTGTGTGTGTGCCCGCGTGCATGCAGGCATGCAGGGGCCAGGGGCGAGGCATTCCCCCCTCCCTCTCCCCGCACTTGTTGAAGTGAATGAAGGAGGGAGGGAGACAGGAGAGAGAATGAGAGGCAGGAAGTGGTAGCTGCAGTAGGGAGTAGAAATTGTGTGAAAGAACAGAGATGCTTAAAGGGATATTTGGGAAGTTTGCTCATACACAATATATTTCTCTCATCTATTTCCTCAGAACAGTTATAGTAGAAATCTTTGTTTCTTTATTTTCTCCAGTTTTTCATTTTGAAATTTTAAAAAATATAAACACCTGTATACCCTTTATATAGGTCCACTGGTTTGTTTGTTTTTTATGACTTTGCCACATTTGCTTCTCTCTCTCCATACACACATTATTTGGTGAATCATTTAAAAGTAAACTGCAGAAATTGTGACACCTCAATTCCAAATACTTTAGCTTGTAACTTCTAAAAATATTCTTCTCTCCTATGTAACCATTACTACACATAACAAGATTAATAATAATTCAATAATATCAAATTATATACATCTCATATTCATATTTCTCCAATGATCCCCAAAATTTCTTTTATAGCCAATTGTCTTTAAAATCCAAAATCCAATAAAAATTCATCTCTTGAATTTAAATTGCTGTATCTCTGTAATATCTTTCCACCTAGAATAGCCTTCTGATCGTCCCATTATTTTTTTATATGACATTGACTTTTTGAGGCATTCAGGCCAGTTGTCATATATATGTCTCACATTTTAGTTTATCTGATAATTTCTTCATGATTAAGTTAAAGTTAAGCATTTTTGGCCAAAATTCTAGATGATGTTATGTAATTTTTTTAAAATCACATAGTGACCATATGTCCAGCTGTCACTTGGTTAAGTTGTTTAATCCCATATCTCTCCATTGTAAAAGTATATTCCCCTCCTTCTAATTACAAATAATTTGTGGGTCAGTACCTTGAGTCCATGTAAAAATTGTCTTTAACAAACTTTCATTAACACTTTTTTATTGTGGTAAAATACACATAACATAAAATTTGCTATCTTAACCTTTTTAAGTGCATGCTATAATAGTGTTAACTATATCCACGTTGCTGTGCAACAGATTGCTAGAACTTTTTCATGTGGCAAAACTGAAACTACACCCATAAAACAACAGCTCCTCTTTTCCCCTACCCCCAGCCCCTAGCAACCAGGATACTACTTTGTTTTAAAGAGTTTGACTACTTAGATACTTCATATAAGTGGGAAAATGCAGTATTTGTCTTTTTATGGCTGGCTTATTTCACTCAGCATAATGTTCTCAAGGTTCACCCACATTGTAGCATATGACAGCATTTTCTCCTTTTTAAGGCTAAAAAATATTTAATTGTATGTGTATACCACATTTCCTTTATCTGTTTATCCTTCAGTGGACATCTAGGTCACTGCCATCTCTTGGCTATCATGAATAATGGTGCAGTGAACATGGGTGTGCAAATATCTCTTTGAAATTCTACTTTAAATTCTTTTGGATACATACCAAGAAGTGGAATTGCTGGATTATATGGTAATTCTGTATTTAATTTTTTTGAGGAATCACCATACTGTTTTTCGCAGTGGCTGCACCACCTTTTATTCTCACTAACAGTGCATCAGGGATTCAATTTCTCTGCATTCTTGCCAACACTATTTATTTTCTGTTTTTGATAGTGGCCATACTAATGAGTATGAGGTTATATTTCATTATTGTTTTGATTTGTATCTCCATGATTATTGGTGATTTGAGTGTCTTTTTATGTGCTTCTTGATCATTTCTATGAGGTGTGATCAAGAAATACGGCGAATGCTGCTGCTGAGTGCCATACAACAGAAAGGCAGGGGTCTTCAATACAGGAAGTGGCATGTCAAACCTTAGTAGCAGTGTGTGACAAGTTTCAAGTTGTTTGATATAGTCAGTTGGGTGTGACCTAAGGTTGAGAGAAGGTGTGTTTTAAAGTGTGCTGTAAATCATGGATCATGAACAATGCAAAACATGATATTTTATTTCAAACTGCAAGAAAGTGCTAAAGAAACACACAAAATATAAAATTAGTTTATGGTGATGCTGCAGTGACCATGAAGAGTTTACAAGTGGTTCAAGTGATTTCATAATGGTTGTGAATCCATTGAAGACTAGGAGAGATTGGGACATCCTTCAACATCAAAAACCCAAGAGAATGTTGAAAGAGTAAGAAAAATGGTTTGATCAAACAGGCATTGACTATTAGGGAAATTTCTGAGGACCTGAACATTTCTTATGTTTCCATCCAAAGCATTTTAACAACAAATTTGACCATGAAGTGAGCGAGTGTGAAATTTGTTCCATGTATTTTGATTGTCGAAAAGCAACAGTATTTGTCAATTTTGCTGGAGTTGGGTGATCATGCAGCTTCAGATTCTTGCTTTTTAAGACATGTCATCATAGGAGATGAAACTTGGGTCTACAATGGTTATGATCCTGAGACCAAGGTTCAGAGTTCTCAATAGAAATCACCGAACTCTCCTCGTGTGAAAAAAGCACATTAGCCAAAATCTAAAATCAAGGTGATGTTAATTGTGTTTTTTGACCTTGATGGAAATGTGCAAGCTGAGTTTGTACCCAGGAACACTACAGTGAACTCTGAAGATTATAAGGGCTTATTAGAGTGTTTAAGAAATGATGTGTGTAGAAAACAGCCTGAGAAATGCACAAACAGTTTCGTCCTCTGTCATGACAACATTCCGTGTCACACATCACTTCTGGTATGGTAATTTCTGTCAAAAGCATTATGGTATGTCTTCATTCACCTTATTCACTGGTCCTGGCATCGTGTGACTTCTAGCTCTTCCCCAAAGTAAAAATGGCCATGAAAGGTAAACATTTTGAATTGATTCAGGGCATCGGGACATCCATGACAGCATAACTAGAGACACTCACAAAAGAGGACTTCCAGAACTGCTTCAGAAAGTGGCAAGAACGATGGGATAAGTGTGCTCGAAGCAAGGGGGAGTATTTTGAGGGGGGGGGGATTAATGGCAATGTGTCTTACTGTAATAATTTTTTTAAATTTAACCATTCACCATATTTTGTGGTCATACCTCATATATTCTGCTGTTTTGGGGTGAAATATCTAAAAATATCAATTAAATTCAGCTGACATAGTGTGTAATTTAAGGCTGTTGTTTCTTTGTTGATTTTCTGTCTTGAAGATGTGTCCATTGGTGTCAACGGGGTGTTAAATTCCCCTACTATGATTGTATTGGTGTTGATCTCTCCCTTTATGTCAGTCAATATTTGCCTTATATATTTAGATGCTTCAATGTTGGGTATGTATATTTTACTACAGTTATATCTTCTTGTTGGATTAATCTCTTTAACATTAAGTAATGTCCCTCTTTGTCTCTTATTATAGCCTTTAGGTTTTTTTTATTATTAAATTTATTGGGATGACAATGGTTGGTAAATTACATAGGAATCAAGTGTAAAATTCAGTAATATATCATCTATATATCACATTGTGTGCTCACCACCCAGAGTCAGTTCTCCTTTCATCACCATATATTGAATGCCCTTTACCCTCTTCTACCATCTTCC
This sequence comes from Hipposideros armiger, assembly GCF_001890085.2. NCBI lineage: Eukaryota > Metazoa > Chordata > Mammalia > Chiroptera > Hipposideridae > Hipposideros > Hipposideros armiger. The sequence goes on along the minus strand of NW_017731548.1, from coordinate 31,576 downwards.
CTCCCCCTTACCCTCTGGTAACCACTAAACTCTTGTCTATGTCTATGAGTTTTTGTTTCTTTATTTGTGTCTTGTTCCTTTGTTTATTTCAGTTTTATATTTCACATATGGGTGAAGTCATATGGTTCTTGACTTTTTCTGTCTGATTTATTTCGCTTAGCATAATAATCTCAAGATCTACCCATGTTATCCCAAATGGCAGTATTTCATATTTTCTTTCTTTTTTAAAAAATTAAAGTTTATAGGGGTGACAATAGTTAGCAAAGTTACATAGATTTCAGGTGTACAATTCTGTAATCTATCATCTATATATCACATTGTGTGTTCACCTCCCAGGGTCAGTTCTCTTTCCATCACCATATATTTGATTCCCTTTACCCTCACCTACCACCCCTCTCCCCCTTACCCTCTTTTCTTATGGCAGAGTAGTATTCCATTATATATACATATATATATACATATATATATACATATATATATATATATGTATATATATATAAATATATAATCACATCTTTATCCAATTATCTATAGAAAGACACTTTGGTTGTTTCCATGTCTTGGCTACTGTAAATAATGCTACAATGAACATTGGAGTACATATATCTTTACAGATAAATATTTTCAGAATTGTGGGGTCAATACTCAGGAAAGGGATTGCTGGGTCATATGATAATTCTATTATTAATTTTTTGAGGAACCTTCATACCATTCTCCATAGCAGCTGTACCAATTTACATTCCCACCATCAGTGTATGAATGTTCCTTTTTCTCCATAACCGCTCCAACAGTTGTTATTATTTGTCTTGTTGATGATAGGCATTCTAACAGGTGTAAGGTGATATCTCATGGTTGTTTTGATTTGCATTTCCCTCATAGCTGGTGAAGTTGAGCATTTTTTCATGTATCAGTTGGCCATTTGTATGTCTTCTTGGGAGAAGTGTCTGTTCAGGTCCCCTGCTCATTTTTTAATTGAATTGTTTTTGTTCATTTTTTTTGTTCTTTTGTTGTTCGTTTTGTATGAGTTCTTTATATATTTTGGATATTAGCCCCTTATCAGAGGTGTTGTTTGCAAATATTGTTTCCCATTTAATTGGTTGCCACCTTGTTTGTTGATGGTTTCTTTTGCTGTGCAGAAACTTTTTAGTTTGATATAGTCACATTCATTTATTTTAGCTTTTACTTCCCTTGCCTTTGAGGTCAAATTCATAAAATCCACATTGAACCCAAGGTCCATAAGTTTAGTACTTATGTTTTCTTCTATGCAGTTTATTGTTTCAAGTCTTGTGTTTAAGTCTTTGATTCATTTTGAGTTAATTTTGGCATATGGTGACAAATAGCAGTCTAGTTTCATTCTTTTGATCATGTCTTTCCATATATCCCAGCAGCATTTATTTTCTCCATTGTATATTTTTGGCTCTTTTGTCAAAAGTGTGGTGGCACGTGCTTATTGTCCCAGCTACTCTGGAGGCTGAGGCAGGAAGATCGCTTGAGCCCAGGAGTTTTGGGCTGTAGTGTGTTATGCTGATTGGGTGTGTGCACTAAGTTTGGCATCGATATGGTGACTTCCTAAGAGCAGGGGACCACCACGTTGTCTAAGAAGGGGTGAAATGTCCCAGGTAATAAATGGAGCAGGTCAAAACTCCCTTGCTGATCACTATAGTCTTTGTTTTAAAGTCTATTTTGTCTCGTATAACTATTGGTACCCCAGCTGTTTTCTTGTTTCCATTTGTATGAAATATCTTTTTCCATCCCTTTACTTTGAGTTTGTGCTTGATTTTGATCTGCAGTGGGTCTCTTGTAGACAGCATATGTGTGGGCCTTATTTTTTTATTCATTCAGCTACCCTATATCTTTTTAGTGGAGCATTTAATCCATTTAAATTTAAAGTGATTATTGATAGGTACATAGTTATTGCGATTTTATTCATCTTTATGTTCTCTCCCTCCTCTCCTTTCTAGTTCTTATGTTGAAGTCCTTTCAACATTTCTTGTAATACTGGTTTGGAGGTGATGAACTCCTTTAGCTTTTTCTTGTCCAGGAATTTTATCTTTTCTTCAATTCTAAATGTTAGCCTTGCTGGGTAGAGTAATCTTGGTTGTAGGTCCTTGCTTTTCATCACTTTGAATATTTTGTTTCAATCCCTTCTTTGCCTACAAAGTTTCCTTTGAGAAATCAGCTGACAATCTTATGGGAGCTCCCTCATAAGTAAATAGTTGCCTTTCCCTTGCTGCTTTTAAGATTCTCTCTTTGTCTGTAACCTTTGCCATTTAAATTATAAAGTGTCTTGGTGTGGGCCTGTTTGGGTTCATCTTGTTTGGGACTCTCTGTGCTTCCTGGACTTGTATGTCTATTTCTTTCACCAGGTTACTAAAATTTCCATCACTATTTCTTCAAAAGGTTTCTCAGTTCATTGCTTTTTCTCTTCTCCTTCTGATAATCCTATGATGCAAATATTGTCCCTCAGGTCCATTAAACCATCCTCACTTTTCTTGATTCTTTTTTTCTTTTTGCTGTTCTCTTTGGGTGTTTTCTGCTACCTTGTCTCCCAAATTGCTGATTTGATCCTCTGCTTTATCTTTCCTGCTAGTGATTCCTTGTATTGCATTATTCATTTCAGTTATTATATTCTTCACTTTGGACTGGTTCCACTTTATGATTTCTATGTCCTTTTTAACGCCTACTATCTCTTTGTTGAAGTTCTCACTAAGTTTCTTGAGTATCCTTTCAACCATTGTTTTGAACTCTATATCTGGTAGGTTGCTTACCTCCATTTTGTTTAGTTCTTCTTTTGGAATTTTCTGCTATTCTTTCATTTGGGACATGTTTCTTTGTTTCCTCATTTGGCTGTCTCTCTGTATTCATTTTTATGTATTAGGTAGATCTGCTGTGTCTCTTAGTCTTGTTCAAGTGGCTTTATGTAGGTGCTCTGTGGGTCCCTGGCACCATCTCCTGGTAACCTGTGCCAGGTACTTCAGGAGTGTCCCTTGTGTGGGTTGTGTGTACCTTCCTATTATAGTTGAGCCTTGATTGCTATTGGCATGTCCATGAGTGGCATTGACCCTCATGCTTACTGGTTGGTGGAATTGGCCACGTTCACAACGTACCCTTGCTGTGTGTGGGTGTTATTCTGATGAGTAGGATTATCCCCACAGGCTTCTGTGCCTGCTAAAATCACCCTTCAGTGTGCCACTTGGTCTAATTGGTGGTATTCTGTTATGGTTTAAAGCTGGCCACCAGGTATGTTGGTTCTGAGGTCTTTTGGGAAGGGCTTCTATGCAGGCCCAGGTCAGTCATTGCCTGTTCCCAGCCAGGGACTACCTGGTAGGGATTACAAAGTGATCCACAATTGGTCACTCCTTGTACTGGACCTGGAAGTGCATGGGAGAGGCCATGCTGCTAACCAAGGCTGGCCGTCACTAGTACTTTGCTTGGAGTAGTTCCACAAAAATCTTAGGGCACCCTGAGTCCTGCTGCCACCTGATGGTTCTCTGTAAGTCTTAGCTGCTAATGGAGCCTCATAAGAAATGCAAGTTGGGTGAGGCTGGATCTCAGGGAGACACCAGGCTGGTATGAGTGATATTCACCAGGTTAGTGTAGATTCTAGTTTGGTGACAGTGGTGAGCCTGGAGCTACTCTGTAAAAGTCTCAGAGCACACCATGGCCAGCCGCCACCCACCTGAGGCCCATGGACCTCTGAGAGTTGTCCAAGAAAGAGTGCAGCACAGGCAGGGGTGGCTAAGAAAGTGCCTCCAGCATTGTGAGAGTTGGGTGTAGTGGGGTCCCAGGGAGTCACCAAAGTGAAGTGAGTGGAGTTCACCAGGCCAGATTCAGATTTGGCCTATGGGGTAGGTTCAACACAGGAAAGATAGTGCCCACCTGTCAGCTGCTCGGGGGTGGGGGTGGGACGGAAAGATTCTAAACAGGGAAAGTGTCCCTCCAGTTCGTGTATGAGAGATCAGAAGATGACAAGTAGGATACATACCTTTCAAAAAATGGAATTAAAAAGCTATATTTAAAAATATGGAAAGTAGAAAATATGAAATAAAGTGGTAAAAAAATCTTATTGTAGGATAATTACCCTCAATAAAAATGTTAAACCTAATGATTTAGTTCTTAAAACAGATATAAAAATATGTTTTTAGAAGTTAAAATAAAAGGATAATGATAACTTGAAAATAGAGGCATGGAAAATATATTCTTCCTACCAAATTAATATCCAAAATAAAACCAAGGTGGCAAAGTAGCACTTTTGTTAATCAGGCAAAATAGACTTCACAGGGCAAAATGTCATATGGTACAAAATGAAGTTATACTTTTTAAAAAAAGGCACAATAGAATAAGATGATATATCAAAGGGGAGATAGACAGAATTCTAAGGTGATCCCCCCTTCCAATGACCTGAACCTTATGTAATCCCCTCTCCTTGAGAGTGACCAGGCCCTGTATCTTAGAATATAGCAAATGTGAAGGAATTAAGCCCTATAATCATTGGCTTTAAGTTAATCAAAAGGGCGATCTTTCTGGGTGGGTCTGACCTAATTGGGTGGGTCTGACCTAATTATGTGAACCCAGTAAAAGTGTGTCCATGCCATTCATGAATTCAGAAGTCTGAATATGCAACCTTCTTCTTTCTCTGTCAGTTTCTCTCTATCTCTTTTTCTCCTTTACTGGCTTTGAAGAAACAAGTTGCCATGAATATCTATAGCTACAAGAAAATGAATTCTGCCGACAACCTGAGGGATCTTGAAAGCACATTGTACTCTATTCGAACTTCCAGATGAGAATGCAGCCTGGCTGACACCTTGGTTTTAGTCTTGTGAAATCCTGAACACAGAGTGCAATTAAGTTATAACTAGACTACTGACCACATAATAAATATGTGTTGTTTTAAGCCAGGAATTATGTGATAATTTGTAATGCACTGGTAGATAATTAATACAAAAGTTGAATAAATGCAGCAGACATTATAGTCCCTAAATTTATAATGTAATAACTGACAGAAATATTGGGAAAAAAGGTGAATCAGTAATTGATCTGAAGAGTTTTGATATATTTTTCCCCAAAAATGATCCAAATTTAAAAAAAATAATCAAAGATATAGAAAGTTTAAATATGATCAATAGACTAATACCTTTGACCCTTGGATAACATTGGGATTAGAGGCACTGTCCTACCTTGCAGTCCAAAACCTTCATATAACTATAGTTGACCTTCTGCATGGGTGAATTCCCAACCATAGAATTGACCCTCGTACAACAGGGATTTGAACTACGTGAGCCAATTAAACTTGGTCAACTGAAAAAGACCCTCATATAAGTGGATCCACGCAGTTCAAACCCGTGTGGTTCAGTGGGCAACTGTATTATATTTAGGTCACAGTTTTTTTTTATCTGAAACAGAATTTAGGGGTTTTTTTTGGTAATAAAGTAAAATTATATAATACATATGTTATATATTATATAACATCCCTGGTGGGATCTAGCACAAGACTCCATAATAAAAATATTAATATTACTGCAGCTAAATAAATAAATAATAAATAAAGACACTAAGCAGCAGTAGCAGTTCAGGATAGGTTTTTGTCATTGAATTCATGCAGGTCGGTTCACATTTCCCCCCCACAAATGAGTTAAAAAGATCTTAAGTTTGGAGTCTTTCATATTTTAGAATTACAAATTAAAGATTACAGATTTGTATTTTATATGTAACTTTACAACCCAAAATATGAGAATCTATATTCTTTTTGAGCACACATAGAATATTTATAAAAACTGTAATTTGTGTGTGTGTGTGTGTGTGTGTGTGTGTGTGTGTGTTAAGCCTTTTAAAAATCCTCAATATATTCTAAGGCATCAGCACCAAATATATTCTAAGGCATCAGCACCAAATAGACCATGTTTTCTGACCTCAGTGAAATAAAAGTAGAAAGGTAAACAAAAAGATAATTTAAAAAAATCTTTGGAACTAAAATAAACTATTAAATAGCTTCAGTAGAATAGAAACTTATATTTATGAAATGTGCCATAACAGTACTTAGAAGATGATTATCTCAAATGTACTTACAAGAATATAAATATATTGAAAATAAGCTACAAATGACACTGAAAGAACCCCGAAGGGCAACAGAGAAAAAAGGAGAGAACAACATGAAGGATGGCTGAGCAATCACAGTATTGCCTGCTTTTGTTGAGTAGGGGATGGAAAACTGACTTCCCACTTAGCCCCTCTGATGTTATCCCAGCAGAGAAATCAGCACCACCTACTTCCACCAGGCATGGGACAGAAGGTTAGCTCCCTGCCTGGGCAGTGATGGGGCCTGCTTCCATGAACTGGGTTAGGCCAATCTTTTCTCAGTCCCTTGGAGAGGGGAAACAGGCTTTGCTTGAAGCTTATTTTGTTTGTGTTGCCAATCTGGGGTGGAGGCTTCTCCCGCACCTCCTTTGGGAGGTAGAAAGGAAACCAGGGGCTCTCTACTAGTCTCTCATTCCTTTGCTATTTTCTTTTAAATTAAATATTTTTAAATATTTATAAAGCTTTTTATGGAATTTTATTTTATTTGCTAAAGAATTCTATGCATATTATAGGCATTCCAAAACATAGCGTTCTAAATCAATGTGCCTATATTGAATAAAAAAATAAAATGCCTAAATTGAATATAAAACAATAAAACACCACACATTCTGAAATGATATACCTAAACTGATTTTAAAATGAAACAAAACATATTAAAGCAATTTGCACACTCTGGCTTAGAACAAAATGCAGATGCCTCTTGTGTCTATTTCTCCATAAAATAGGGCCTTGAGTTGTCATCTGAGAGTTGCCTTGAGATAACCTTGACCAGCAAACAGCACACTCAGGAAATCTAGACCCACTCATGAAGTAGCACAGGGACTTAGGCACCTACCAGGAGCTAAGTGATGAGCAATAGTGCAGCTTGGCAGGACAAATAACAACTCCAGGGCATAACACAATGTATGTTGTGGAAAAATCCAGGTAGTTGGCTGTCAGATATTTCAGTACACAGGCAGCAGGCATGAAAGGAAAGGCCCCTATAGGAACTGTCACATAGCAAATAGGGTTCATGAACTGGGACCTAGTTCCTGGTGGGATTAGGAGATAGAACTGGCAAGATTTTAGAGGAATGGGGTAATGGGAAGGTTGTAAGGCCAGGAATTTTATTTAGAGAGGTCAAGAGGTATAGTCCATGAACAGAAACAAAGTAAGGTATTATTTCAGAAGCAAGGTAGAAAGGCCCATTAAAAAAAATTAGGAGGTCAAAATAAGGCTATTGATGATGTGAATTATTGATTTAGGATTTCTTAACTTCCCTGTATGTACTTAAGATTGGATTGATGTCAGATCCTGGACCAATACTGAGTCCGCAGGCAAGGATCAAGTGGCTCTTAACATGGAGGGAGCGTTCTATGAGAGTTGTCAGGCGAAGAAGACATTTTTCAAGACTATTACAAAAAGAGAGAGAGATTAAACTCAACTCCATTAAAACGAAAGGCTGGATAATTTTTAAGCACTGCAGTGAGCTACTGAAAAAGTTCTGGAGGATGTTAGTGGGGAGGATGGTCATGTGATTAGGCCATCTGTGTTTACTAATTGGTGCCTATTGAAGTTAGTCTACTATCCTCCCACAGAGACTGGGAGATGACCCTATCTTTCTTTTTCTTTTTTTCCCTTAAACTTTATTTTTTTTTAGAGCACTTTTAGGTTCACAACATAATTGAGAGGCAGTTGCAAGAATTTCTAAATAACCCTTGACTCTACACAAGCATAGCCTCTTCCATGATCAACATTCCCCCACCAGAGGGGTACATTTATTACAACTGATGAAACTACATTGACAAAACGTAATTACCCAAAGTCCATAGTTTACATTATAGTTCACTCTTGGTGTTGTACATTCTGTGAATTTGGACACATGTGAAATGATGTGATTCCATCATTATAGTATTATACAGAGTATTTTCAAGGGCCAGAGAATCCTCTGTGTTCTACCTAGTCATCCCTTTTCCCTCCCGAAACCCTGACAACTACTGATCTTTTTTACTGTATCCACAGTTTGCCTTTTCTAGAATGTCATATAGTTGGAATCATGTATAGCCTTTTCAGACTGGCTTTTTTAACTTAGTAAAGCATTTAATGTTCCTCTGTGTCTTTCCATGGCTTTATAGCACATTTCTTTGTAGTGCTGAATAATATTCCATTCTCTGGATGTACCACAGTTTATTTATCCATTCACTTATTAAAGGACGTCTCGGTTACTTCCAAGTTTTGGCAATTATGAATGAAGCTCAATAAACATCCTCCTGGAGGTTTTTGTGTGGTCATGTTTTCAATTCTTTTGGGTAAATACTAAGGAATGTGACCGGTGGACTTTATGGTAAAGAGTTATGTTTAGTTTTGTAAGAAACTGCCAAATTGTCTTCCAAATTTTTGTATTTCTACCAGCAAGGTATGTGCGAGTTCCTGCTGTTCCATACCCCCACCAGCATTTGGTGGTGTTAGTATTCTGGGTTTTAGCCATTCTAATAGATGTATAGTGGTATCTCGTAGTTTTGATTTGCATTTGATGAAAAATGACATAAAACATCTTTTCATATACTTATTGCCCATCTGTATCTCTTCTTTGGCAAGATATCTGTTAAGGTCTTTGGCACATTTTCAAATCACATTGTTTGTTTTCTTATTGTTGAATTTTAAGTGTTCTTTATATATTTTGGATAATAGTCCTTTACCAGGTGTGCGCTTTGCAAATATTTTCTCCCTGTCTGTGGCTTGTCTTCCGATTTTCATGAATAGTGATGATGAGTGATGTTGAGCACCTTTTCATGAACCTGTTGGCCACCTGTCTGTATGTTTCCCTTAGAAAAATGTTTAATTCAGATCCTCTGCCCATTGTTAAATTGTTTGTGTTTTTTTTTTTTTTTTTGCTACTGAGATCTTAAAACTTTTTTAATATGTTTTTTAATTTCTTTTAATTTTACTGGGAAATAGTGTGTTTTTCCAGAATCCATCATATCCAAGTCGAGTAGTTGTTTCATTCTAGTTGTGGAGGGCACAACTCAGTGGCCCATGTGGGGATCGAACCGGCAACCTTGGTGTTATGAACACTGCACTCTAACCAACTAAGCTGACTGGCCATCCCTGAGATCTTAAAACTTTTGAACTTCAAAAACTATCAGCTTTGTTTCCTCATCTAATTATAATGAAAATTTCTGGATATATTCTGGAATATGTATATATTATATATTATATATATAACTTTTGTATTATATTTTATATAACTTTTTATACTATATATAACTTTTTGATTTTTTATTACTTTTTTGGGGGAGGATGTGTGAGGGAGTGTTTATTATTTTTTTTATTAGTTTTAGGTATACAAAACAATGTAATGGTTAGACATTTACACCCCTCACAAAGTGATAACCCACCCCCCCAGTCTACTACCCCTCTGACATCATATATAGCTGTTACAATTCCATTCCATTCACATTTACTCATGTATACACTGATTTTTATTTATGAACTTTTACAAAATCTGCCTTTATCAACATATGGCAATGTATAATAGGATCATCCAGGATGGTTTGAGAAAGTTTGAATTTTTTCAATCCATAGATCTGAAACAAGGAGGCTATGACTGTAATTAGAAAAAAATCATGGGCTACTATAAATATGTGTCTCATTGTAAGCCTGTTGCAGACATTCAGTGATGAGTGCTCACAGCAATGCCATGCCATGAACTCACATAAAAGCATTGGTTTCAACTAAGAAAATCTAATTACACCTACAGGCATAATGGCTAAAATAGTACTGACACATGTAGTTCCTTATCCAACATCACTATTGCATTTCATGGGACACATAAAGAAAATGCAGCCAACATTAAGAAAAATTTGCCACAAGTGTTCTAGAATAAACTGTTTACACATTTTCATTTTACCCTTGCACAGTTGTTTAAACAGAAATAAAGAGAGGAAAAAGAAAAAAAAAACTTTACAATAATCACATGTCAAGTCTAATTTATATTCTGGTGTCATTTACTTTCGCAAAAATATCATAACCAGACATAGTTGTCATTGTCCAAATATGCTATTTTTCATGATGTCCCAAATGGTAAATAATACAAAAGTATATTATTTTTGAAAAGATTTTATCACAGTTTCAGAATTGAAAAGGACACAGATATTTGATATTTTAATTACTGAAAAATAACCAAAGTCATTTTCACCTAATTTTAGATAAATGCATCTAGAACATACCAGTTTTTAAAAAAATACTTTTCTGAGTTCTAAATTAACGTTTATATTTATTTCTAACTTAGGTGTTTGTACTCATGTAGATCCTTTTTATCCTTGAAAGGAAATCCTTCACTTAATCTGTTTATTAGTTCATAATGCTTTCATGAAATGACTGCAGTTTTCGAAGATTTTCAGTCATCACACTCCGTTCTTGTGGACTTGCTTTTGATGAGGAACATGAGGGCTGTGGCCTGTAGCTTTTTCCACTCTTTGATCTCGTGAATTAATAGCTTACATACGCATAAACCGTGGCAGAGGCCCTGGCTGAAGAGCTGCCAGATCTCCAGGCCCAGATCAGATGCCACGTGAGCAACACACAGGGTACAGGGTAGACAGCAAAGACTCAGGGCCCTGAAAAATGAGCAGAAGCTAATAGAAGAGGCTAGCTGTTGAGTTGTTAGGGATACTCCCAATGGATATAATGATGAAATGGGATTGATATCCAAATCTCAGAGGATTGGTGCACATGCACATCTTGCTTGCTTTTTCTACTAAAATGCAAACTATTGCATTTTATAAATAAAGTCAGTTTTAGCAATGCTGATATTATTAACAAGAAAACCAGACAGAGAGGAGGAAGGAGGTTGAAGGAGTCTCAACCTTCCTCAGTAACATCTTTCTTGTCCCTAAAATAAAGGGTGTCTGTAAGGTCACTTCTGGCTTTGAATATTTCTAATTCTATAAGTAAGTAACTATAGTAATTTATATTTATGTGCAATTCTGCATTTTACAAAAACGTTTGTATGTTCATTTTATAAGGTGTATAAATTTAGAATCTGAGCCCCGATTTTTTTAGCATATTATTTTTTTCTTATTCCACTTCTTTTTTTGTCCCCAATTTCCCTTCTCTGAACCTTCCATTTCTGAATATTTCCACACACAGAACAAGCCTTTCATTTGCTAGTCATTTCTGACATTAAAGATCACTGTACTCAGGAAATTCTCTCTTACTGCCCTCCTTCTGGAAAGAACTCTCTCCTTCTGGAAAGTCTTGACAAAGTGAAGCCTTCAACGAATACCTGGGGAGTTGCTGTTCTTCAAAGCATTGCTTGCAGTATGATTGGGAGTGATATATTTATAAATATTAGACACATAAATGAGGCTGAATATGAACTTTTCATTGTTCATAGTTGAGGGCACACACAATTCCTTCATTATTTTTGTGTTAAAAATGAAAGACAAACAATAGAAATCATGGAAGTATAGTGTTGTAAAGACTAGAATGCTTAATTTTGTATTGTTTTAAAGAAGTATTTGGTATTCTCATTTTTACTATGTTTTCCTCAATTTATGTCCAGGTTTCACTGATATTAGTATTTGGTATCTGAGTACAGGTTAAGCCCAAAATTAAGCCTGGAATGAATTCTGCATCATTGGTTTTACTGCAAGTCACATGCAGTGACTTTATTTGAGGTTCATTGTCTCTTATAGTATATAAATTTCTTTTTTTCATTATTGTTCACACTGTAAACAAGCACCTTTTTGTAGAAGTCTTATTCTATGCTAAATTAGAAAACTATCTGCGTTGTGTTTTTTATCATGATTTTGTCATCTTGGTTTGGCTCAATTAATTACTGTATTTTTTATTCTTTGCAACCTTTCATTATGTTATTATTTTATATTGATGTATAATTAATGTACAATATCCTATTAGCTTCAGGTGTACACCATAATGATTTGATATTTATATAAATTATGGAATGATCACTACTATAAGTCTAGTTATCATCTGTCACCATAAAAAGTTATGATTTTATTGACTACATTCCCTGTGCTGTACATTACATCCCCATGACTTATTTTATAATTGAAAGTTTGTACCTCTTAATCTCCTTAACCTATTTCACCTGCCCACCCCCCCACACCCCAACCCCTTACTCCTCTGGTGACCATCAGTTTATTTCCTGTATCTGTTGAGTCTGTTCCTGTTTGTTTGTTTATTTTTTAGATTCCAACATATACATGCAATTGTGTAGTATTGTCTTTCTCTGTCTTATTTCCCTTAACATGATACCCTTTAGACCCATCCATCTTGTCACAAACAGCAAGATTTCATCTTTTTTATAGTTCACTAATGTGATATACATATCTTACATCTATATCTTACATATCTTACATCTTTATCCATTTATCTATCAATTGACACTTAGGATGCTTAGATATTGTAAATAATGCTGCAATGAATATAGGAGTGCATGTATCTCTTCAAATTAGTGTTTTCATTTTCATCAGATAAATATTCAGAAGTGGAATTGCTGAATGGTATGGTAGTTCTATTTTTAATTTTTTGAGGAATGTCCACACTATTTTCCATAGCATGGCTGCACCATTTTACATTCCCACCAATAGGGAATGAGGGTTCGCTTTTCTCCCCATTCTTGCCAACACTTGTTATTTTTTGTCTTTTTGATTATAGCCATCTAACAGGTGTCAGGTGGTATCTCATTATGGTTTTGATTTGCATTTCCCTGATGACTAGTGATGTTGAGCATCCTTTCATGTATCTGTTGGCCATCTGTGTGTCTTCTTTGAAAAAATGTCTATTCAAGTTCTCTGACTTTTTTTTAATGAGATTGTTTTGTTGACATCAAGTTGTGTAAATTCTTTGTATATTTTGGACGTTAACAACTTATTGGATGTATAATTTGCAAACATCTTCTCCCATTCAGGAAGTAGCCTTTCCATTTTGTTGATGGTTTCCTTTGTTGTGCAAAAGCTTTTTAATTTGATGTAATCCCATTTGTTTAGTTTTTGTTTTTGTTGCCCTTGGCTGAAATGTTGCTAAGACTGAAAACACCTAGAAGAAAACACAGGCAGTAAACTCTTTGACAGTCATCTTAGTAGTTTTTATATTATTTTTTAATCAGCATTTTTCTTTACTACTTTTCCAGAATTTCAATAACTTCCCTTTCCATTTATAAATTAGAATAGAGTATAAATAAACATCAATTTTATCCATGAAGTAAATTTGAAAGGATAACTTTGGTTTAAAATGGGGCCACTCTCTTTCTTGCCCTCGTTTGTTACCATACCCAGTTAATTGACAAGTCCTGAATCTTCTAGATTTCTCTTCTCTACATCTAACTCCTCTACTCTATTCATACTGCTTCTCTCAGGCTCCTTTTGTTTATTGTTTACGTCATTACAGTGACTATCCAAGCTTTCTCTCCCTTCAGTTTTTCCCTCCCAATTCATTCTAGAAGTAGCTGTTAGGTTTATGTTCTTGAATACCTCTGACCTACTAGAAAGCCATCAATAGCTCACTATTTCCAAGTAAATACAATTTATACAACCTAGCAGGAGAAAGATTCAAATCTATCTTATAAATTTTTTCTCTCACTCTCCTCCTTTGGAGTTCCCGTGAATTAGTAAAATCAGGTTAATTGTGCTTATAATGTCAGCATATCTTGTGTAATTTTCTACCTCCATTTCTTTGTTCAGGTTCTTTCCTTTCCCTGGAAAATCTCTCCCTTTTCATTTTTATTTGACCAAATCATAACTACAGTTGGGGCCCAAATCACATAGGGTTCCAAGGCTGGCTATGATCTTTCAATTCTTTACTCTTCTATAGTGGCTTTAACTATATTTCTCTTAACAACATTCAGTACTTTCTGTATTGTATATTAAATGTGTGTACATGAGGCACTCCTAGGAGACCATAGCTCCTTGAAAATAGATTTCTGGTCCTTTTATTTTGTATTTAGGATTGAGAAATACTTGTTTTGCTGTCTCCTAAAGTGCCCAGATACTCAGTAAATATCTGATAAATGACTGAGGTGCTCTTTGAATGGATGGACGAATAAGTATGAGGAAGAACATTTGGAAATGGGCATTTGAGGTTGTTTTTTGCCAGCGGTCTTTCTTTTTCTCTGAAGCAGTTATGAGATTGTTACTATATGGAGAAAAGAAGGGAAACAGAGAATAACTTTTAGGTGATACTTGAGCATTTTCAAGAACAGATGTAGCTTGTGGTTGCATTATATTTAATAAAGGAAAAACAGTAAGTGCTGCTTTCCAGTGTGGTTAGGGAAGAGTTGGAAACTGAAATGGTCCAGGTCAACTTGGTTCATAAATTCTTTTTCAACAGCATTTTTATGTTAAGCTCAGAATCTGAAGGCAGTGCATTATGGACGAATCCTATAAGTTTAATTAAAAAGCTGTTCTTATTATCCCAGAGAAATAGTCTTCTTAAATGTTTAAAATAATTGCAAATGGATAATGTAGGGAGATATAACCAGGGACCAAAGAATATAATTGATAACAAAAAACCCCAAAAAACAGAAAACCTCACCATCACCAGAGATTGGATAATGAATTTGACAGTGTTAATTTATATGGCTGTATCTTTCTCTATACTGAGAAAGGGGTCAGGAGACATACAAGTATTCAATCGGGTTAGGCACTGAACTAGGTTAAGTTGTTATCATTAGAAGAACAAGTTCTTTGAACAAGGTGGTTAATTTTCTCCTCTGCAGAATCAAGATCTATTTGTTAAGTTGTGTCTCACTTTTTCTACCTAAGGACAATATATTGGGTTGTCGGAAAAGTCATGACATATTTTTTCTATGCTTTTCATTGCAAAAATGCGTCATGACTTTTCCGACAACCCAATATTATATTTCATTTGATTTTTCCTATGAATTTGAATGTACGTGAGACATAAAGGAACTGCAGTTGTTAATGAATGCAAAGAGATTACTGTGGTCATTCATATAAAGGAAATAATTTAAACAGAATTTAATTTTGTGTCATGCAGATGAATAGTTTTCAGGTGACATCTTTTCATATTTAGTATCTTACCCCCTTAGAGACACCACAGAGGATGATTGCAAACTTACATTTGTAGAAATGGGTACAATGACTATGTCATTTAGAGAGCCAGAATCAATGAACTATGAATTAAAAAATTCACATGTATTGACCAATGTGTGTCAGAGACTGTGTTAGGCAAACATAATAACTCAATTAATCCTCATATAATTCTGTACTTTAATTCCCACTTTATAGACAAAGGAATTCGGAAGGATATAAAATAGTGAGGAAAGGACAGTTTTTTTTTTACTTTTATCAATACTGTACAACATTTATATGGTGCTTCAGTAATCATATTTTCTTTTGACACTTGGATTAATCTAGTGGAACAGGCAAGGTGGGAATTTTGCAAATGAGGAACATGAGGCATTGGCCAACACATAATGACTGAAACTACAAACACACAGATCTTTGGTTCAATAATCCTTGTCTCTGAATCACACTGAAATAGTTAAAGCTGAATGAAATAGAAGTGGGGAGCAAAATGTAAGGAAGAGCGCTTGGAGTAAGGCACCCCTACTGTGGATGAAACTTGCTTCTGGGTTGGCCTTCTTGGGAGAAGGTGCAGGTATTTGCTCCCTGCACGCCATCAAAAATGCTAGTCTTGAGCTGTGTGTTTGGGATCTGTGTACTATACTTCATGAAGGGCACGGGACATGGGACACATGACCACCAGGAGGAGAAAAGCCAGCTTTGTGAAAAAGACTTGAGTCTCTTTCATATCTGAAAATGTTAGAGTCACTGGGACTGCTCAGCCTGAGGAATGAAAAGTTTTGCTGGGAATCACCAGAATCATGTGAGTGGAATAGATTCATTTTCCAAGCCCTGCAAAAAGGTCCAAGACAGATGGAGAAAATTACGGAGAATGAGTTTTCATTTAACTCAGGAAGAAACTAAAATATTTTAACTGCTCAGATGAGGAGGCTTTATTTTAGGTATCAAGAGAAGACTAAACTTTATTAACAACAACAACAACAAACTGTTGTATATCAAACAATGCTTTCATCAGGTGTTATTACTATTATTATTGAAGCAATGCTAACTGTATAATATAGAAATTTGTTTGTACTTATTAGTGAGAAACTGAGGTTCAGAGAGATTAAGTAATTTGCTCAAACACAACTAGAAATTTGCTGTCAGAGTCTTTTGTACTAGTTGTGAGGTTGGACCAGATGACACTTTCAACAGTAAGATATATAAAACATTGTCTCACTTGAATGCCTCATGAAGAGTCAAACTGAAAGGCACTCAGGGGTCTGACAAATAAATAGAACACTATTAACAATGAAATACTAACACTTCATAAAGCAATGGTAGCTATAGGCATAGGTTCAAGAAATTAATAAGATAACCACCATTTACCTCATTCCCCAAAATACGAAGTGAGAGAAGGCATAGACTCGGCAGGGTCACTTGTGAATCATGGGAGTAGTTTCTAAGTGGGAGAGATGTTCAATTGATGGTTTAGTAAATAAAGAATTGACAAGGAGAAATATGTAGTTAGACATTCAGAAAAGGGGAAAGCTAGAAAAATTGCTCAGGTGTGTGCAGTTTGGTTTCTGAGGTTCAAGATACCGTGACTTTTGTCCTTAATAAAACTTGTTAAAATGCTAATCCTGATTCTGTGATTGTGTCTGTGAGCTGACCCTGGTCCAGCACCCAGCCTGTCCCCCAGGCCCACATCCACCCACTTATTCCTGGGGTATGCCTATAATAGAGCACAGTGGGTAACATCGGAGCAAGGACTTCAGAAATTTCAACATTGTAGTTTAGATGGTTTAGCACAAACTTTGTCATTCCTTAGAACAATAAAAACAAGGTTACCAAAATTCTGTATGCAGTGACTGTCAGACAGCCGAAGGCTAGTTAGTGAGACTTGGCTGTTGATGGAAAGAGTTAACACATAGCTTCAGCTATTGATACCATTGACCCAAAATAATGGCGTTTTAAACAAAAGAGCATTTAATTTCTCATGTAAACGTTGGTGGAGAGCAATTCCATTCAGTTGCCAGAGACCAACAAGATTTCATGTAGCTATGCCATTTCTACAGGGTTGTCCTCATGCTGGTGGTTTCTCATGGCTCCTTTCCACATCCACTTTCTAGGTAGCAGCATGGGAGGGGGAGGGGATGACATGCCTCTCCATTTCACGTTGCAAACATCCTTTAACCAGAAGTTGGTCACATGCCATATCTACTGCAAGAGAGACAGAAATCTAGTCTTTATTTCAAGTAGTCATCTAATCCAGATCAAGGTTCTATTATTATGAAAGAATGAATAAATGGGTGAGTATGTCTCTGGAAACCTGGCCACTCATGATCTCTGTATCTTTCTTTTTAACACTGTAATTTTCAATGAAACCACATTGTAGTCATTTTCTAAAAAGTGCACATTAGTGTTCCTGCTACACAGACATTCTCAGTGTTTCATTTGGCCAATTTATTAAAGGGAGCCTTGGGGGCAGGCCATATGGGTGTGTTTAGCTGTGGTGAGACAGTCATTTTCGTAAAAGAAATGTCTGCACAATGGAGGGATATTGCTAAGAGAGCCCAGTATGGCTGGGATTGATGAATGCTCCCTTTGCTCATTACATTAGCTGCAGTGATTTTGGAGGAGAAGGGGTTGGTGGGGGAGAATTTGATTCTCTAATTAGGGAACTGATGAAGTATTGGAAATTTTTAACAGTGCCCCTAAATAGGCAAAGAGGACAGGCTTTTCATGATGTAATCATGAATGAATATGCAATCTCAATGGTAGCTGATTAGACTGACTGGAGAATTATTAGGAGACAGAAGGGATAGGGATGATCTAAAAATATGGAGAAGAAGCATTCATCATTAGGTGTGAAAAAACTTGAAAACCAAGGAAATAATAAAAATGAGGAAAACAAGTGGTTCACAAAGGAGTCCAAGTTTGGCAGCAATACTATAATATTCTCCAGAAACTACAACTCAACAGAACCCACTGTTGAAGTGATATTTTATCCCACACATTTCACTGTTTTTTATGTTCTCTTATTTCAACCTTAGAAAATAAGAATATCCATATTCTGAACAACAGTTCATCCTGAGTGTAGTCAGCATTTGGCAATTATATTCAGCAGCATTTTTAGAAGAGTGTTACATTTCATCATGATATTATCAGAGGATGGGGATTATGTAAGCTCTTCTCTCTATGTTTTTCATCTCCAAATATTTAGAAAGAGCTCTTTTTCTTGCCAGTGAAAGCACCTGAGAAAATAAAGCCCTTTGTATTTTATATGAATCCTTCTAAATATTTTGCTGCAGATTACATTTTATTAAACTAAAAGGAACTTTATTTATAAATGATCACACAAATATGGCTTTCATTCTGCTTACAGCTGTACATTACACACTTGTGTGCAGATGCCATGCAAGGGAGAAACTTACTAATTGTTTAGTAATCATTGCACATAAACTTTTCTGAATATACAGAAAAGTGCTGGCTTTTCAGGTTGTCTAGTGGGTTGGTTTTTATTTGGATTATAGGAAATAATTGTCACACTTGGAGAAAACCAGAGCTTTTTTCTCAAAAATTTTTTATTTCAAAGTCTAAAGAACAAGAAGGAATGCTATTTTTGTCTCCAGTTTTGTGTATTTTAAATCAGCTATTAAGTAAACAATTTATTGTAAGGATTTTCAAACAATCACTAATGAAGATTTTCTTCTTTTCCCATAAATAATGATAGAAGCTACTTACTCCAGTTCTGTTTTTCTCCAATTCAGTGTGTAATAGCATTTTTATTTTTTAAATCCAAAATGGCATAAGTAATTATTATCAGCATTTTAATATTTATATATCTCTTTAGTAAAAAATTTATGATTGTGGCCAAGTGTGTTTTTTTTATTAAAGCAGTAGACTAATTTGAAAAAAAAAAAGGCATTTAAGGGATCATTGTGGATTATAATCTATTTTAGGAGGCAGTCAGCTGGAAAAAAACAAGACAGTGTAATTCCAAGTTTTTTACCAGCATCTTTAAAATATAAGGCCATCATTTCCCTCAGGGAAACAATGAAACCAACTAATGGTAGAGTCACTTATAAAACAAAACAACAAAAAACCAAAAAAAAAA
>NW_017731548.1:10043-11209 GCF_001890085.2 Hipposideros armiger | reverse complement strand
CAGCCCTGGTGTGCTATGTGTACTATGGCAAGGGAAACGTTAGAAAACGCAGCCATGAGGTAATAGACTATTTCTATCAAAAAACAAGCAGGGTCAGTTATTGGGAATATCTGAGGTGCACAGACTCAGAAAACAAAAGACGCTTTTATTCAGAGACTGCTATTTCATTGTCCTCAGGACCAACGAAAGACACATACATGCACATAAACACACATCTTTGTCCATCTCACCAGAAAAAAAAAGTTGTATTGAAGATTAATACAAACAGGGAATGAATAACCAGACCTTTTACAGGACACCTTATCCCTTCATTTTAAATGACTCAAGTATGCAATAAAGGAACTTGGGGATTAAAAACAAACAAACAGTCACCTTACACTCCATGGATCAGTGGTACCCATAGAATACTTAATATCTGAAAAAAATATTTGACTCAAAAGCCAACTCTATCTTTGAAAATGGCAAAGCAAAAGGCTGTGCCATATCCTTGGTGTTTCAATCCCCAAGGATTCGTCCTTACCAGGGAGGGAGTTCGTCATTCAATTTAAATGTCTCCTTTGAGGTAGATGCTGTGGCAATGGCTTCTTGACTTTTCATTTTGGGTCAGCTGGGCAGGGTGTCTACATACTATTTGACTCTCTCAGATGGATGAAATTTCTTCAGATTATTTATGGTTTATTCTTGTGAAAATATGACATCAATATTTTGGAGCGAGAAGGAAATTCCACATTTGTATTTCAATGGCTGATTTAAACATGTGAAGGGTCCTGTGTGGGCCAAAATCTAATCTTGGTCCAAACAGACCTTCCTGCTCAGATGACTTGGAAAGTAGGCTGTGGCAAGCACTCTTTGATTTAGAGGTTTCTTTTAATCCTACTATTTCCTATCATCCATCAGGAGCTGTCACTACACCACTACACCATATATGTGCCTGGGAAAGAGTATGAGTGATATAACCAGGATAAAATCTAAGAGAATGGTGAGTAACTTTTTATTTTTCCACATTGCCCAATAACCTCAACCTCCTATTCCCTACAATAGATTATCTGACCTTTTTTTTTCAATCAAAATGAATCAAAAATATTTAAGTCCCATGGGCTAACAATAAATTCTTACATCTTTGATTGTCTTCATTGAATAGATGGATTTCAGTCGGGAAATGAGCA
>NW_017731548.1:3855-8883 GCF_001890085.2 Hipposideros armiger | reverse complement strand
CTTTTATCACTGACAACTTGTTAACTTGTTATTTAACTTCTGCTCAAACATTTTCAGTGATGAAAAATTCATTACCTTGCCAAGTAGCTGTGATGCACTTTTTACTTTATTTATTTTACTTTTTACTTTATGTTTTACTTTAATTATTATTATTATTTTTTTGCCTGTTTGTTTTTGCCTGTACAGCTCCCTACTGTCCACTCTTCTCCTTAGGGTGATTTTGCTTATGTCAGTCATGATTACTGTGCTTTTAGGAGTAGGCAAGTGACCCAGGGTAGGCCGCTAGAGCATCCATCCCTCTGTTTATAGTGATTGGTCCAAGAAGTGACCACCCTAGAAGCCCAGTAGACCCAATCACAACTCTCTATTAAAACTCAAAATTGAAAGATGGAAGATAGAGGGCTGCTTTCTTTTCTCTGTGATTTCAAGCTGTAGTAAGCCCGGTGTTTCCCATGGCCCTCTTAACTCTCAGGAAGCAAGAGACTGCCTGGAAAAGAAACGAAACACAAAAGAGATGAAAGCTTAGAAATGGAGAGCATGATGACACTGTTTGAACTTCCGAATGCCCTGTGACCAGAGCTAACTCCACCCTTGGGTTTCTCAAATAGGAGGGCTAGTAAGCCCCCTTTGTCTTTTACAGTTTTCACTTGTAGAACATTTTTCTCTATATGGAGGCCAGATGTCCTTTTTGGTAACAGGCAGAACAAGTGTGATTCTTCTTTCATACAACAATATTTCTAACACTTAGAGAAAGTTACTCCCTCTGTTCCCTGGCAATTGCTCAGTCTTCCCTTCTCCAGGTTCTTTGTTCAGTTCCTTCAACTGTTTTTCATGTGATGTAGATTCCTAAACCATCTTACTTACTAGCCTCTCAATGTATCCTCATTTGCCTATAGATCTCTTAACATGAGGGAGAATTAAACACACTGGCTGGAGCAACATACAGTAGGATGATAATTATCTTCCTTTTATTTTTCATACATTTTGTTATTATACTGCTCCTGAAGGTCTCACTGGTCTTTTTTTTTTTAAAATATCATAGTACATAATTGACTTTTAATAGAAGTATTATCAGTTGAAACTCTGATTTGCGGATAATAAAGTATGTCTCCCATAACTTTCAATATTTTTTTCCATTTTTTTCAATGGATTTTACATTAATTTCTGGTTAAATTCCAATTAATTATTATGGTCTATCTTTTCTACTCATTGATAGCTATCTTGAGTCTATCATGAAATGTATTTGGTATTTCCTTTGACTTTATATTTTCACAAAGCTATGATTAAAGATTGTGGGGGGTTTTATTTTTTCGTCATAACATGAAGAAAGTTAAAAACTTTTATGGCACAATGCTACTTAGAAATCCAAGCTAGTATTTAATAATTTTCTTAGAGGAATGTAAAATCAAATACATTTATTTGCAAATCTTTTACTTTCTTACATCTTTATTCACCTTGAAGCTCTAATGATTACTAGTGTAAAAATGTGATTTTTCATTCAGATCCTGTCTGAAAAGCTAGGAAAAACAAATAACAAAATTGCTCCTTTGCTTTATTTGCCAAATATTTTATGCAGTGCTTATTTTGTATCTTTTCCCATATTCATTGTAAGAAAAGACTCCCTGGCACATTGTAAATAAGCAATTAATGCTGCAAAGGGAGCCACTTCCAAAGCCAGCATTTTCAGGAAATAAAAAAGAGATGAGATCAGTATGCCCAGAGATTCTACAAGTGTCTGTACATCTTCCTTCTCACTCTCTTTGCAGGGTGATGTAAAAATGAACAAAGAATCCAAATAATTTTAAGCTTACACATACTATCTTGGTTAACTCAGTTTTTCATACAAAAAATAGGCTTGTCTTGAATTATATTATTAATGTAATTTCTCCATGTTTTAGTAATAGAAAAGCTCAGTGAAAAAGAAACAATTAAAGGGAGAGCTCTTCTGCGTTGCATGTATGCACAAAAAAAAGAGCACGTGGGTAGCGTTGAAGCAAAATGCAGCTCAAGTCCAGTAGTGTCAGGAGCATCTTTTACCTGAAAGCAGCCCTCTTACAGAGTTAATTTTATTTTCAATTCTATTAACTTTATAAAACTGATTAATGCAAATTATTTTTAGTTAGATCTTAAGGTATGCTTTCAGCAAAAATTCTTACAAGAGGACTTTTATTAACAAAAACAAGCCTTTAAAAACAACAAAAATAAGTCACTAAAATGGGAGATTGACACAGATGTGGGTGAACACTCAGGAAAACATCAGTGATTTTGCATGTTATCTCAATCATTAACTTGCAATAAAAGGGAAGTTGCTTTTTGTTCTTTGTATTTCACGTATTTCTCTATTAACCCCCAACACACTTAAAAATCTGACCAGTTCTCTGTTTCAGTGTTGCAGATATTTGTTCATCTAAGCTACACCTTGGAGATGCAAATGCATCAGTGCTTTCTTGAAAATGGAGCAATATTTTTCTAAGTTCATTAAACCTAATGTAAAACTATCGATAAGTTTCAAAACAACGAACTAAGCCCTCATGAAGTTGGCTGGACTGTGAGCTTGGGGGGTAGAATTGATTTAGAATCCCAGGGGTGCCTATGACTCTGTGATGTTTGGAGAGTTACCCAACATCTCTGAATTTCAATGACCTCATCTGTAAAATGTGAATAATTAGCTGCCAGAGCTGTTTTGAAGAGTAAATGAGAAAATTATGAAAAGCCCCAAGCAGAGTTCCTAGTGCATGGTAGGTACCCAATAAGAAGCAACATATCATTATAACCTATATTTCTATTCTGAGAAAAAGGATTACTTTGCAAATGAGTTTTATCATGTTATTTTCCTTAACTAAGTATTTAAAAACTTAATTTAAATTTATTAGAAAGGATATGTATAGTTAGTATTTAAAACTGACTGAATATTTTTGTTTCTTAATGGAAAACTATCAATTTTGAAGTTACACTTAATTTCCTGGATATATAATCAGAAAAAGATCAATCCAAAAATCAAAAATATGAAGATTTTTTAATATACAACATCTTCAGATTGTTTGCTAAATCTGAACTATAGATTTATTTAATGCTGATATTGTTATTTACAAAAATCTATACTCTTCTAAGAGAATAAATTATGTCTTCAAAGCTTTTAGTAATTTTGGGGATATAATAAAGATACACTTATTTGTGTAGACATATATTTAGAAAAAAGTGAGCTGTCCTGTCTTAGTTTGCATTGTTATGGCTGAAAAATAAATTTCTACATGGCAATGCAATGTAAATAGATGTAAACTTGTTCCATAAAAATTTGTGATTGAGGGCCCTGTGTACAATGGAAATATATTTCATGCTTTTTGAGATCCATACTAAAAAAAGCATGTATTATAATAGGACAGAAACTCCTTCCAGAACATATATTAATAAAGCACATGTGAGCTCCAAGGTATTATTTAACCCAATTTGGTGCTAGGTGAGCAAATGTCAAAATTGCTAGATGATTCTACACTCCCTTTCTAAAGATTAAGTCTGTCATAGGTCATAGTATGTAACCACTACTCTCAGGAACAAACCTAGCATTCCAGGGTTCACTTTTCTTGGCTACATGTGTAGCCTATGAAAAAGTTTAAATATTGAATAAAGGAAGTATACAATAAGGATCCATTAATGTATCAAAGAAGATATTATGATGATTGCCCAGATAAATTTTCATTTCCCTGTAATCCATGTTAAAGCTTTACTCTCAAACCCGGGTTTCTGTGTTCACATGGGTGGATTTTTTTCTCATTTACAAAGCTAGATAGAGACAGTTTCATGTTTCCTCAATTCGCATCCACTCAAACAAAACTTTAAGTGAGCAATATAGGTTCCCATGAAAACTCTGTAAGAGAAGAAGAGAGTGACACTTATTCCATACCACACTCTCTCCCTTATTAAAGATTTCTATTTTCTCCAAACTCTCAGCTCCATCACACTACCAGCGGTGTTCTTTATTATCCTCTTTTTGGTCATTCTCTGTCCCTTCTTACTGGTTCCTTTAGTTTGAACCAGATTTTTTTTCCTCAGAACCTCAAATCTTTTACCATTCCTATATGAAACAGTTTCCTCACAGCCTTTTGTTAGACAGGCAGTCCTTTCCAGCACAATTTGCTTTTTATTTTGGCTCAGAAATCTTTCTTTTAAATAAATACAATGCTAGCCCTGAAAAGCATTTTGTTTTCTTTTTCTACCTCATTACAGTTGCTTCCATCACGTTATACCATTACATATTCCTTTTTTTTTAAATTCTGTAGTTGAGGGTAGTTGTAAAAAACTAATTTAAAAAGCTGGACCTGGAGCCTATTCCTCATTACCATTATTATCCTGGAACTAAACCCCAAGAATTTTAAGAAATTTACCTGTGTGGAGACACCTGGTTCCTTAGACTGCACATAACAATAAAACATCGAGAACTTGTATCTAGACTTTGCTTATTATATGGTAAATGTTTATTTGAAACTGTTTTCTAAATATAAGGGTTAAAAAAGTTTGCCAGTCTAGATTCTGCTTAAAGTAGCTTCTGTTCTAATATCCTATGATTTTCACCACAATCACTCTCTTGGAAAGGGAGGAAGAAAACAACAAATTGGCAGGATCCCTCAAAAATATAGGCTTGTTTAGTACACAGTCTGTAGAAGAGGGTTGTTAATGATATAGTGGAGAATGGGGTCATACCTCAGGTTCCCATGCATTTTTCATGGAAGGGGGAGACAACTGTCAGGCTTCAAATCATTCAAGACAGAGACCCAAGCAAAGGCATGGAGAACTAGAAGGAAGATAACTAGACAAATTGGACAAAAAAAAAAGATGCTGTGCTAGTAGGCATTGAAGTATTAGTGTAAGTTTAAGATTAATGCATGTTAGCTGGAAAGAAATGATGACACATCAATCTTGCTCCCTCTCCCATATTTAAGTAGTATGTTTGCCTTAATATCTAGATAATGTGCAACCAACCTATATTAATTTAGTTATATTAATGAAGCCTGCCCCAAAAGCCAAAAAGAA
>NW_017731548.1:0-2990 GCF_001890085.2 Hipposideros armiger | reverse complement strand
TTGGACTTGGAGAAAGAGAAAAAAAATGGAACTCTTGACAAGAAAACACTAGCGTGGCATACCTGAAAATGTTTTAACCAGCTGAGATCAACCTGATCTTTACAACCAAAATACCATCTTCATTCATATAATCCTGATCATTTCAGCCCCAAATGGGTAGGATTTATGTATAAAAGGAATAGAAATGTTTTGTGGTTGCGGGCCTGTCAATATTAGTTCATTTGTTGCCAATTAATGAATTAAATTATTTAACAAATATTTACTGAATATCTCCTTATGTCAGACAGGGTTCTAGGCAATGAGGACAGAATAATGAGCGAGACAAATAAGGCCCTGATGGAACTGATATTTTACTGGAGGATTTTCCCATCTTTACTGAAAAGTTCTCCCAAATATCTTTAAAAAGTAGTTGTAATCTACATTTTGTAATTATTTTTTCTTTCCATAATTCCTTTTCCTGTTTTGCCAATTTTAACCCAGTTTGTGAATATTTTAAAGGGTGAGAAAAGTGATTTTTAAAGTACTAACATTTAGACCTTTGACTTTTTGTGCTTAAGATATAATCACCTTTCGTGCAGGAGGGACACAGTGCATTCCTGTGGTCCTGGTTTATTGTTGAAATGCTTTCACAGGTTCAGCAGCATCCGGTGTTGGTGTTGCTTGTCAGGGCTCATTGGGTCTGCATTACTTATCTCCCTAGGAAATCCTGTGGAGGCCAAAACTTTGCCTCCTTAAATAGGCTGCTGGGTCCAGGCTCTATTTCCAGTCTGGAATTTCCCCTCCCATGGCCATTAAGTCTTTCTAAATCTTTTCCAAATCCTGGGAAACTCAAAGATGGAGGGGAATGTTTGCTCTAAATTATTATATCTGCTGTTTTACAATGAAATCTATTACTCTAACACATGCCATATTTCTTCATGGTATTCACACTGGATTAAACCACAGTTTACATTTTCCATCTGTGACTTGGTATTTTTCCCTGTACTTGAAGGGGGTTGTGTTTATGCTATTCAAATCATAGAGAGAAAGATGGTAAAAATAGGTTGAATGCTGCTCAGGCTAGGAACCAGTTGCACATTAGAGGCACCACGATGCAATAGTTCATACCATGGACCTTGGGGCCTAGTGTCCTTGTTTAGATTCCATTTGACCTTGGGCATACAGTTTGCTTATCCATCAGTTGGAATAATAATACTATGCATTTCAAAGGAGTGTTATGAAGGTGAAATGAGTTGTCAGATGTGAAACACTTAGAACATTGCTTGGTGTAGAGCAAGTCCTATTTATGTATAACATTATTATTTCTATTACTAAGGACAGGATTACAGTCCAAGATATGGGAATGACGGTCCTGAACTAAGAAGACAAGTTTAAGCCTTTGCAGTATAAGTTTAAATTTGGAATTGACTTACAGATTACCCCCGATTCCTTTGATCAATGACAAAATATTTAGTATGACATGAAATAGAAAACTAACATCTATTACTAATAATATGATCTCATGAAAAGAAATAGAATTCTGTATGTTTATTTGGGCTAGGAATTACATAACTGATAATTTGAGTTTCCTCTTCTTTGAACGGTCTTTTCATATCCTTTGGAAAGTTTCTATCTTGTGTTGTTCTTTTACTTTTGGTTTATAGGATTTCTTGGTACATGCTGTATATTAGGGGAGGGCCTCCACCTCTCTGGCTTAATTTTTCCGTGTGATTAAATGTCCCCAGAGTTGTTATTCTTGGTCTCTCTGCCTACCCCTTATTCCCTCTTCTGAATGAATTATCTCATTGAGATTAAAAGTATCTAAGCGTGCTCTGTGCAGTCCCTACTGGGTCTCTTTCCCTGGAGCTAGAAAGAGTGCAGGACAGGTCTTCTCTGTGCCGGGTAGCAGGGGTCCTGCCCTTGGTGGGGAGACCATATTTCTTCATCTGTGCCAATGCCAGGTGGGTGATTCCAATTCAGGATGAAATAAGAAAAATCTCATTAGACTGCAGATATAAAGTCATATTTCCTGTATTACTCAGAGTCCTGGTAAGAAAGAGATGGGTACTCAAACCAGTTCTTTCAGGAGAGTTTAATAAAGGACATTTAGAAAGATGTGAATAGGTTAGTAAAATCAATGAGGGGTGATAGTCCTGTAGTGAGCCCTTACTACAAGAAGACCTGAGAGGAAAGAGGATAGGGATAACTGCCAAAACATGGAGAGTAGCTGTATCCGGAGTGCCTGCTATGAACTATGTGGATACAGGGGACAAAGTCCTATCTATTATACTAGCCATGTAGAGTGATGCCAGTTTGCATATACTCCAGTATACCCTAACTTTGAGACTAAATTGCTAGTCATCATCAATGCTCTTCATATAAATTAGCAAGGAAAGGAAGGGAAGAAAAAAATCAAGTAGATAAATAGCAGAAACAGAGTTGTTTTGGACCTGCCTCTTAGCTCTCTGTGAGGCTTAAATTGAGGGACTGATACTTCCTTCTTCCATCACCATGCTCCCCTTGGCCAGTTGGAGATCTGAATCTAATATTGTATCCAAACCTTCAATTATGCTGGATTTGAGTACTTGGTGATCCTAATCTTCATTGTGTTGTCCAGTTTTTGACTGATTATGACCATTGGTCAAGGGAGTACTAAGGGGTTCCCCAACAAATCTCTGGGTTCTAGAGATAGTCTTTTTTTTTTCTTAGCACAATTTCTCATTTGCATTTGGGATCAATCGCCCCAACAAGCACATTAATTCCTTTCTTCACCTGTTGGAAGGCATTTTACTGTCACATGAGAAGCCCAATATAGCCAGAGCCGCACTAACATCCAATATAATAGATGCAGGAACATATGTAATCATTTCTTTCTGGGCACGAGGACATCCAGACCACGGATCCCAAGTGATGGCAAAAGAAGAAAGTACTGATTGCTCCTTGGTTCCCGGACGAGTGCCTTCCGGCCATGGGAAGATGGTACTGTCTATTTGTTGTTGTTTTAAGTTATG
>NW_017733329.1:55135-56198 GCF_001890085.2 Hipposideros armiger | reverse complement strand
GCGAGAGCAGAAACTGCACTGTCTTTGTAAAAACTACCAACCACACCCCATAGCCCCAGTCATCTAGAACTGCATCGCCAGAGTCACTCTGGGCTCCAGGTGGCCAGCTCTGCCTCCACAAGATGCAGAGCCTTTTTTGTATAGCAGAGGACAACCTAGAGATAACTTGGTGGACTTTAGCCAAGACTGGCACTGTTTTTGTTGGGGGTTTTTTTGTTTGTTTTTTGTTTTGTTTTGTTTTGTTTGTTTTTGTTCGTCTATTTATTATCATTTTTAGTTTTTTATATATGTATATATATATATATCCATATATAGGTGTGTGTGTGTATATATATATATATATATATATATATATATATATACACATTTTTTTCTCCCTTCTTTTTCCGTTTCCCTGCTCTAAATTTCCTCCTTTCTATTTTACTGCAAATTTTGTTTTTTTTGGTGTTCTGTTTTGTTTGTGGTGTTTCTTTTGTTTTTTTGTATTTTTGATACTTCTGTGCATGTTGAGTTTTGGTTGTCTGACGTTTTTATATGTAGGAGTATTGGTTTCTTCTGGTGGTGGTTGTTGTGCTTGTTTATCCATTTTGTTCTATATCACTCTGCACCAGGGCCCAGCCAAGGAGGCAAAAGAATCATCACACCCACCCAGAGACCAACTCTAGACCAAACTAGAGCATTACCAGGTTCGACCTACAAGAATCACACCTAAAGGGAATTCTCTACAAGCATAAGAGCCCATAAGGGCCAAGCCTCATCTGAGGGGTCAACCCTCACACAGCAGCTCATACACTGTGAACATAGCCAATCCTCACAGCTAGTCAGCCTGGGAGTCAATTTCACTTACTGACAAGCCAAAAGCAATCAAAGCTCAACTTCAACAGGAGAAGACACAAAACACAAGGGATACCTCTGGAACACATGCACAGGAAAATAGGTAGACTGAGCAACTCAAATACAGTAAAACCTTGGATTGTGAGTAACTTGGTTTGAGAGTGTTCCACAAGACAAGCAAACATTTCTATTACATTGGTGCAAAAGTAATAGCATTTTTTCCCATTAC
>NW_017733329.1:47260-48040 GCF_001890085.2 Hipposideros armiger | reverse complement strand
ATTCTGATTGCTCTTTAGGTGGATGGATAGAGGGTATGTCTTAAAATCAGATATTCTATCAATATTCAGGTCTCTTATACTTTGTCTTTCTATTTTCGAAGAAAATACTCAGAGGTTTCGTGTGTTCCTTGGGTTCCAATTCAAAATTAATTCACACATTTCAGCAAACCTGGACCTTGTATTGTTAAAAAATGTGATTCTTGACCAGAAACATCAATCTATCTCACCTCCAAAGGTAATCCTCTCATCTCAAAAAGAATTGCTAAGGCTTCTCAACCTTCATAATAGATGTCAAAATTGTTGCCTGAGCACACTTTAAATGCAACACAAGGCCAGTGTTGTCAAGCTCTTGTGTGGGTTGAAGCTTGAATTGACTGTTAATGCAGTTCTTTTTTCAAGTCTCTAGAAAAATGGCCTTCAAAGAAGATAGTTTAATGGATGCACTGTCCATGCATTCTGTCATGTTTTCTGATATCTATCAATATAAACAACCATGTAAACTCATGTAATGAAATAAACTCAATTGATTTACTTTTGGCTCAAAATGGTTCTACTCAAAATACCTTATATTTTCTATCAGATGACCATTAAGATATGACCTGAAATGTTGCTTGACTTTCTTTTTTTCTCTAAGAACTCATAAGTGAGTTTCTTTTGAAATGCAATGCATTATCATTCTAGAGAAATCAGTGTGTTCTGGAGTGTCTACGTTAAGTACCTGACTTTTTGCTAGATTTGACAGTCAGCTCAAAGATCATAATTAATCACTACAGGAATATT
>NW_017733329.1:45221-46209 GCF_001890085.2 Hipposideros armiger | reverse complement strand
TGTTGCAATTTCCACAAATATTAACAGCAAACTACTAATCGTTAAAACAAGTTGAAAAGGTTTAATGTAAAAGTGTAGCTGCATGTTCACTATTTGCCATTCAGTGAAATAGAGAATATGTGAAGAGGTATAGTAAAGGTTTGCATTTTTTACTGTGAATGAGTGTGTACTCATATGTATAGTACTTGTATGAGTTTCTTGGTATAAGTGTCCATAGTGTGCATATGTATATGTGTCTATGTAGGAGACATGGAGAGGTAATAAGGGGTATTAAACACAATTTTGTAACTGTTGACATTAAGTCCTTTTTTAGATTTTCAAGTAAGTATATACACTTGGAAACAGTGCAGGTGGGAGCTATTTTTTGAGATTCACCCTAATGTATATGGTACTTGAAACCATATAATGCCTGAAGTAAGTCAGAAAAATTCTAAAGAGTGAGAAAAGATAATGTTTGAGGAACCTAGAAACTTGGGAGTCTGACAAGGAACAGGTTCATGCAAAGCATACCGGGAAGCAGCTATCTAAAAGGAAAATCACAAGATAGTAGTAGTGTCTTGGAAATAAATGGCACACCAGTCAAATATCCTCCACACTCTTGTTTCCACCTCTAACATGTCCTACCTTTTTAATCATCCTCCTTAGTCACAACCGATGAGAGAACCAAAGAGTGTGTTCTGCTTAGTAATTCTGTTACCTGAATACAGACGTTTGGGGCCCAGGAAGAAAACATTCACAGGCCATTATTCTTTTTTATTCCAGCTGGCTCAGTCTACTGAAAACACAACTCTCTCAAAAACTTTTGTCAAATGCTTTGCAATTCATTCAAATCAATACTTTGTGCATAAACTCATACCTATAATTCTGCCTGTGACATGTATCATTACAGATTTAATTTTAATTATCTGAGATGCACCAGGCTTCTGTGGGCCTGTGCCTGTGAGAACATTCGACATAGACTTCAGATGACTTTCCCAGCTTCTTTCAT
>NW_017733329.1:44267-44951 GCF_001890085.2 Hipposideros armiger | reverse complement strand
TTTCTTAATGGTTTTATCTCTTGCCTGTACATCAATCACTTATCTATCTCTTAGTTTTCCTAAAGGACTTCGTTCACCCTTTGTCACCATGGGCAGCCCCGTTCCTGTGTGTGCACTGTGGGTGGTAAAGTCAATTGGTTCAGCCACTATGGAACATTATAGAGGTTCCTAAACAAAATTTAACAGAACTACCACATGACCCAGCAATCCCACTTCTGGGTATATAGCCAAAGGAAATGAAATCAGAATCTCTATGAGATATCTGCAATCCCATGTTCACTGAAGCTTTTTTCACAATTGTTAAGATATGGACACAGTCTAAGTGACCATTAATGGATGAATGGATTTAGACACACATACATACACAAACAATGAGGTATCATTCAACCATGAGAAATAAGAAATTCCTGCCATTTTTGACAACATGGATGGACCCTAAGGGCATGCTAAGTAAGATAAGTCAGACAGAGGGAGACTAATACTGTATGATCTCACTTAAAAGTGGAATATAAGAAATCTTAACCTGTAGAAACAGAGAATAGAAGGGTGGTTACCAGGGACTGGGGGCTGGGGCAATTTTAGAAATGTTTAACAGTAAAGCTTGCAACTAATAGATAAGTTCTGGAGAGTTAATGCATAGCATAATAAAAATAGTTAAGAATACCATAAGCTTCAAAATTGTTA
>NW_017733329.1:37751-39962 GCF_001890085.2 Hipposideros armiger | reverse complement strand
TCACACGGTGCCAGATCCAATGAATAAGGTGGATGAGGACACATCATCGTTTTTATTTGACAGAAAATGTCATATACCTGAAGCGATGTGTGACACGGAGTGTTGTCATGATGGAGGATGGTTTATGGCACACTTCAAAACACACCTTCTCTCAACCGTAGTTCACACTCCACTCTCTGCACCAAACAAGTTGAACTAGCCATACACTAAAGTTACTAAGGTAGGACAGGCAACTTTCGGTATTGAAGATCCCTGCCTTTCCACTGGATGGCACTCGGCAGCAGCATTCACCGCATTTTGTGATCACAACGGAAAGACTCCATGTCACACATCGCTTTTGGTATGGCAATTTCTGTCAAATAAAAACATTACGGTGTGTCCCCATCCACCTTATTCACCAGATCTGACACCACGTGACTTCGGGCTCTTCTCCATGTCAAAATAAACATGAAAGGTAAACATTTTGAATCGATTCAGGACTTAGAGGCAGCCACGACAGTGTGACTAGAGACACTCACAAGAGAAGACTTCCAGAACCGCTTCAGAAAGTGACAGAAATGACGGGATGAGTGTGTTTGAAGTGAGGGGGAGTATTCTGAGGGGAATTAATGGCAATGCGTCTTTTGCTGTAATGTTTTTTTACTTAAACATTTACCGTATGCTTTGATCACACCTTGTATTAACTCTAGCACTCATCTTATTTAAATATTTTGAATAGCATATTGATATAGGATGGAATAATATAAATCATATAGTTCCACAGGGTGAATGGCCATTTTATAATTATCTTTTTTTGTTGTTCATATGGAAAAATTGCTTTTACCTTCATGATTTCAAAGTACACTTTAAAGAAAAACAAATCTAAACTTAACATATGAAATGAAAAACCAAACTTTGCATGGCTACTGTGTATTATTGATGTTGATTTACATTTTTCAATATTATATCTTTTAAAAACAGGGCTATTCTTTGAATTAATGTTTAAATATAATTTTATAGCANTAATAGGTAGCTTCTGAAATAATGCTTTATGAACTTATTTCTTGGTATTTATTCCCTTTCCTTGAGTTTGGGCTGACTTTAGCCACTTGCCTCTACCATGTGGAATACAGTAAAAGTGATAGAATATCATTTCTGAAATACATTACAAAACTTAGGATCTCTCCTTTGCTCAATTTGATGAACTCAGCTGTCATATTGTGAACTGCCCTGTGGAGAGGATGAAACTGGCTTTCCATTAAGAGCCGGTGAAGAATCCGTGCTCTTACTTCAACACGTGAGGTATTGAATCCTGCCAACAACTACATAGGTGAGCTGAAAACAGATCCACCCTCAGCTGCACCTTAAGATAAACTGCAGTCTTGTAAGAGACATACAGGCAGCTGAAGACTCAGCTCAGCCTTGTCAGGCTTCCTCAGCTACAGAAACTGAGAAGATAATGTTTATTCCTTCAAGTAGCTAAGTTTTGCAAAAATCTTTAACACAGCAATTGACAACTAATACAGCTAGTAAATGTAAATGATCTCATCATAAAACTCAACGTATCCAATTCTAGTGTTATGCTGTAAAAAATAGCATGGCTCATGCAAACTGGAAAATGGACTAAATAAATAAGTTACTTATAATGTAAACTTTAAAAATATTTATACACATGTGTCAATGTGTAACAAAATTATGAGTAAAACCAGCAAATTACAACAATGGCATTTATAGATAATTATATACCTGTATATTAAAGTAGCACAATATGTATATTGTATATAACTATATTCATGTATAGTAAACATGTTATAATATTAATCCATGATATAAGCAGTAAGATCAGGATAATGACTCAATGAAGAATCATAAAGAAGTCAAAAGAAAACACCATGTCATTTTTAATGTTTTATGTTTTCCAAATAATAAGCCTGAACAAAATGCTATTAACTTTCCTTACATTTTGGTAAGGTATGCATAGATACTTTTTATGTTATGTTTTATGTTTTGTTTGAATCATTTCATAAATTTTGAAAAATAATATTTAATAAGGAGAAACTGAAATATTATAAATGTGATACATTAGCATAAATTGATAAAGAGGTCCATTAATATAAAAAATAATGGAGACGAAAACACCTGCATTTGGTTTAGACAAGTTAAAAGAAGACCAATTTAGATAAAGATCTTGTTTATTGTAGTAATCTGATGAAAACAGGATCAGCAACCATA
>NW_017733329.1:22915-34066 GCF_001890085.2 Hipposideros armiger | reverse complement strand
TTATGTGCTCTTCAACTGATCTACTGATTTAAGTAAACTAGAGGAGCCTGAAGAAGTGGTTTGCTATAATAATTTACATCGAAACACAAATGATAAGAAAATAATAATGAAGTTGAAAATCATGCGCATAAGTATGTGTAAAACATACTGAAAAATTTGAAATATCCAACTTAGCATTCCATGAATGCAATTGAAAAAACAAACAAAAACTCTGAAAGCAGGAAAACACTTCCTGTCTGAAAATGTATAATGGTACTGAATAAAGTAAGAGAAGAACTTTTAGAATCCTCCGCTTTTATGCAGTATTCCCAAGGGAAGACCACTGAAGGCTTGCTTCTCTTGAGCCTGGACATTTTTTCTAAACTTCTGACTCGTATCTTCTCTCACTTGCTGATAACTACGCTTTTACAATGGGCAGTACAAACTTTCCATATGCATCACTCTTCCCTGGTCATCCTGCCTAAAACATAAAACCTCGCTTTCTAGTTATTATGGTAACAGACAATTCCAAAACATAGTGGCATAAAGCCACCATTTATTAAGCTCACAGGCTCTTTGGGTCAAGAAATTGGACAGGGCAAGGCTAGATTTATTTATCTATAGCTGTGGGGACTTGAGGATTGGTGATAAACTCATCTGCAGGTATCTTTAATAGCATACCTGCATTTCCATTGTGACGTCAGATGGGATTTTCTTTCTTTTTTTTAATTTTATTAACTTTATTGGGGTGATAATGGTTAGCAAAACTACATAGGTTTCAAGTGGATATTTCTACAATACATCATCTATGTATCACAACGTGTGTTCACCACCCAGAGTCAGTTCTCCTGCAGGTGGGATTTTCAATTGGAGGACCTGCAGATCTTTTCTCCATATGCCCTGGACTTGCTCACAGCACAGGGACAGCAGGATAATCAGACTTCTTATTTGGAGACAGAGAGCTCCAAAAGCCAGTGTCTGTATCTATAAAGTGAGATCTTTACTGTGGACCAGGCTGCAAAGCCACATATGGTCATTTCTACTGTGTTCTTTTGCTTAAACTAGTCTCAGGCCCCCTGAAGATTCATGAGGATGTGGTCTAGGCACCAACTTTTAGAGATGAGGTGGTAACATCACATTGTAAAACAGCTTATAGGATGGGAGAAATAGTTGTGGCTATATATGAAAAAAATACCACCTGCCATAACTGCATACTCTTCTTGCTTATTTTTCTTCTCCTCATCTCTTATAACTGACATTCAATATATTTTACCTTTTTTATTTATGATGTCTCTTCCCATTAGAATGTAGGTTTTTGAGTGTTTTACTTCACTGCTTTCTACAAAGCATAGAGGAGAACCTGAAACAAGTAAATGTTTAATAAGTAAATGATCTTATCAATCTATCAATGTTGATAAAAGGATAAAAGAGTGGTCCTTTTAAATTATTTTAATAGAGGAAAGAAAATGCAAAATAAGACTAGTATTAATAAATTATGGGTATAGAAACAGAAAATAAATTAATATGATATGTTTTAAGGCTACACATTTTCCTATATGTTCAATTTGTATATTTCAACGTTTGATTTCTTTATACTATCTCAAATTCTCTGGTCTCTTTTATTTCTAACATTTTTTATACTGTACCTTTTTGTAATCTAGAAGATGACAACATTAGCACATAATGAGTGACTTATAATGTTTATTTATTTTTTAAATCAATGAAATTATAAATTTTGACCTGATATAATTTCATCTATTCATTTGCTATGAGAAGCTACATTGTTCAAAGAACATTTCTAGACTGTTGAGACATATCTTTTACGGACCGCTTAGATGTATACATGGGCATAATGAGCTTGCAAATTTTATGTAAGTTTAAAGGAAATGATTAGTGTTTTGTTAAGTATGTGTGATGAGGTTAAAAACATTGACAGTCATATTGCTAAATGTGTATGCTGGAGCTAATGATAGTAACAAGAATTTATCAAATTTAGGTGTGAAAAGATAGAGAAAGTGGAAGGGTAACAGATATAAGAAATTAAATGGTCATTAGTTTCCAGCTGGTGGTGGCATTGAAATAAAGGAATGACAAGTACCTGGTTTTTTAACAATGTGAGGAAAAGAGGAGTAGCTAGAAGAAAGATTTTAGTGTGAGGCAATCATCAAGTAGAGCAGTAAATGCAGGTGGTTGAAGGGGAATGATAATACTAATTCATAAAATAGAGTAGGTATAAAATGAATGAATGCATATGGTTCTGTTACTATTTGAGATCCCTTTAATGCATGCAAAAAATAAAATACATTCATAAAGTAATTCACTCATCATATGCATGAATATTGATATGGAATTCTCGCACGTATAAAATTTTTGTCTTTGAACCATTTTCCTCCCCTTAAACTAGGTGGTTAAGTCATTTGTAGAATGAAAAGGTAGTAAGTATATTTTTCTGATCCAAGCCATTTTCTCCAATTCTGCCTTCAACAGCAATTAAGTATGAATTCTGCCTTATTTTCGGTTGGTCACTCTGCCCATTTTAACTGGATCCAAATATAATGGAGAGTAATATCCCCCATCCCCCACACACACACTTCTATCTCTGTCTCTCTCCTTATCTACTTCCCTCTTTCTCTTTTCCTCTTCTCTTCTCTTTCTCCTCTTTCTCTCTTTCTTTTATATATACATATGTAAATTATGTATATAAAAAATAAAAATATGCACACACACACAAATTCTCAAGTGATTCCTTAAATTACAATTCGTTATGAATGATCTCTTTGACACACATACAAGATAAAGCCCTTATTTTATATTTCTCATAGTACCTTCTATTTCTCTTTTTTTGGGGGAGGGGGACTTAATACAACTGACAGTAAGACAACATTTTGGGGATTGTTTATTTTATGTTATTACATGAGTTTAAAATGGGTCAATTTTATCACAGCTATAATTCTAACTTCATAGCAGTCTCTAGCACATCCTATGACTCAATAAATACATTTTATTTTGAATGAACAAAGCCACTGACACTCACTGAACTTCATCCTCCTCAATATTAAACTAGAGATGACAATATCTATACAATATACAAAACATTAAATGCCTCAAATCTATTTTATCCTATTCACTTTTATTGGTAATGTTAACTTTTAGCTTCTCAGAACTCATTTTCTCTCTCACTATTGACTCCAAATAATCTGTTGCTTTAATTAGATTTGAAGCTGCAAGTCCTTGTTACTGTTGACAAATAACTTTCAGGAAGATAAAAAAATATTCCCTTTTCCCTGAAGTGGAATAAAAACAAATAATTTCAATTGTAGAACTGTTATTATAGCTTTGGAGCATAAGTTTTACCTTCTAACAGAAATAAAGTTCTCATTTGCTATTTAATATGTGTGGACAGTGAAATAATATTAATTTTTCACATTATGATAGCTATAAGTGTTTGTAAGTGTCATTTGCTAAGCCAGAAGCTCATTGTCATCATAATATCCTTCTTTAACCACATGCATCATGCTTGGATCATAAGCAACAACAATAACAAAAACAATTACACTAGCATCTACTAGACATATTTGATTTCTTATTTTAAGAGGTTTGAGCTTCAGTGTCTCATTTAAATTGATACTACCTCTAGATTTGGTGTGAGGATGGGGTATAAATTACCAAGAAACCAGAAAAGTGACAAACTAGGAATTAAATGCTCAGTTAAATATGTTGATTCTCTGATTTTGGGTTTATACCCAGGTGAGGGATTGCTGGGTCATATGGTAATTCTATTCTGAATTTTTTGAGGAACCTCCACACTGCCTTCCATAGCAGCTGCACCAATCTGAGTTCCCAACAGTGTATGAGGGTTCCTTTTTCTCCACAGCCTCTCCAACACTTGTTATTGTCTTTTTGATGATAGCCATTCTAACAGGTGTGAGATGGTATCTCATTGTGATTGTTGTTTGCATTTCTCTGATGATTAGTGATGTTGAGCATCTTTTCATATGTCTATTGGCCATTTGTATGTCCTCTTTGGAGAAATGTCTATTCAGGTCCTCTGCCCATTTTTAAATTGGATTATTTGTTTTTTTGTTGTTGTTGGGTTGTATGACCCTTAGATATTGGGTTGTCAGGAAAGTCATGACACATTTTTGCATTGAAAAACATATTAAAAATATGTCATGACTTTCCCGATGACCAAATATTTTGGATATTAGTCCCTATGTGCTCCAATGTTCATTGCAGCTTTATTTATGGTGGCCAAGACATGGGAGCAACCAAAGTGTCCTTCGATAGATGATTGAATAAAGAAGATGTGGTGTATATATACACAATGGAATACTATTCTGCCATAAGAAAATATGAAATAGTACCATTTCTGACAACATGGTTGGACCTTGAGATTATTTTGCTAATCAAAATAAGGCAGACAGAAAAAGTCGAGACCCATATGATTTCACTGATACGTGGTATATAAAACTGAAAACAAGAAAAGAAGAAGACAAACGAATGAAGAAACAAAAACGCATAGGCAATAGTTTAGTGGTTACCAGAAGGTAAGGTGAGAGGCAGATGGTAGATGAAGGTAAAAGGGATCGAATATATGGTGATGGAAGGAGAACTGACTCTGGGTCGTGAAACACAATGTGATACATAGGTGATGGATTACAGAACTGTACACCTGAAACCTATGTAACTTTGCTAACCATTGTCACCCAATAAACTTTAATAAAAAACATTTTGATGCTCCATAATAAAATGTGCTTCATTAGATGGATAGGTCATTAGTGTTTGGGGCAACTGTTAAGTCTGATTTTGCTTATTTGTAGATGGATAACAAAGCACACATAGTGTCACAATAAAATGAACCTAATATGAAATTTCCATTAATAATTTCCCTCCAGATTAGAAGAAAAATTAATGTTGAATCTTCAAATAATTACTTAAAACTAATTAAAAATAGAGAGAAAAAGCAATGAAATTAAGTCTTCAAAGTATGAAAGGAAAAAAGAACCTAATCATTGGATAAATTTTCAGAGTAAACAAGTTCCCTGAATACAAATTGGACCTCATATTCCCAGTTTGTTTCCAGTACAAAGTCAAAGTGTCATATTATATTAGGTGAATAATAAGACTCCACAGCTCATTAAAGCATAAATTCATTTCTTTGCTTCTCTTGTGGTGTAATGTGTTTGCATTTCTGCCCTGAGGACAGTTACTAAATGAACATTTATCTGTAATTAAAGATTCACAGACCATTAACAATATACTAATTTCCTTGCCAGTTAAGGCAGGGGAATAAGATGTTTTAGAAAGTATTTCCGATCCCATATGAAAGTTATCCTCCCTTTTCTTCCAGTCAGGTTTTCTCCCCTGAATGATCCCATTCCTTGAATGGCTTTCTCCAAAGCTGAGACAGAATGGTTTCATAATCCACCACCTATGTTTTTTCCCCCTCAATAGCCACTTAAACATTTTCTGTACTTCTGTCCTCTGTGAGGACTGTCTAACTTAATTAGGGAAAGGAGTGCTAACTCTAAATCCGTCTGTCTATACCCTGTAGGGTATCTGCTGGAACAAATGAAAGATAAGGGAGTCGAATAGAAAGCAGTGAGGCAGCACAGTTAATCACCACACTGGGGAGGAAGGATACTTTATTTGTGTGGAACTGAATATATGCAAAATATTTCCCAAGTAATTAAGCATTACGATATGCCTGGGCAATATCTTACTAGTGATAGTAAAATTCCAGCATGTTGCAGCAAAAGATTACATGGATTCAAGTTGTTGTTTTTTTCTGTCACATTCTAGCTGTGTGACCTTGATTAAGTTGTTATTTAAGCTCTCTCTTCCCTGTTTTCCTACCTAAAACGGGGGTGTGACAAAAACGGCCAGAACTCATTGCTATAGTTTCCATTTGTTCACAGGTACAGAGTCCAAATATATTCCTCATCTCATGTACACTCATGTCCGTCTAAGTGAATGTGTTCCAGCCAGGGAAATGAGAACAGAAGTGTCTGCAGCACTTCTAGCCTGGCCTATAAAATTTACCAGTGCAAAAAAATTTTGTTCTTTCTCCCCGTCAATATGTAAAAAAGGAATGAACTCTGATGACATTATGGCCAAAGAGCAGGATGGAAGATGGCGATGCCCTGAATGACTTCCCAGAGAAGGAGCTATCTAGCCACGGGTGCAATCTACTATGATATAAAGGAGGCATATAGTCTCAGAACATAAATCTATAAAGATTTGAGACCCTGGGTTATTTATTAACAGCATTGTGCTTGTCTAAAGAAAAGATGAGGTTTTAATGGTATTTCTCTCATAGAGTCAAGTAGGGATTTGTGGGTCAATATACGTAAAACAGTGAGAACAGAGCCTGGCATCGTGTAAGCCCATAGAAACGCTGCCTATTTTATGAATTTAGATGATTGTGGCAGATACTGGTAGTGTTCTCCAAACACACACAGGCTCTTCTCTTTTCCAGCTCCCCTTGCTCTTATGTTGGGCTCTCTGATTGGACTTGGGACAGCGGAACCTGAGCAGCACTGATGTGAGACGTGCTATCCCTGACTTTAAACATGTCCTGTGTGCACAGCTCCAGAATGCTCTCCCTGTCTAGGAACTGTGAAGGCACGTGATGAAGATGGTGCTGTCAAAACACAGAGTCCAGAGTCCTGAGGCACCACGTGGACCAGCACAGTTCCCTGTTAAATTAACACTTACACTGGTTAGTGTTGAGATGTTGGTGCTACACCTGCCAATCTCTAACAATGAGGTTGATCACGACGTCTGTCATGGGCACAAAACTTATGAAGCAATTTCTGTTTTTGGAAAATTCATGACATTTTACTCATATTTTAACTATAAACAATATACATATTTTAACCACACAAAAGATGTACGATATCCATGATAGCCACATTATTATTTTCAGAAGACATGAGATTTTGCAATTTTCACCTCAGTTAGAAGAGTGCCATGAAAGGAGATGAGATTTCTATTTGATGATTCTTAAGGTCCTATACTTAGTTCAATTCTACAAGTACTAAAGAGATATTTTATTTTAGTTATTTTAAAGTTAGGTTTCCCCATCAACAAAAGTAGTTGCTCTCTATTGAAATACACTGTTCACATACAAATCCTATTTCCTAATATAAAATATTATTTTCCTGAAAATAAGCAAACTCTGAATTTTCTTCTATCAGCTTTTAATATTGTGACCTTTGAAGATCTAAGCCTTCAGAGCTCCTGTTAACTCCGTTAAGATTTTGCTCCCTGATGGATTTTAGCCTGCAGCTTCTTACTTGTCTTTTCATAATTTACAGTAGATGATTAGAATTTTATTTACTTTTGTTTTATGTTAAGTGTGCTCTATACATTTGTTCTACAAACAGACCAACCTAGAGATGAAAAAAAAAATCAGAACCTATAAAATAGAAATACTAAATATAGTCACAAAAAATAAATGTTTCTTCTATTATATGTGATATCCCTAAAACAAATTTTAAAGAAATTTACAATTTAAATGACATTTTAAAAAATGGTTTCAGGTTTTCTTCTTCAGAATATCATATTTATGAATTACAGATTTTTCTCATGTAATTGGAGACATTATTCTTCCAACTGATTTCTAACAGTGAGATAATAGCTTTCGAAATGAGAATGATTCCTATTTTCAAGCCAGTATTGAGGAATGCATGACTGCCCAAAGAAAAAAATAGATGTGTTTATAGTTCTATCATTGCCTCAAGTTATATGTCAAATTTTGGACATCATTTCTATTATTACACTTTATATAACATTTAACAGGCAATCAGCAATGTAAAATTTTTCTCTGAAAAATGTTTCTAATGATAAATGTAAGATTCTGAGATACAAAAATTTTATCTAATTAAAATTTCTCATAAAAGGTATAGTCAGAATTGAGAGATCCTCTCATGACTCTTTTTTTAACCACTAAGCGATATATGTTTTTGTTGTTTACTAATGACAATAGTTTACCAAAACTCCATTATCAAAAGGTATCATATGTAGAACATAAATATTTAATATTTTGGGGACACATTTTCCCCCAAATTTTCATGCCTATCCAACAACATAGTAATTAATGAGATCAGAAACAATATCATCAGATATTTATATTTTGTTTTCCTTCTGAATTATTTAATATTCTTAAATTCCCAATTGTTAAAATTTTAGCTAGAATGCTTTATTGTAGTTATGGTAAAAGTAGATTACTCCCGCCAAATAATAAGGTAAATTGTATCAAAACAGATGTGTTATTGATGTCATGTTAAAATACAGGACTTTTAAAAAATTTACACTTTCATTCACTAAGGAAATTAGGTATTCATATTAACTAAAAATTAAAATAATTGATTCTCTGCATTCTCAGACATCTCTAAATGTCAAAAAGTATCTTTTTTTAGTTATGCTGATATCATTAGATTTGTCAGTTAAGGTGTGAATTTGAAACGTTTTGAAAGAAAGATTTTTCTTTTTTCTTTTTCTCAAAGTATATGGAGTGGCTAGCTTTTAAATTTATTTTACTTAAAATTCCATTAATCACACATTTTTTTATTCCAAGAATTCTATAATCTATGTTTTACTTTTCATTATAGTCATAAATACTATAATTATTGTATTCATATAAATGCATATGTAATTTTACCATGGGTGCCATAGAAATGTATACACATGACTTGTAGTCATCTTTTGTTATCAGTATATATTATTACAATTTTAATACACTTTTTTTCCTTTCCTAAAATGTGTATACATTTTTTTGGCACCCCCTGTATATAAAACTAAATACTCCCATTATTATTCCTTTATTCCTTTTTTAATTTTTTTTTCATTACACTCTCCTTCTATCTATCTCCTTCTGTTCTTGTCAGAGGTCTATACTGTTTAAATTAGGAAAAGAATTAAGTATTTATTGCCTGCCAGGTAGCAAGGCTTAAAATACTTGCTAAATAATTTAATATTTTCTCTAAAAGAGCAGGGAACTCAGAATGCTTTTTTGGAAGCTCCAACAGGAGAGGTAGTAACTAGAACCTCATGGAATGAAAGCTATTTTCCACAACAAGAAAATTCACAAAATTGGGAGAAACACAGATAAAGTAATAAAGCAAGTTTGAGCAGCAAGCAAACAATCAAATTGAGACATTCACTGGCATGCTCTCTTGTTCGAAAAGGAAGTTGAACTTGAATCAGGGACCTACACTGATACTTGTTATTTTCTAGGTAGAAATAATTTTAAAAAATGAATAAATAAAAAAGTAAACATCTGAAATGTAGGTATTGAAATAATTACTCTTCAAGTCATATTGTATAAATCATGGTATTAAATATATTTCTTCTATTTATTTTCAGGTAACTACATGGTAATCACAAGCAAATAGAGATACAAAAAGCTTCAGGAAGACAGACAGTTTTCTGCCTATCATTACTTCTCTACTGTCTGTAATTCTTGTTTAATGTATCGAGTGAGAAAATAATAAAAATAAAGTATTATGCGATTATTGAACTGTTAAAACTGCATGGGTGACATGCTTTTACTTTCCTCTGAGTATGTTGATATCCACTCGTCTACACTTTAAAAAACGTTCTTAGCTAACATAACTTTTGTTTATGTTAGAGGTGGACTAAATTAACTTAAACTTAATTGCTTATCTTATATTTTCTAATGTTTTTATTATTTGTTTGCTTATTTTTACATAACAGGCGCTAATGAATGACTTCTCTGCTTAAGGAAACAAGAATACATTACCTACTGCGTTCTACTTAGTATTAGAAACTAATATAGAAAACTATGCTTAATTGAGTTTCTAAAAGACAAATCAAGACAATCAGAAAGCACAGTAAAGATGAAATACTTGAACAAGGAAGACTTTTAGAATGAAAAAACATCAGATAAAGTCACTTTTAGTTGCTTCTTTTTCTTTTGCCTTTTTTTTTTGTTTTTGAAATTCAACTGAAACAGAAGAGTGTGACAAATAGTTCAGATCTATCTATCTGTCATAT
Organism: Hipposideros armiger; assembly: GCF_001890085.2. Lineage (NCBI taxonomy): Eukaryota > Metazoa > Chordata > Mammalia > Chiroptera > Hipposideridae > Hipposideros > Hipposideros armiger. The sequence continues at coordinate 24,067 of NW_017733329.1, read as the reverse complement.
TTCTATTTATTTATCTGTTCATATATATATATATATATATATATATATATATATAGAGAGAGAGAGAGAGAGGGGGGGGTGTAAAAAATGTACTCACATATTAAGAAAGAAAATCTGTATTAAAACTGTAATATTCAATATATTCATATACTGATAACAAAAGATGAATACAAGTCATGTTTGACTTCTGCAGTTACAAGAGGTGCTCAAAGTGGTTACCATCAGCGTCCAGACACTTCTGATTACAGTGAACTACTGCTTGAAAAACGTTGACCAAAGCGTCCACTTCTATACATTTTTTTTTGGCACCCCTGGTATATACATACACACACACAATGTTGATGCCAGGAAATTATATTACATATATATATATATATATGTATATGCATATATATATGTATATATATATGTATGTATATATATATATGTATACATATATGTATATACATATGTATATATAACAAAAGGTTTATAGATTCAAAGGTGGCAGAGGCAGTACTTTTTGCAGGTTTAATAGAAAATCTTTTCTTTCAGGTACTTGCCCAAATTTAATTCTAATCACATGCATTTACTGTTACTCATATAGAGTAGTTTTCAATTTCTTTAGATGATTCAATTTCTTAAATAATTTATGCATTTTATTAACAATTTTCTACAACAGATTTCTAGAACTGGTTCATGTTATATTTGAAGTCATGTTAGTTCCTGCAGATTTCATAGAATCAAATTCAAACTCCTGTGATGACTTCACCCCCCTGCCACATGCATTAAGTCCCTCAACAACAACTATGTCTCTTCTCAGCTCACATGTCACTCAATCTATATTTGTTTCTCTGAAATATATAACTAGGTTTACCCAAATCCCCAAAACTCAAACATGGATAAAATGAACATGGAACATGAAAAATAAATTACAATGTACTTTATATTTTCTTGTTATGTAATAGGCTGAACTCTTTTTTCCCATGGGAGAATACACTGAACAACTTCCAGTTTTCTGTCTTTTTCTCTGCCATCTGTTTGTTTATGATTTTTAGGTGATAATGAGAATGAGGAACAATGAGATTTGCAGCAATGAATTTCAAATACTTCCAATCTGTGGATCATTTCACTAGAGAGTCCTGGGGATGCCTCAATGTTTTTTTTTTTTTT
>NW_017733329.1:12296-22510 GCF_001890085.2 Hipposideros armiger | reverse complement strand
CTTAGCTGTGGAGGGCAGTGTCACTGGCCCTCATATGTGGGATCCGAACCGGGGCCCTCTGGCATCCCAAGCGAGTTCTTAACCATCGCGGCACTCGGCCGGCCTTCAATGTTTTTCTACAGTAAATGCCTTGTAAAAACTGATGAATGTGATTTGCCCCCTAAAAATATACATGTTAATTTAAATTCCTTGAAAGTAGGTAGTATTACTTTTATCTCAATGTATTTATATAACTAACATATTACATAACCCTGATTCATTTAATTAAATGCACAATTAATAAATACTGTACATGGTTTTAGTCCATTTATAACAATTTTGAATTACTGAGTGACTAGAATACAATGTTATTTTTTGAATGATTTTTAAATGTGTTTCATCTATATACTCATAATAAAAGGACTATATATGTGTATATATAAATATATATATATATATATACCTTGCTTATTAATCTATTAAATTAAGATAATAATAGTTCTGATAGTATAGTGATGTTGAAATAGCAATATACATAAACTATGCATGAGACAGTATAAGTGATGTATAAATGTAAATTACTACATCAGTTGTTTTGTGTTAGGGCTAAGGTTATTGATCTTTTCCTGAGCACCTGTCCAGGTATGGATAATAAAACTCACTCTCTTTAAATGCATACTTCTTCTCATAATTTTGGTGATAGTCCAATTTTCTCTAGTAGCTAGCTAAATAGGATAATGGAGAAACTAAAAATATATTTTCCCCTATTCTTCAGTATAGGCTACTTTTAGACTATAAAAAGGATATTTAATGTAACCATTTGAAAAGATATGATATCTTTGACTCCTCCCACTGAAATCCACACCCAAATAAGATTGTTGAAAGACTTGTTGGAAGGGATATATTTCATAGTTAGTTCATAAATTTGTGACTTCCCACATCAAAGATTTCCTTCTTTTAATTCAGGGTTTTGGAAGGAAGAACTTTCATATCATTAAAGGTTTTCATATTGTTAACACACTAACATCTATTTTTTTCATATTAATTCAAATACATTTTATAGTAAAAATCTACACTTTTACTGTAATAAATACTGTCAGGAAAATCAGTGAAGAAAGAGAAACATCCAACACGAACTTTCACAAGGCTGTTTTTCCAACTCTATTCTAAGCTTATAGATTTTTATTCAGGATCACTGAGGTAAGTCATACTCAAGAATTTTTTTAAAAAGGTCTTTAATATTTATACCAGGAGTCACAAGTTGTCTGGCAACTGCAAGAATAATCAAATATTTTTTCAACAAAATAACCCCTTATATGGTATTCTATTAATATTATATTTTCAAAATTCACAGAGCAGTATTTATATAGTGTAATCCAGTTACAAAAATACCATTTAATGATGAAAGTATTGCTTCACATGTTCCTCTTCTGTATAATATTGAATGCTATAATATCTAACTTTTATAGAAAATAATATAGCTATAGAGTTCCTAGAAGTGTGTTCAAAGCCCTTATTATTTATATGTATATATATAATATATGAGGCTTTTGATAACTATTTTTATTTTATTAATAAATGCTTTTCAATTCAGTATTCAGACTGTAATTTATTACTTGGACATCTAGGTATACATGAGTAAACACCTTGATTAGAGTGGATATTAAGAAAATGAACAATCAATGAGTTTTGTACACAGAAAAGATACTATCGTATACATATGATAAAAATAAATGTATCACAAATGTTTTCTACAAATGAGTTTAAGGAGAATTTTATAATCAGATAATCCCTTCCTCCTAGGAAGTTTTGCCATTAGTGTATGCCCTTCTGCTCAATTTAATACTGGATATTGTCAAAGAAAAAAGACAATGAATAGAATTAAATATGCAAGGAAGATTTTATTCAAGATCATCAAAAAAGTTTTTGAATGCTGAGTGAGCTAATGAGAAAGTACCAGAGGATGGTCACACTGGGTGGGGAGTGTAGTTGGCCAAGCTGATGAAACCATCGGTGCTAATTTTAGATTCTCACCCTCTCACAGAAATTAGGAGACAGTTCTATCTTCCTTGATGATTGCATTTCAAAGGGATGTTTTCCAGATTCTTGAGAAAGACATTCCTGAGTGGTAACACTGACAAGACACTTTAAAAAATATTTATATCTAAGGGATCAGAGAAATAATTTGCAATTGCAAATTTTTTAAAGCTCCAAAAAGAAGGGCATTCAGAAATCTATATTCAGGGCGAAGCTCATCTAAACTTTCATCAACCTCAGGGGAACTTTAAGGCCACCTCTGTCAATATCTTAAAAACAGGACAAAGGCATGAGGTCAAAGAATGGAAAAAAAAGTCATAGATTATTATAATATGCTATGTATAGATACAATCTATCAAAGGAATTTAGTAGTTTCCCCCTACAGAAGCAAAGCCAATTAAAAAAATACATTAGGAAATGAGAGCATTCAAATAACAGAAGACATGTCATGAAATATATCTAATAGAAAGCACAAATTCTTTATAAAAAATGAAAAATTCTGTTAAAGCACATGGAAGAATATTTCATCAATGGTATGCCATATTTGTATATCAGGAAATACAACATAATAATAGTAAATATTCCCCAAGTTAAGAAAAATCCACTAGTAACAAAATCAATTTTTAAAAATCATACTGCTTTTAAATTATTTTAATTAAAAGATAAAATAGAAAATACAAATGTATTATTTCTAAAATTTGAAAATGGTAACAGATTTTAACTAGACTTATTGTGGTGATCATTTAGCAATATATACAAATATCTAATCACTATGTTAGATACCTGAAACTAATATAATGATATATGTCAATTATACCTCAATTAAAATGTAAAAAATAAAAATAAATTTAAAAATAATAAAATGTTACTTTTTGCATATATTTAATCAAGAGGAAATGTATGTTTATCTGTAATATAAAATAAGAGGTTAATTTCTCTGTTTTTCTCATAGAAAGTTTTCCTCCCAAGCACTATTTATTGATCTAGCTCTGTTCCTACTCATCTGTACTGTCAAAACTAAATTTTTACATATATATGAGTGATTTTCTACATTCTCTCAATTTGCTCTGTGTATTTATCTTTGAGGCAATACTGCAATTACTTACGATCCATACTTTATTATTATTATTATTATTATTATTATTATTATTTAGCTGAGCCATCCTGCCACCTGTTGGTAGATCAGCGGCAGCTCAGTTCGTGCCGGGCATCAAACTGCTGTTGCTCAGAGCTCGCATTCTTGTGCGAGTTCTTAACCAACTGAGCCACTTGGCTGGCCTTCCCATACTTTAAATTAAGCACTAATGTCTAGTAAACACCCTGTGCCACAACTTGTATTTCTCCCTTTTCAATTAAAAAAAGTTCTGATTCAATATTTGTATATGAATTAAGGAGCATCATCAATAAGTGTAAAAAAAATGAATTCATTCAGGACTCTGGTTCGAAGTCACCCTCTGTAAACCTGTACATATACCCTGTTTTACTTCTCTACATGTGATTGAAACACATTGCATGATATATTGTACATATCCTCTAAAAATAAGTTGCATATCCCTTCTCATATATTAAATATGTGTTGTTTATTTATCTGCCTCTTTTACCAAAATATAAGCTCTTGGAAGAGTCTTATATGAATCTTATCAATTTCGATCCTTGTTGTATACCCAGCATGTGCAACTGCCCTTACACTGGAGTAAGCTCTAAATAAACACATATTACACGAATTAAAGAATTAATGCATCTACCTACTCCCATCTCCAAGTATCTGTCTCGGGGATGCACAATAAGCCAAATCTCATATGGCATTTTCCTGATGACTGTTATTAATCCACATATTATCTAAACTGGCCAGTTCAAAGGGAAGGTTTTTTTTCCCTTAATAGGACGTGATTTCCTCAAACTGTCCATGATAGGAAGGATAAAGTATGTGAACTCATATGCTCAGACACTGCTGATGGATGCTTTAGGACAATGAGAGACATTACCATGCGGACAAAATGAGGACGCAAAAGAAGTCAGACCCAAGTTAGATGGAAGAGTAACAAAGAAATTGGACCTGAACTCAGGACACATAATGCCTGGTGCCTGCCTTACATTTAAACATGCTTCTATTATTTTTAGATTATACATTGTTTTTAATTGAATAAGAAGGTGGAGTTGAGTTTAACATTACTTGTAGTTGAAAACACCTTACCAGAGAGGAATGCATGAGTTCTCTTTAGAAGATTTTGCCACCTGTATCAAGAATGGCTGTTTTCCCTAAGCATGCCAATTTAGGAAATATCAGACCAAAACCAGAAAGCATTCCTTCAAATGCTGGTGATTTTCTTACATAAATAAAATAAATGGAAACAAGTTAATCATCATCAACATGATGGCAATTGTTGAAAGACAGCATAGCAGTGGAATTAAAGGTACAGGCTCCAGATTCAGACAAAAGTTCCAATTTAAATTTTAAACTGTATTAATTATGAACTTTGCTTTTGATCAAATTTCTAAGGTTCAGTTTCTTTGGAGGGGTGTTGAAACCACAAAACATATTGATCGTTAATGATAATGTAATAAATGCTAGGAGACAAATAGGCTATTAATTAAGTGTTGGAAAGGTATTTAAGAAAACTTAAAAATCTATAAGGATGGTCAAATAGTGACCATGGTTTGATAAAGGGAATAAAGCTAATAGGAAAAATAAATGGTTAAAAAAACATATTATTCAATTGCTTTTGATTTGTTAAAGGATGTTTTCAATGTTAAAATTGGGTCACATGTTTTTTAAATATCATCTGGTTGTTTTTTGAGATTATTTATCCCATGTTCCACATTTTGAGATAAGAAAACTTAGATTCTGAAAAAAATGAATTGCAAGTGACAGAGAAATCATGAAGCTAGGTTTCTTGTATGTTAATTACATTGAATTTCTACCACAAAAATGTATGCCTGTTAAAATGGGCTTTTGTTTGACTCTTAAACAGCTAGGAAATCATCATGGGCTACTGAGAAGAGGAGAGACACAATATGACTGACAATATTAAAAGATTACTCCGTCTGTTGTGCTGAAAATAGAAAAGGGAGGGAGGTATGGAAAAGTGTGGAAGCAGGAGCTTCAGTTAAGAGATAATATATTCCTGAAGACAGATGATCATGATTTGGATCTCTGTGGAAGTGGTGAGAAATAGCCTGATTCTGGATAGTCTTTGAAATTGCATTTGTTGATGGATTGGTTATTAGGAGGTAACAGGAAAAAAAGGTCAAGATGACTCTAAAACTTTTGGGCTAAGGACATGGAAAGAGAGAATTGAAGTTTACTGATGTAGAAAAATGCAGTATGAGTAGCGAGTATGTGGGGAAGGATGGTAAAAGTAGGTTTTGATATTCTTTTTATGTGCAAGTGTAGGTTTCCATCTAGGAAGGAGTTAAATATAAAACCTCACAGGACAGGAATTATGGCAAGTGAGATTATAAAGCTGGGAATTTTTAGAACATATATGATATTTAAAGCCATGGAATCACATGAAATTACAAAGAAAAACAAAAAGGAACTGGCTGGAAAGCTGGTGAATATCATAAGTAACTGTGATGAAGTGATTTTTATCTAGATCCAATATCAGCTATTGTTTCATTCCTAGGTAGTAGAAATGGATCACTCTTGGCTGTAGGCTTCCCCAGGGCTCTGACTTTATCATTTTACGATGTTGGATGAAAAGCAGAGGTGAGGGGGAAAAATAGTAGAAACAGCAATGATAGGAGGGAGATGTGGGAAAGAAAAAAGTTGCATCTTAAAGAAACATGTAAAATAATGAAGTGTATTAATATAGCCCACAAAAACATAAAAAAGGGCAAGCAGAAATAATTAGTAAAAGTTTTTATAGGCTATATAACTATCAGTTTGCTTCATTTTGATGATCATAGTGGTGTCCTACCCACATTCCCCTTACCTGCAGGTGTAACAATTTGCAAGCTAAACTGGCTTAAATTTGTAAGCTTATATGGAGCATTGTCCTTGACTGACATAATACATCTGAGAAAATGCCTGCCCCAACTTTTAGAATCAGCCATAGGCCAAGAGATGTGTGTGTCCAGGAACCTAGGCTTTTGTCTCGACACCACAACTTTAAACTGCAATTTGCAATTCAGATTCTCCTGTGGGTCAAACCCAGTCTAGATTCTAATGTGTCTCCAATACTAGATTGGCTCCTTTTCCCCTTTCCTATTCTGCTTACCTCGGTTCCTTACAGGTTTCGTCAGAAGAGCACACCCTCAAAAAACCTAAAAAAAAATAAATAAACAATACATACCAGATTTTTTTTTTTTAATCTCTGGCTGTCTTTCCAGGGAAAATTATCTAAAGTATTTTTTGGAAATATTTTGAAGTTAAAGCTGAAAAGATTTGGTGATCATTTAGTTCTGATAAATGAGTATAAAAAATAAGATGAAGGTTAACTTTGGTCTTAGGAAGGAAACTCTAAAAATGAGTTCATTGATTTGACTGATTTATCAGCTGGATGGAACTGAGAACACCTTCACTAAACTATGTTGACTCTTGATACTCCCCAACATTCTGTAGATGTGTAAAACATCAGATTTGCACCTGTATTAAGTTAAGATGAGATACACATAGAAAGGAATGCACTGACTTGTACAGTATTGTTGAAGTTTGAAATAGCTGGGGAACAGCAATTATTAGGACAATAGAATCGAGTGGCTGTTGCTGAGGACCAATGATGTTTTGACAGAAAAAAAATTATGTTAGGCTCAAAGGAATCCTTCATGTATGCAAAGAAGAAATTGGCATCTAGAACTCTTGGTCAACAAAAAAATCCCCATCTATTGTGTCAGAGAGCTTTTCATGTTGAGCAGTAGCCTTTGGGTCTAATTATGAGTAGCGGGACATCAGTAAAGGCTTAATGTAAGTTTTGTAATTCTCATGTGCCAGTCTGAGCCTTGGCAGAGAAGGAGTGAGACCCTGAGGCATGTCTAAGCAGATGACTGAGAAACATGACGACCCAGAATCCTGTGAAACTCATGGTATGGTAGGACTATCCCATTCCTCTTCGTTAAATAAGAGTGTTCCCTGCTTCTCTTGCTTGAAAACTATGCAGAAGTTTCAAATGAGTCAGCGGGGGTAATCCCAATGATAAGATGAGTAGTGGCTGATCTTTGCAGAGTAGGGCTTAAAGAAGGGGATGTTATAGAAATGGAACCCCCATTAGCTAGCAAAGAGGTTGAGGGGAGGCTGATGTACCAGAATTCAATGGCAGCACTTAACCATTAGCAATAAAATCATTGTAATAACCGTAATCAATAGCCAGTGAAAATGGCTGCCAAATATTAACCTCTCCTCAGTTATCTATGGAAGTAGCTAATAGAAAATAGACTTCCAAGAGACAAAATAGCTGGACAGCTAATCAAGGGATTGCTTAATATGGATAAACAGAAGAGATCTATAATATATGAGAAGGCTAAAGGCAGTCACTCCAATAGAGAGTCATGACTCACCCATCACTTTTAAGAATTGAACTACTACTTAGACTCAGTACCCTGAGTGAAACAAGGAATGGGTTTTCATGAATAATGACTTTGCAACCACATATTAAGTGGATTCACTAGTAATTTACTCAGTCCTTCCCCAAAGGGACCTATATCCATTTAAACAAGTACCATATTTCAGGCAAAGGGAAATAAACAATATTTCACCAAGCATTCAATTTAGGGTCCATGGTAACATTGATACCCAAGAACCAAAAAAGCATTGGTTAAAGTAGAGTATATTGTGATTAGACATAAAATAGACTGCTGACCCTGGCCAATTTCACAGTAAATCTACTGGTTTTATCACCTAAACCAATGATCATTTTCCCATTACATTCTCAAATACACAAATGAATTTAACACATGCAGAAATTGGATCTTTGACTTGTGGAATAACAGTTATTATAGTAAAAAAAGACCAAATGGAAATCCTGACAACTTTTTGTGAACCCCAGTCATGATAGTCAATCAAAAATGATATAAGTTCAGGAAGAAATGACAGAGATGAATGCTTCTCTCAAAAACTTAAGAAAATTTAGAGGTGATATTTCCCATCCATCCCTCATGTTATTTAAACATAAAACTTGTGGAAAAAATAGAATAAATCATGAAGATGAAAGCAGACTACCAAAAATGTAACTAAATTTGAGTCACAATTGCTACAGTTTCACTAAATGTGGTACCCTTAATTGCATAGAGTAACACAGCCTTGGTAAGGGTTGTATAACTATTGGTATGGCAAATGTGATATATTTCTTCCAGTGGCCATTACTAAAAAAGATAAGAAGCAGTTTGTATTCACATGATATGAGTGTCAGTATACATTCATGATCTGGCCTCAAATCTATTTAATTCTACACTCTGAGACCATATAATACAAATAAAATATTTGGAGAATTTCAACTCACTCACTATATTTATGATATTGATTAAATTAGTAGCAAACACTCTGGATTTGTTACTGAAACATAAACATAAGAAGAGTTAAGGTATTGCTACATCAGTGCATATTTCTGGTCAGGATATCTATATTAAAAAAAAAAAAGAATTTGCACTCCTCCTATCATACCGAGAAAGAAGAACAACCAACCAACAATGCAGACTTCTTTACATTTTGGAAACAGTGTTTTCTCCATGTGGGAATACAGTTCTAAGCCATTTACTGGGCAATGAAGAAATCTCCTGGTTTTTAATTGGTCCCAGAACAATAATGGATTTTAAAATGAGTAAAATGTGCAAAGCAAGCAGTCCTGCCAGATTGGTCTGTATAACTCATTAAGCCACTCATGTGTTAGAACTATCTCGGGGTAGAAAATAAAGTAATCTCTTGTCTCCAGACTAGGGATCTGAATACTTATCATGCCTTGTGTAGTTGAGAATTATAGTCTATTTGAAAATAGAGTCCCTGGCATGCTACTAGGTGCAGGTAGAGCTAGAGAAACTGAGACATATAGTGACCATGAATCGTGAACCTCCCCTCATAAGTTAGACAGTTTTGACAATGAACCTTAAAGTTAGCTGAGACCAGCTGTCATTCAACTTAAGTTAAAAGCGATGTATCTCCTGTTGGATTTGAGCAGTAGTAGAGAGCACAAGCTAGCTGAGGGAACAAGTGACCCAGAACGTCAATGTACCTACCTTGTCTACACATATGTCTTTCTTTCAGTTCACTCAATGGTAATGTTGGGGTATTCCATATGAACAGTTGATGAAGGAAGGAAAAAGAAATGAAGCTTGGTTCATACATGCGTCAGCATATATGTTGGTTTGAGTTGACAATGGATGGTAGATAGGCTATGACTTTATTCAGGGGCGATGATGATACTAAAAGACATGGATGAGGGTAAATCATCCCCAGGAATATTTTCAAATGATGGACTAGATATTTCATTTACATGGAGAGAGAGCTATTTGGAAGTTAAGGAAACACATGGACTCATCAACAGTAGTGAATGCTTAGCTTTTTTTTTTTTTTAAGGGGCCTAAAGAATAAACTTGGAAGATTAAGCACAAAGAGTCACCTGGAAGAAAAATGTGGATGGACTTACGTAAATGGACACACATCGTGAAGATACTACAGATTAATTTCCACCAGTGGACTTCTAGTGCAGCTAACAACCAAATGGAGAGGCTGATTTAGCCAGTATCTGTCAGGCAGCTTCTGTACCTAAAGATTCCTGTAGTTGAGCCATTGTGGCAAGAATGAGAGCAAGGCATACATACAAAAACAAATCCAATTTAATAACTTTCCCTTTAACTATAGATTTCACTATTTAAGTATTTTCATGCTGTTTTTCTACTGTTGATATTATTAATTAGCATAGTTTCTTTCATACTTTATATTTTTGGTAGGATTATTTTCTTCTAGTTTTTTTTCTGTATTTAGATATAGAACAAATCTACATGTCATAGGTATTATATCTACATTTTAAATATAAATAAATTTTTCAAGCCAAAATGAATTTTTGAGCACAACTCATTGAAAACGTGAACATAACAAAATCTTAATACATTGACATATGTATTATTGTTTGCATGAACATTTTAGATCAGATTATAGCAATGAATGCTATCATTGATATTGATACATTCATGTAAAGGGACAATTTTATTCATATGTATCTCTTCCTTTGTCCCCAGATCTGTAATAAAAAAGAGAAAAAAAATCA
>NW_017733329.1:9743-11831 GCF_001890085.2 Hipposideros armiger | reverse complement strand
AAATTCAAAAGAGTTAATATTAACTCTGGACATGCTTTTTTCTATGAATGGTTGTAGTCACTGGAAAAAAACAGCTTTACCTTGTGGAATTTTGTAACCTAACAAGTTACATATATAATGAGTTTGAAGAACACTGTCAAAGAGAGGGACTTATACCCTTCCTGAGAATAGGAAAGAAAAAAATGAAAACAACTGCAGTGTTTATAAATTTTTGTCCCTGGAAGAGAGGTATGCATTTACTTTAATGGAGAAGTGGACATTATTATGTTGAAAGGATTTTCATTATCTATGTTTCTAATATATGCTGATATCAGTTGAGGCAATCCTGGACTGAAAACACATATACTAATATCAGAAATATGCTATATTAATTTATCCTTTTGTAGACTGATAAATTGTCAGCTTAGTTTATATGTATCTTACCATGAAAGTAATAACAACAGAGATGTTTCTGACAATAATATCTACATGAGACCCCTAAATCTGAGAAGGACACTCTTTCATTAGTAACTACTTATGTAGGCAGTGAGCTGTTTCAACTCTAATACCTCTTTATGTTTCCAATAACCATGGCAGGGCAGGACTGGGGAATACAAAGTATATTAAGAATTATGCACATATAAACCCTACATTCAGACATATATTAAACTTTGCCACCCTCTTATACATAATCCACAATTTCCCCTACTTAATTATCACTTCACTTAAGATATAACTAAAACATTATGTATATTTCAGTTTTGAGTCAGAGTTCATCCAGTCTAATCTCTGCTTTTTGCATCAGTAACTTTGACAATTGTTTCCCATTCAGTAGCCTGTGGTAGGTAGGCTTGCTACTTTCGTGTCTGGATATAAACCATTATGGCAAATTGCCTCTTCAATGATTCTCTTTTACACTTCATAATTTGCATTGTAACGTATGGCATAACTGAAGTCAACAGAGAATATTGTGCGCCTTTCTAAAAACTGCCACCAATTCTATACCCAATCCTGTTTATAACCATTAAAACTCTATCCACCTATCAATCTATCTATCATCTATCTATCTATCTATCTATCTATCTATCTATCTATCTATCTATCATCTATCTATCTATCCATCTATCATCATCTGTCTATCATCTATCTATCTGAGTTTTATATAAATATATAGTAGTAGTCAGAATAACGGCTTACCCCAATTTTCCATGCCCTAATCCCCAGAACCTCTGAATATGTTGCCTTACTTGGCAAAAATACTTTGCAGATGTAATTAAAATTAAGGACAATCAAATGGAGAGGCTATCCTGTTTATCTGAGTGATCCAATGTAATCGCTTGAGCATTTACAAACAGGCAGAACAGTCAAGGGGACACAGCACAAAGAGAAGGCAGCCGAGACGCTGCAGAGTGAGAAGGCCTGGGATTGTGGCTGCTGGCTTTGAGATGGAGGGGCCCACGTGCAAAGTCCTGAGAGAGGCCTCTAGGAGGTCGGGCCAGTCTACAGCTGGCTGTCAACAAGGAAATAGGATCCTCAGCCCTACAACTGCATAAAAGTGAACACTCCCAACAACCTAACTGAGCATGGGAGCAGAGCCTCCTAGAAGTGTGTGCCAACTCTTCCATTTTGGTCTGTGAGGCACACAGCAGAGGGACCACCTGAGCCACTGTGTGCCTTGACTTAGGATCCATGAAGACTGTGAGGTCACAGACAGGTGCTGTTTTAAGCGACTAATTTGGTGGCAACTTTTTTTATGGCAGTTATAGAAAAGTCACTTGCGCACTTCCTTTTTTTTGTTCTCCTCCCACAAAATTAAGCCACAGAAGACGTAAGGGTGCTATTTTTGAGATAAATAATGGTGGTATCTAGCCTGGGGGAGGTTTACTTTATACTGAATTTTCTGTTTGTTCCTCTGAATTCTTTGTTATTTATCCCCTCATTCTCTAATGTCTCTGTTCACATTGTGGGGACCATATTCTTCTGTTCAATCGCTTTACCCTTTTATCCCTACTCCTGAATCTTGGGTATTTCCCTTCTTAGCTTACTTCTACTTCTGCCCTCACGTGTATTTCTATGTCAAAACATTATAGTCCAAAACATATGTGCCTC
>NW_017733329.1:5825-6882 GCF_001890085.2 Hipposideros armiger | reverse complement strand
TAGGAGTTAGGGTTTAACCTATAAATGGGAGGGCACAGTACAGTTCATGGCACTCTTTTTTGAATCATTTTCCATTTCTTTTTTTTTCTTAGTTAACTTATAAAAATAAAATTCATGAGATACAATTTACTTAAACTCATAGTCTGCATAAAATGATATTTTTATTTAGACCATTACAATATCCATTTTTCATCTGAAAATATATTAATCTTTATATATCTTCACATTTACAGTTATGCATATTAATACTTGTCTCATATGCTTTTATGATTGGCATGTGCTTTTTCCTAGGGTAACTTACTTTAAAACTTCAAGGGTTGGAAATTTGCTCTGGTAAACAAATAATCCTTGTAAAATTTTTCACACCCCGTATAGTTTTAAAATTGAAAATTCTTCCCTCTGAGTTAACATGCTTTTACTTAAGGTGATACATTTTCCCATTTCATCATATGAGAAGACTCAGTCACTGTTGTCATTTTATTTTATTTTATTTTTTTGGTTTTCAATAAGCTGTGGGTATCATGCCATATCCACATAAGAGTTTTATTCAGAAAAATTCAAGTTGTATTAAATAGTTTAATATTAGCATTGATAGATTATATAGATATCAGTTTCATCTTCTTCATTATATCACAATAAAATTCCACTTGATTTTCCAAAGAAAATACTTGAAAATGTTTCTAAGGTTTAATTTCATTCATCATTAACTACTAAATCCTCCACTGTAAACACTTCAATTCTCTATTATGTGAAAAAACTTCTAGATTCCTCTCAGTCTTCACTATCCCTTGTATATGCCTCCTATCCTTAGAATAAATATGTTTCAGTATATACACTTTAGTTTAAGGAAACCAAAACTGTATACTTATTGGTGTGATCTGGTCAGAGGAAATACAAATTTTTTCCTAAATAAAGTTCATATTATGGTGTTTAGAGCAAATGCATTTGGGGCTAAGAAACGGTGTAGGCTTACCCTAAGTAAATGACAGATATGTGCACATTGTTCAGACTGACATGACTCCAAAGTCAACAATCATATGCATCATGCGAATGTTCT
>NW_017733329.1:0-1985 GCF_001890085.2 Hipposideros armiger | reverse complement strand
ATATGATAATGAGGAGAAGAGTTAGTAATTTGGGACATACTATAAACCTTTTCAATTCTTGTTTCCTAATCTGCAAAACCAAGAAAACAAACACATTACACTGTACATACATCATGGGAGGTTTCATAAATATTCATTTTCATTTATTACACCAAAATTGATAAGTTTGCCATAAAATCATATTTGGTATCCAAAGATTTTCAATATTTGGCATTCAATAGCTGACATAGCCTTCATTCTTTAATCAAACATAAGGAGTGCCGATAACCCATCCAACTTGTGGGTTGATATGTTCACTTTTAAATTCCCTACTTTGAATTAATCAACTTTATAAGCTGGGTTCTTTTGAATATTATTTAGTATGCTTGGGTAATATATATCATCACATTTGATACTCGAAGAAACTCTGTGTTTTAAATATTCTCATATATGTTTTACAAATAAGGCTCCCAAAACTCTCAGAAACAAGTGATACAAGACTCTCTGCACTAAAGGACCTCTCAATATAGCTAATAAAAGAAGGTATTCACAGCTTTCACATTAACTAAATTAAAAAAATATATTATCTATAATTTTAGACAGATGCAGTGTTGTAAGTGCAATGTGATCTTAGGCATAGACCTTTATAAAAATGTGTTCAAAATTTAAGGCTGTATTAAAATTCTCATGACTTTTTCTAGTGTTTTAAATATAGTAGTTAATCTTGAAATGAACTTCATTTCCATGAAGCAGTAATACACTACAGAATTTTAATGATGGTAGCAAAGGATGGAATTTATTTTAGGAAGAAGTAAGTTATTCATACATATATGTAGCCAAAAGTGTGAAAAATACAATCTGCTTTGTAGTATCTTCTGTTATTTGATATAGATATTCAAACTAAATAATTGCTGCAAACATGTCCAAAAANTACTGTTTTTGTTTTCCCTACTCAAATAAAGCAGATAACTTTTCCACTTGTACATCAATGTATCATCGTGATTTATCATATGACCATATTTTATAAATATACTGAAAAAAGTAATGTGCATTAATATGTTATCTTACCTTATACAAATTCTCCTATAACATATTTATCTCTAAATATCATTATAGTGTGAATGTAGTTATCAGTAATTTGGAGAATAAGTTATTCTGGGAGTGAAAGCCCTGTTTGAATGATAAGAAACTGCAATAGCTCTGTTTGTCTCATGAAATTGATATGCTTTTTTTTTTTTTAAGGTTCACTTTTCTTCAGCATTTAAAAAAAAATACTGCCATACTCATATGTTCATTTCCAAAGTCTCTACTTCCATTACATAAGAATAATTGACAGACAACTCTGTAAAAAGTGAGGCATTAAATTGTGAAAATCACCTAGAAAATTGCCTTACTTCTGTTTTCTTTCTGGCTAAGAAGAAAGAGCCTATATTTGCAAACTTAGGCAGTTGCTTTAAGTAGAGCAGAAGAAACTTTATGTGATGCTGTTTGAAACAGAGTGTCTCCACTATAGCACTGGTTCATTTCAATATGAGTTAGGAGTTCAGTACTCTTTAAAGTACACTTAAGACGTTCAGTGTTTTCTTTCTAAAAAACATGGATATTTTGCACCCACATTCTTCTTCCTTGTGGATCCCCGTTTTAAAAGGCTTGGATTTTAGGAGGCATCAGTACAAAATTAAACAAACAAACAAAAAACACTAGTCAATTGTTCTTAATTTACTGTCTACTAAAATATGACTATGTTATTACTATTTAAAGCTACAAATACGATAATCTTATTTCCTAAAAATGTGCATTCATATGTACCTCATGAGTCCCAATCTTTCTTTTTTCTACACATACAAGTACACACACATGTGCATGCATGCATACTAAAATTAGATATTTATCTGTTTGTGGGCTTGTATACGTATATGTTTTTTGATAGTTTTTCTTCCAACTCTTCTTTACTTTGTTTTGATAAGGCATAATTGTATAACATGTTTTTACTTATTCAGTGAAGA
>NW_017733328.1:62448-63288 GCF_001890085.2 Hipposideros armiger | reverse complement strand
TTTTTTCATTTTTACGTATTGTCAGCCATGTGCCTCTGTCTCTCATGCCCAGTGTGAAAATGAATGATTTAGGAGATGCCATGATCCAGGTCCTCCGTCACAAGGTAGTTAACATTACTTAGAGACATGTCAGTATATGAATGAAACTACTTGACAGATAGTTCCAACTACTATAGACCATCAATTATTTTTGACTGCTAGGTTGCTATTTTCCTTTAAGAACTGTGAAGCATGAGTGGAAATTTTTCCTAGAATCTTTTCAAAAGATAGTTGTATTTGCATTTATGTTACTGTTTGTTTTCTCCTTGAAGTACATTACTGTAGATAATATCAGTATCATTTTGTAAACTGACACTTTCATGCAGGCTTTTAAAATGTGCTGAATTTATACCCATTATTAGTAGAAGACAATGTGTAATCATCCAACTTCATTCCATAACACATTTTAAAAGCTCTTGGAAAGATTGGAACATAATCAAATTAGATATTACATCAATACAAATCAACTATCTATGCCTTCTTATTCTATCTTAAAGCAAGCTGGCAGACCTTGCAGTAACCTTATTCCAATTCACAATGAGCTTCATTATACATGCTAAAGAAAAATCTTTATACCAATAGGGAGCTCTATTGCAATGATTTGCCATGGTTGACTGAACTCACAAGAGGAAATATGTACAGAGGTTTAAAGATTAGCTTCAAGTGAATTTTTTTATGCTAATTGAATTGAATCATCATATCCAAATGGAGACACGATTTAGTACTTCCGTATTAAACCAGCCAGGGCACAGACACAAATAAGGTGTGATTGTATTATTGCAGGCCACTATTTCTCCAAAC
>NW_017733328.1:58456-59618 GCF_001890085.2 Hipposideros armiger | reverse complement strand
AAATAGTTTCTTGATGACAGGGAATTATGGTTGTAATTTCCTATTTCCCTTTTATCTACTTCTGATATTCACCCCTACCTCTGAATTTCTTTCTATTATCCAGGCTGTATAAATGAACCGCATCCTTCCTCTTCTTCAAGTCTTTCTTTTCCTCTCCTTTCACTTTCCCCAGTGCTTTATGAAGAATCCAACCATTTTATTGTAAAATAAATATTGCTACTGCTCTATATCAATTTCAACTGCCTCTCATCTGATCTTGAAGAATGATCTTTGTTGCTTCAGTTTCTACTTACTCTAAATCATGTTCTATAAACCAGCAAGAGTTTTCTTTCTAAAACTAATATTTGGTCATATCATTCTCCTTATCAAACCTTTAGACCTTTTCTAATCGAAACTCCTTTACATTACATTCAAGATCTTTGTCTATCTGGCAGCAGACTGGCCTTACAAATTTCAATTGCAGTGTTTTCCTTATGTTGTAATTGCAGCAAAAGCTCATTGTCTTCTTAAGAATTGTATTCATATGCCTCTATTACTTATGTTTTCTCTCATTACATTGTCACTTTGCTTAATTAACAGCACTAATTGTGCCTTATTGCAAGTTCTTCACATGTTTATCTCTTCTGGTAGTGGGATATGAGCTTATTTATTTATTTTTATTTATTTGTTTGTTTGTTTAATCTTCATGGACTTAACCACAAAATAGTCACTCAAACTGTGTTTTCAATTAGTGAGGTAGTACAGATTAGTTATTTGTGGAGAATTTCTTAGTCTGATTAGAAGACACATAACCTTGGTTGGAATGAGAAAGTTGAATATATTAGTTGATTCTTTCTCTTGTAAAACAAAATTACTAGGAACACTATTTATCAGTGTGTAAGCACTTAATATGTTTTGGTTCCAAATATATTATGGATCAATTATCTGTACTATTCTGTGGAACCTGACCAAAGACTCATACTTATCTCTGTAAGATAAAGTAATTAAATCTTAGTCATTAGATCTACCCTCTACAACACCCCCAGTAACACTCTGTTGGATCTTAGGTAAAAATAAAGCAAACTTAAAGGATTTAATGAAACACAGTTGCAGAAGTGGTCCAGGAGAAACTGACTTTGTTCTCAGGATCAAGAGTGGATGAGGAACACTATAAAGATACTGA
>NW_017733328.1:55483-56701 GCF_001890085.2 Hipposideros armiger | reverse complement strand
TGAAAGAAGGAATTATTTCGTTCTGGTAGGCCAAAGGCAAATAGGATATGCATGTGTTGAAAAGCCAGTTTACAGAAAGATGGAAACTGTAGATTTTTTTTGTAGACTCTGTTTATGAGGTGAAGACTCTCCTACTTAATATTAGTTTGCTGAAAGTTCTCAATTCCAATCATAAGATGACTTTTGTTAATTGCTTTTACTTCTGCATCTGTTGTGAAAAACCATGTAGCTTTTCTTCTTCATTCTATTAATATATAGTACACTGATTATTTTTCTGATTTAAGCCAGCCTTGCGTTCCTGAAATTTTTATACTGCTAAACGTATTTGTGAAAATATTTTTTAAGGATTATTGATCATGAAGAAAATTGGATTGCATTGTCATCTAATGTCTTTGCAAGGTTGTGGTATCAGAGTTGTATCAGCCTCAGAAAATAAGTTGGGAAGTGTTCCATTCTCCCCACTTCTTTGACAGAGTTTATACAATACAGATATTATTTTTTCCTGAAATACTTGACAAAATTAGTCAAACCATTAAAAATTGATATTTTTTTGTGTAAATTTAGTGTAATTAAATTTCTTTCAGATAGAGGGCTACTTAGCTTTATATTTCATGTTGTGTCAGTTTTATTAGTGTAATTCAAGGAATTTGCCTGTCATCTAATTTGTCATTAATTGGCATAAATTTGCTTACAATATCACTGGATTAGCCTTTAATATCTGTAATTTCTCTTTAATGATATCTTCACTTTAGTGCTTAATATCAATAATTTGTGTATCTGCTTTTTATCTTGTTCAGTATTGCTAGATGTTTATTTATTGAAATTAGGGTTTCAAGAAATATTTTTGCAGTGTTAATTTTCTCTAATTTGGTCTGGTTTCTGATATGCTTTTCTGTGTGTTCTCTTTTTGTTAATAGTCTACCAGTTTTATTTATTTTGAGTTGATATTTAGATGAAATTTTGGATTCTAAGTTCATGTTACAATATAGATTAAGACTTTTGGAGATGTTGGGATGAGGTAAATGTAATTTGAATACAAGAAGGACTTGAATATTTGGAAGCTAAAAGGAGGACCATGCAAGGTTAAATAGTTTTCCCCAAAATTCATATCCAACTAGAATCTAACTGTGAATGTGACTGCTATGGTCTGAATGTTTGCGTTCCCTCAAAATTTATATGTTGAAATTCTAATCCTCAAAGATGACAGCATTAAGAGGC
>NW_017733328.1:53602-54510 GCF_001890085.2 Hipposideros armiger | reverse complement strand
AAAAATCTTTTACATGTCTCAGTTTACACTGAATGTTTTCTTTTGTCCAACTCAATTTACTAATTCTTTGTTTAGGTTTTTCTGACCTATTTAATGTATTTATTCACTACTTATTTCTGCCTTATATGTTGTTAAAACTATCCAAAGAATTCTTAATTTCAGTTATTTTATAATTTAATGTAGAATCTTTATTAGGATGTTTTTCATAGTTTCTAGTTCTGTCTTAAGATTTACAAACTTGAATTCTATCATCTTGGTCATGTAAATTATAAGCTCATATGTTGCATGTTTTTGAGGAACCTCTTCAAATTGAGAAAGCATTCACCACAGACAAAAACCAAGTCATATCTTTTAGCCCTTTGATGCTATCAAAGCATGAAAAGGTTTGCCTCCCATCTGTCCTCTTTAGCAGTGGCCTATGTCCTCAGATAAACAGGGATCCGAGATGCTGGACTCCTTCCCTTAGAGCCTCTTTCTGGATTTTATGATCTTCTTAGGGCTTTAATGTTCCGAAGTAAATAATTTTATATACTTTGTCTGAGTAGGAGATTTGATCCAAATTACTTATTAATAATTTGCCTTGAATGGAAGGAGAAGTTGCATTTAAGTCTGCATTTATGATCATGTTTGTTATTCTTCCATAAAGTAATTAATTTTTCCCCAGACCATCCGCATTAATTTTCTAGGTTTGCCATAACAAAATACCATAGACTGGGTGGCTTAAACAAAAGAAATGTATTTACTCACAGGCTGGAGGCTGGAAGTCCAAGTTCAAGGTGCTGGCAGGGTTGGTTTTTTCTGTAGCATTTCTCCTTGTCTTGTAGACAACCATCTTCTAGCTGTGAACACACATGACCTTTGCTCTGCATATGCATACACCCAGTGTTTCTTTTTATTCTTATAAGGAC
>NW_017733328.1:44043-52377 GCF_001890085.2 Hipposideros armiger | reverse complement strand
TGATGCAAGAGCCATGAATTGTTGGCAAAAAGTTCAGGTCATCTAACTTTTTCATGCAGTCTTTTCAGCACTTCCAAATAGTAAACTTGGTTAACTGTTTGTCCAGTTGGTACAAATTCATAGTTCATAATCCCTCTGATATCAAAAAAGTTAGCAACATCATTGCAACAGTTCGCGAACTTAATTGTCAGACTGCATATGGTGGGTGTTCCATATATTTGTGGATAAAACAAATTAATTTTAACCAAGGCAAAATAGGTAGTATTATCCTATTCTGCTTTTCTTCACATGTTATTCAGGTTGTAGATTGGCTTGAATCATCCCTCAAAGAATGCTATCAATTTCAGTTTTTTAATATTATCTCTTTATTAAAAAATGTAGATGTATGTTAGAAAGGTCATTACATGGGATACTGCTAGGGAGACCTTTAGGTGCGATATCTATATTTAGCTGTGTGTCAGAGACTGCGAATTGCTAACCATTATCCATGCATCTCCTTTCACAACAGATCTCAATTATATTAATGGTACAAATGTGTTGGGCTAGAAGTTTTATTTCCAGCCTTTCTTTCAGGTAGGTGTGGCTATGTGAGTGTTTTCTGCTTAATGACATAAAATGAGATGTGTTTGGGCATTCAAAAAGACTTCTTAAGGGAATCTGAGTAGCTTCTTAATGTTTAAGCTTAGGGAAATGATTTTAACCTTTTCTTCATTTCTAACGTAAGTATTCAAAGCTACAGATTTCCTTCTAAACATTGCTTTTGCAACATCCTACAGATTTCAATGTGTTTTCATTTTCATTATACACCTGCATTTTCAATGTTATCTTTGAGAAGTTACTTTCGTTTAATTTAACTCACTTCTATTGAAGTCAGTGCCTGCCCATAATGAAAGGCATTAATCAAATATTCAATCAAATATTTAAATACTGCTTTAGTGAAAAGCATCTTGACCTAAGTTACATTCAAACTGAATGCCATGAGAACCTCAAACCTTTCTTCTTTTCAGGATAGCACTGAGGAGGCTAAACGGTATTCGTGTCAGTAATCCACTGTACAAAGCTATAATAAAATTGTCTAGAATTTACAAAGATAGATTTAAATTGCAGTTCAAGAACACACAAGAAAAGATTAGGGATAAGAAATCTCTCTTTGCAGGGTACATTGACACTGTGAGAAGATTGTTAGTCTATGTATTAGTCAGTGCCCTGACATAGTTTTGTCAGTAAAATCATTTTGCCTGAAGCTTACCACTCACGAAAAGTTTTTAAAGAAAATGTATCTGGCCAGTTGCTTTACAGAGGAATCTTGTAGTTAAGCTAAATGATTAGTAGAAAACCAGGTCTCAGAAGTCTTTGAAAATATTAAAAAATGTTTTTTATTGCATCTTATATTTACTATAACTTATATAAAATAACTATAACTCAAAATATTTCCAAAATGGATGTTAAAACACAATCTCATTTTAGAACACACATTTTTAATTATATATATATATATATATATATATATATGGATATATATATCTCATACTTAAGTATATATGTAATATATATGTATATATAATATGTATGTAATATATATATGCATAGTTAAGATTCTTTTAGGGGGAGTAAGATATCAGGGGTTTAATATGGCTAAATGTGCATCTAATAATAGAAAACAATTGGTACATTTAAAAACTG
This sequence comes from Hipposideros armiger, assembly GCF_001890085.2. Classification (NCBI taxonomy): domain Eukaryota; kingdom Metazoa; phylum Chordata; class Mammalia; order Chiroptera; family Hipposideridae; genus Hipposideros; species Hipposideros armiger. The sequence continues at coordinate 50,694 of NW_017733328.1, read as the reverse complement.
AGTTACCTAAATAGTAATAAGAGACTGCATGCTATTTAATGTAGATACTAGAGGACATGTTTAAAAACAATATAAGCAAATCCCTCTATGGAACAGAATTGGGGAATAAGTCATGGGACAGTTTTTGAATTACAATTTTAAAAATATACTTCCAATGACTTAACAAATATACATTTTTGCCTTGATAGAATAAAGGGAACTTTTAGAGGTGTTAAAATGTTTGTATTTCATCAACAGCGAGCAGGGTTTTATCAAAAATTTTTGTGATTCTTGTACAACTAACAATTTATCAGACTCAAAATAACAACTACACAAATGGCCAAGTATTTAAACCATGGATGTCCAATTATTTCATACAATCATTTTGGAGAAAATTATTAAGAAAAAAATCACATTTTAAAAGGGAAAATAGTTGTCAGAAAAGGCAAGTCTTTGGTGATACACAATTTATCAATGCCAGTGTTCACACTATGTCAGAAGTGTGAGCTGTAGTAAAAGTTGTTGAATTTTACAATGTTATATATCACTAAAAGCATTCATTCTTCTCCCAAGATTCCTTGGGAATGTATCTGTCAACGTCAAGAGAATTGCATTAGCACAGAAAACAAACAAACAAAAAACCCCCAAAAACATTTAACAAGAGCAAACTGTCAAAGAATTTAGCTTTGGAAAATTAAAATAATCCTTATGAGATGAAGATAAAAAGTCCTTCTCTTCGTAAGGAGACACACACACACACGCACACACACAGTCTTTGTGTCACTTCATACAGTGTAATTATATACTAGTTTGTACACATGCACACTCTGATTAGATGATAAAATATAAAATTGTTTACAGTTTGAAAATATGCCTTGTGTTTTTAAGATATTATATTAGTAAGGATGTGCGATTATATTACTTACGCATATATGAAGTTCTATGCCAATATGAAGTTCTATCATTTTTGTTTGCAAAGCAAGGTATTACACAGCTTAATTTGCCAGACATTTAATGTATCTAAATACAGTTTTAGATTAATCAGGCTCTTAATAACTTAAAGTTGCAGATATTCTGCATACCTGAATATAAAGAAATATAAATATATTTTATAGCTCATATTCAGTTAATGCAAAAATAGAGAGAGATAAATATATACTCAAAATTAAAGCCACCAATAATATAAGTATACATTAAGAATATTTAATATGTAAGTATTGACTATTTTAACTAACTTTGCAGTTTGAAATTTTCCATATGCTAAATATTTCAAATATGCATGGATATTTTATTTCATTCTAAAAATAATACCAACACTAGTTAACACTGAGACTACGGCTTTAAGTTTAAGATTTATTTTCAGTTGTTTTTTTTTTCTTTCTTAGAATATATTCTAACTACTAATGCATATACAAAATACTGTGTTCCAAAATCACTTGAAATAATTATTTTCAAATTGGATGTGTTTGTCACCAAATTGATACAAATTAGGTTTATTTTCTTTGGTTTGTTTTTAATTTTTAGCCATTGCTTTTTAATTCAAATTTATATTTTGAATATATATTTTCAAAATATATATTTTAAAGCTATTTCATATATTTTAAATATATATTTAAAGCTATTATATATTTCAAGTCTAAATATATAAAAATACACACTCAGTCTACTTTCACTTTCATTTCTGTCATATCCACCTTTTCTCTATTACTGCCAAATACATATATATGTGTGTAGATATTTATGTATACACACATATGTATGCATTTATATTTATGTGGTATATAAATATTATACCTGTGTATAAAGGTAAACGTATACAGAAGTGGTCAAATACTATGAAATTTTCTTTTGCACTATACGTCTCATTTTATTTTTTATTTTTTATTTTTATATTTAATTTTTTATTAGAATTTATTGGAGTGACAATGGTCAACAAAACTATATAGGATTCAAGTGTACAGCTCTATAATACATCATCTATATATTGCATTATGTGTTCACCACCCAGAGTCAGTTCTCCTTCCATCACCATATATTTGACCCCTTTAACCTCTTCTACCATCCCTGCTCACTCCTACCCTCTGGTAACCACTAAACTTAACTGTGTCTATGAGCTTTTGTTATTTGCTTACCTTGTTTCTTTGCTGCCTTCAGTTTTATATCCCACATATCAGTGAAGTCATATGGTTCTCAGCTTTTTCTCTCTGACTTATTTCACTTAGCATAATGATCTTAGCATAATGATCCATCCATGTTGTTGCAAATTGAAGTATTTCATCTTTTCTTATGGCAGAATAGTATTCCATTGTGTATATATAGCACATCTTCTTTATCTAATCATTCATTGAAGGACACTGGTTGTTTCCATGCCTTGGCCACCGTAAATAATGCTGCAATGAACATTGGAGTACATACATCTTTACAGATACATATTTTCTAATTTTTTTGGGTAGATACCCAGGAGAGGGAAGATTTACTTTAATTTAAAAATAAATCCTGAAAATCATTTCACAAGAGATTTCTTTTTTCCATTTTATGACATACTCCCATTTAATAGATATACTATTATATTTTATTCAATCAGGCCTTTATCAATGAACATTGAGTTTTAATCTTTTGCTATTACTATAAATACTATAATGGATAATCATGGAGGTAAAATTTTTTTACATTTTCCCAATAGATTTTTGATAGATTCTTAGTAGTGGGATTGTCAAAAATTAAACACAGCAATATCTCAATTTTACAAAATATTTCTGAATTTCCCTCATAGACATTATTCAATTTAGCATTCTCACCAGTAGTATATCAGAGGGCTTGATTTCTCATAACTTGTCAATTGGATGATGATATTTATGGTGACTAATTCTTGGCATCAACTTGACTGGCCCTGAGGTGCCCAGATTAAACATTAAATCTAGGTGTGCCCGTGAAGACGTTTGTGGATGAGATTAGCACTTGAATTCGTGGGTTTATGAAAGTAGATTGCCTTCATCAGTGTAAGTGGGTATCATCCAGCCCCTTGAGAACCTAAAGGGAACCAAAGGCAGCAGAAGGTGGAGTTTGCTGCTTTTTGCTCCCTGCCTGCCTGCTTGATTTGGACCTCTCATCTCATCATCTCCAGCCCTCAGACTGGGATTCATATGATAATCTCCCCTTATTCTCAGACCTTTGGACTTGGGCTAGATTATACCTGCTTTCTTGGGTCTCTGGTTTTACAGATAGCAGACTGTGGGACTTTTCACTTTCTATAATCCTGTGAGCCAATTACTCATAATAAAATCTCCATATACGTATGAAAACATATATTTATGTATAACATTATTAATATATTAATTATTTTATGGATACAGATATAGATGATGATATAGATATATAGATATAGATATAGATATAGATATAGATATAGATATAGATATAGATATAGATATAGATATAGATATAGATGATATAGACATATATCACCCAGGTTCTGTTTCTCTGGAGAACCTTAACTAATGTTATTGAAGTTTTGGATTTTTGACAGTCTGTTTGATGGGAATGTTAGTCCAGTATGGTACACTTCGTATGTTTAAAAACCATTTTTATTTCTCTGTTTATGATTGTTTTGTTCATCATGTAGTTTTGACTATTATTCTAGCAAGTTATTGTATTTGTTTCTTCCCACTTTTTTAAGAAGTACTGTATGTGTTAAGAAGTTAGCCCTTAGTCTGTGATGTGTAACTTTTTAAATGCAGTCAAGTTTATCAATGCACCTTTCCCTTTTTGAAATTTCAGCTAGATTTTAAGGCCAGAAGCTAAAGAAATTATTCATTTTTCTTTCTAGTTACAAAAAAAACGATCCTCCGTCTTCTGTATTCTCTGAAATCATCCTGTTCACACTTGAAACAGCTCTAATCAATAACGCATTGCCCTGTGTGCTACTGTTTATTTTTTGTCTCCTGCTCAAGACTAACACTTGCTTCAAGACTGGAAATATATATGTGCAACATTCTATCTCAGCACAGCATCAGACTCAGATGCAATGTCACTTAATAGGAAATAATTAGTTTAATGGATGAGTGAATGAATGAAATAAACTAAGGATTGGCTCAATAAAAAACATCCTTTTGAAAAGAAAAAATTTGCATATCTAGAGACTACTCAATTTAAATAAATCCTAAAATAAATTCAATCTAGCATATATATATACACACACACATAAATGTATACAAGCGGACAGACTCTTTGATCAACGCTGCTCAAGCAGTAGTTCCCCGTAATCAGAAATGTCTATACACTGATGGTAACCACTTTGAGCACCTCTTGTAATTGTAGAAGTCAAACATGACTTGTGTTCTTCTTTTGTTATCAGTATATATTGAGTATTACAATTTTAATACAGTTTTCCTTTCTTAAAATGTGTATACATTTTTGGGCACCCTCTATATTTGATCTACTGTAGCGTATTGTAGAAAATATGGATCCTTAAATATCCCTCACTTACAGAGTATTTGAATTAATTGAATAGAACCTGAAAATTGAGAAAAAGAAGAAATATCACTTTGCTATGTTATGATGGAGGAGTGATTGAAAATGGGTCCTTAAAAAAAAGGAAGAAAATGGGTCCTAAATGTAGAATTTAGATAGTTTTTAAGAAGGGTGAAAGGCATTTCAAAGAGGGTGTTTTGATCCAATCTCAGATGAGTGACTACTACTTAGCAAACCTGTTTTATTTGTCTTATTTTCATCAGTAGCCAGTTCAAAGCTTTACCCTCCCAAACTCCTTATCTCATTAGGTCTCACAAATAAATGTGTCTATGTGACTGGAGACTATCAGATAAGTACTCTCTTAATTATTTCCCTTGCCTAAATTCATTTACAACAACACTTACCGTTTCCTCATATAAAACTTATTATTTATGAAAATATATTTGAAATTCTGTATGACATAGGTTTCCTAGAAAGATAAAATTCACCAAACTACTCCAGTAGAAAAAGTTGCAAGAGATCAAGACATCAAACACCTACCTTTACATAAATAAAAATAATAATAATAAAACAAAACAAAGCAAACAAACAAAACCAGCAATCCTTTGCTAGTTTCACAGGCAAATCATATAAACTTGAAAAGATAACCATAACATTGTACATCATGCTCCTTGTAGTGGTAGCATTTTTTTTCCTACCTGCTAAAACTATTTATTAATATCTGGATTATTTTTCTGTTCGGTCATAATTATTTCTGAACCATTCTATTTGGTTACTTCATAGAAATAGCTAACTCCAGTCATTAACACACAAGTGCACAGGGATTATGTCATTCAATAGCAATAAACTTATTGACCATCAGTGCACATTACATGAATAAGCAGATTGAATATACAAAAACACCGCAGCTATACATCATCAGTATTTACTATAGGTACATGTAACGTAGACTTTACCCCAGTCTACCACCCTCTGCGAGTTTTTAAACAGAATACATATTTTTCAATGAATTTTATGAAATATTTGAGTTCTTTTGTTCATACATAAATGAATTTAAGTCATGAAACAACATTAAGTTGTCAGAAATCTTAGTTAATTTGCATGAGTAAATTAGAAAATAAAGTTTAAAGAAGTGCATTCTTGACTACATCTAAATATGACAATTAACATGAAATAACAACTGATACAATTCCTTAAAAAGAAGTTTTTTATTTCACTATCTATCTCATAAAAAGAATAATGGGAGTAAGAGACTAGTAATGTTTTCACCAAATGTGTCTAAGCCATAAACCACAAGGCTTCAAAGGACTAATTGAAAGAACATTCTTCAAGAGAAGATATAGTACAGACTATATCAGGGTAATTACATGTGGGAGTGGGGACATGATCCAGCTTCCATAAAGTCTTTAGGACTCCAGATTTTATAAGTGGAGAGAGAACAATAATATCCAAGAAACAGAGGAAAGAATTAGAAACCCAGTGGGGATCAGAAAAAGGTGAAGATAAGTAGAGAAGCATCGGTTAGGAAGAAATTGGAAACGGATACAAGATACACGTAGTGCATAGTTCAGGTTCTAAAGTTTTGGACACTTTTCTCTTGGTGTTTGATTACCTCTTCTTCACCTTTTTGGTGAGGGAGGGTATCCCAGCTTAGCGTTCTGGAGATGTCTGAACACAACACCTGACGCTGGGAAGATGACATGGACAGTGTTTTTTTTTTTTTTTTTTTTTTTTGTCGCATGTAGTCACAGCCTGGGTAGAAGACACATGCTATTCAGGGTCACATGGAAGTTTTACTCGGGAGCAGAGGGAAGAAGAAGGGGCTGTGGGAGGCAGGTTTTGTAGTCACAGGAGGTTTCCTAGAGGACGTGATTGTCATGTTTCAATAATTGCATTGACTACAGGGAACCGAAGCCCATTAATCAGAGATAAGGAGGCACTGTAACTGATTTCCATGATAAGGAGATTGTTTGGCTAGGTGACCCCTTATCTGTGACTTACACCACACCTGGGGTGTCAGTGTGTGTGTGTGAGTGTGTGAGTGTGTGTGTGAGTGTGTGTGTGTGAGTGTGTGAGTGTGTGTGTGTGAGTGTGTGTGTGTGTGTGAGTGTGTGTGTGTGTGAGTGTGTGAGTGTATGTGTGAGTGTGAGTGTGTGAGTGTGAGTGTGTGTGTGTGAGTGTGTGTGTGTGAGTGTGTGTGTG
>NW_017733328.1:37745-43958 GCF_001890085.2 Hipposideros armiger | reverse complement strand
TGTGTGTGTGTGTGAGTGTGTGTGTGTGTGTGTGTATGTGTGTGAGTGTGTTCTAACACTTCCCTACTTTCTGGCATGAGAATATGCTTCCAGATCATCTTGTATATTTTCTGCCTGAGTCTTAGAATCAGCCATATCTCAAGCAGCCCTGGCTCCCTTTATTGGAGAATATAGAAACTATATACAAATATAGTAATATTTTATAGGAGACAATCTGGATATAAATTAGCTAAACATGAGTTCATACCAATGTTTCCAACAAGAACGATCATCTGATAATGGATTATAATTGGAGACAGCAGTAAGAATTTATTCTCAGGAGTCCTACAATAAATATGGTAATGATTTTTTAGGTATGACATACATCTATAGGAAAAAAATAAGCTTTGTTTCTCGAATCAATTTTTCTATGAATACAAAATGTATCTGTTCTTATAGTCCAAAACTCTTTATTTCTGTTTACGTACAACTTTGACTTAAATCATATAATCAGAAATTTAAAAACTGTTAGGAATCTTAGAGATTATGTAATCCAACTCTTCCACTTTACATGGCAAAATTAAAATATAGTACATTCAAGAAATTTTCACAAATTTGCATTTGAATGAATTGGTGGCTATTTTAGATTCAATTCAAAGTTCCAGCCCACAATTTAAAAATCTAAAACAGAATCCTATAAGCTTGTAAATTATAATTGACACTTGTAGATATTAACAAAATTCAAATAAAAAAAGAGTTCAACTAAACTATGTTTAATTAAACATCAACATGACTAAATAATAATGACAAAATTAGAATAGAAAAAAAGTGGGCTGGCCGAGTGGCTCAGTTGGTTAAGAGCTCACTCAAGAGTTTGAGCTCTGAGCAACAGCAGTTCGATGCCCAGCTTGCTGAGCTGCCAACAGGTGGCAGGATGGCTCATCTTAAAAAAAAAAAAAAAAAGAGAATAGAAAAAAAGAGAGAAAATCAAAATGAGAATGACATACTGAGAAAAGTTTGTTCATTAAGACTGCTTTTTTAATTCATCCTGTCTGAATATCTCTGATTTGAGAAGCAGTACCCTACATTCAAAGAACATTCATTTGAGAATCAGGAAGTCATGTTGTAGTGTAGCTTTATAATTTCACCTGTTTATTCAACTGTAAAATGAGAGTATCATCTCAATGGTAAATAATTCCATATACACTCACTATTTACAAAATTATTTCTGACTAGCTGAAAATTAATCAACTTTTTGAGAATAATGTGGTTTTTTTTTTAAGATTGTAGAAATTCATAGATTATTCAGGTGATGATTTAAACAGAAATCAAGCAAGAATGTGATACTAAATATCAAATTTACTGGTCTCCGATCAAGCCTGGATCTTACCCGAAAGGATACTTGATTTGTTATTATGTTGATAATAAAGTTTTATATCTCTAATTGCTTTAGTGGTTTCCAAGTAGTGGGCAGCTTTGCAGTGCTTTAACTGACCTTTTTATTACGAATGCTATTTGCTGATAATTTATCAGGCGTGCTTTGTTGTTTGCACAGGTTTCTCTTGATGTTCTGCCAGCCCACAGTTAATGAGAATCAGCTCACTAACAATTTAATGTCTTAGGCCACTGTGACAGTGCTAGCAGCTCTATCAATCCAGACAGCTTGTTAATAGGTCCTCTTGTTTCCAAGTACATCTGTTTGCTTTTATCACACAAGAAACAATCTAGTTCCCATGTGTGCTTTTTAATTAGTTAAAAATAGCATAGGTTCCAAACTAAGTACAGTTAAACTACCAGGATTTTTCCAGGTCAGCTAATGATGTCACTTTGATTACAGACTTTCTAATATCTAAATCATTTATGAATGTAGAAAATAAAATATCTTGGTTGGTGGAAATGAGACACATCCAGAAAATTCTGTACTCATTATTTTATTTAAAACTCATCTGGAAAACTAATACATTACAATGAGATGTACTCATTCTTTACTGGTCAACCCATAAAGAAACAAACACAATGGGTGATTCTTGCTTTAAAATGGCAACAACAGGGTGTCTGGTGAAAACTTTTTTCAATGTTTGGACAAAATACTATAAATATCCAGAGAATTGGTAATGGTTTCTATTTTCTGGCATGCCATCACAGCACACTTGATTACCTGAGGAATATGTGTAAACAGTGTTCAAATTTTTTTCAATATCGGTTCTACTTCCAAGAAGAAAATTACTCTAATATAAAAGAAGCTTCAGTTAGAAACCTAATGGATTAATTTCACTTTGGGTATGTTCTATAATTTATTTGATTGATTTTGTACATGTTTTTAATCATTTATAAGAAAGACTACTCATTAGGATCGCAATCAAAGTGTCAGACTGCATTATAGCGAAAACCTACTTTCAATATCTCACTGGTGGTAATGAAACCTTTTTATGTAGTTCAAACTGATCTGCTTTATGCTCAATTTTATTCCACTGTTCCAATGACATAATTAAAATGAAAAGGCATTACTTTGTGTTACAAATCTAAACATTTGCCATTGAGTGGAAATTTGATACACTACCCATTTTGACAAAAGTTTATGTAAACTTTTCTAACTGGAATTAAGTTGCAATGTTTAACCTACTAAGGCAGTAACATGTTTCCTTTTAAAATCCATATATGCTTAATCTCTTTATGTAATTTAATAATGTTAAGAATCGATAATTATTTTTTGTGCTTATTTATTGGTAATTTGGATAATGTAATTGGATTAATGAGTATTACATATCTAAAATTCTATTGGTACTGTAGAGTGAAAGTTTTACGTAGTTCCCACTAAAACATGTTTGTTATAAAACAAAGAAAATAAATCAGGTAACATTTCTTGTTGTAGTCAACGTGGCCTATCTAAGGAAAAAATAACCAAGTGCGCCAAAGGACTCCTTTATTTCTCTCCCCAAGACATATTATAGCTTCCACTTCTCCCTAAGGTAGAGGACAGCAAAACCCAACATAATTTTCTGAACACGTTCACATCTCATGAATGTAGTCCTAAAATTATTTTTTCCCTTTCTTTCCACTCTCTTATGTTTTAATTATTTAATATTTTTCTTAATATTTAAATATTTTAATTTTCTTAGAAAAATAATTGAATATTACCGGTTTGGTTTTCATAATAAACACATAAATATTCAACTATGCTGATTTAATTTTTAATATTCATTTCTTTGCCTCAAACTTGTTTAAAATGAGTAATATCTTGGTAACTGCCTAAAAAACACTTATCCTTTTTATTGGGTTTATCTTAGTAGAGATACTAAAGTAGAATACTTTAAAATATCTTTGCTTCATAGGAAAAAGCAAATTTAGATTATATCTAAACATTCTTGAAAATAGTAAATTTAGATTTATCACATGATAGATATGAAAAATTTAAATACAGAAAGCTAAAAAGAAGAAAAATCTCACCCAAATTCTCAATACTCCAGGATTAAATTTTTTTATCACGTTTATGCATGTCTGTCTAGTATTTTATATTCATTTGGTAAACAAGATTCTCTATACATTAATGACTAATGATATTACCGTTTGCTTTTTATATTAATTAAACTCATAAATATTTAATTTTATGATGACATCTCTTTATTTGACCTCAGTGGGATCACATTTTCTTGGACTTCTTCTAAATCCTGTACACATCCCTATCTGTCTCCTGTGAAGGTCCCACTTTCTCTATCGGATGTTTACATCCACACCGAGTGCTGGGTCCGCAGAACATGTATCTTGTCAAATTCTCCTTCAGAAATGTGTTTGTTTGTTTGTTTTGTTTTGTTGTTCTTTACTATCCTCACTATTTCTTTTTATTGTTGTATTCTTCACCCTATGCCATCATCTAGCTAACTTACGTCCCTGCTTCAAGTCTGAGCATTGCAGTCACTCCCTCAGAAAGGACTTTATTGTGTCATTTCTTCCTGTACCTTCCACTCCTTTCTTCTCATGCTCTAAAATGAATTAAGAGCCACTGTTACACCATTTTATACCACCTGATACGTTTTCATCTTTATATAAGACAATAAACTCAGTGAAGGTTGAGATCGTGTTTGACATAATAATCTTAATGTCTGCAAGACCTAATATAGTGCGTGAAATTTTCAGTTCTCAGCATTTTATAATTTTTAGTTATTTTCAGATGAATTTGCACAAGGTAAACAAACAAATAAGGAAAAACCCTAAGGGCGGTAGGGCAACTAGTACTATTAATGTCTCACCACAGTAGAGTAGGAATGAAATTGAGTTCTCAAACATATTCTAAACCTGAATTCAGTTTTCTTTCCTGACTTTGATGAAATATTATATCAATCTATAGAACATTAAAGCTGTATAACAAGGACAATATATTTAGTAATTAACATGACTGTGACTAAGTCACATATTTAATACATTTTGATGTTAATATTTACCAAAATAATAGCTGAGATCTCTGTGTGGTCCCCTAGGATTAATTCTTATTTATGGTCCCAAAATTTCATTGTGTTTTTAAAACAAAGTGGTATAGAATGATGCAAGTGTGTTTTTACTGATTAGTTTCCCTCTTTCTCTTTGGAAAACAGAGATGAAAAGGGATAGAAATAAAGCCTTACTGTTATAAACTTCTTCCCCTTATTACTGATAAATGAAATTAAAAACTCTGAGAGCAACCTTAAGCAGTCTATTCAATAGAATTCTCCAACTAACATTTAGTCATTCAGTTACCTCCACAAAATATTAATAGGGATTATTTTTCTAAATAAATTATAGAAGATACAACATATCCCCAATTTTATTAAAATGAAAAGAATATCTAATATTTTAGAAAAAAATTTAAAAATATACTTTATATTGGGTTGTCGGAAAAATCATGATGTATTTTTTCTATGTTTTTTGTTGCAAAAATGCATCATGACTTTTTCGACCACCCAATATTTGTCTTTGTATCAGATTCTACATATATTATTAAAATCTATAAACTGGAGCTAAAATCTGTTGAGGTGATTTAATCTGTCAGACTTCAATTGTGATGATAATAAGCCTACAATTTAAGATAATGTATAAACACACACAAAAAAGCAATTTTCAAATCCATCAGTCACTTAGGAAAATGATTTTTTACCAAGTGACATTTTTGGTTGTCTCTGCTTAAGGTGAAATTCTTCTCTGGAAATCTATAGACATTAAAATAAAAATAATCACTTCATTTTCCCTCTTTTCTTCCCATTTGAAATCCTGCTGTTGCTATCCAATCTATTCATATTATTTTTCTTGCCCCTCCTGTGGAGCCTTCTAAACTACTGCATTTTCTTATGTATTTTATGTGAGAGATATATGGAACCATTTAAAATGATTTATTTATAACTAACTTGATCTTATTTCCTTACTTTACCATTTGTCATTATGCTTATAGTTTAAATCACTGAACCACAGTTAAATAATTAAATTAAAATATGAAAAATCTGTCACATCATTAAAAATAATGACAAAAATCAAGGAAGAAATGAATTGGCATACATCTATCTATCTATCTATCTATCAAACAAAGAAATCATTCTTTGTAAATGGAAACTGGGTTTTATGAAGCATAAAATAAGAATAAAAATTTACATTGACGCAGGAAGAAAATCAGGGAAACTAAATTATGCATAAATACATAAATATCATAAGAAATCATTGGTCTCATTACTATGAAATATGTATATCTTCTTTCCTATAAGTCTTCTTTGTGAATCTTTTATCATTACAATTTTCTAAGTTATTTTTCAAAAAAAAGTGTGATGTGGTTAAGACTGTCTTTCGTAAAGTTATGTGAAACACTTTTGCAGTTTCTTGATATTTTACACCATATATTTGATGAATTGAAATCAATATATTATTTCATATCGCCCAGTGTCACATATTTGAGAATCAATTTTATGTGGTATGAAATTTAATAATTTGGCTTTGGGTAGTATTGATTTTCTTAACTCCTGATTTACTTTTGAACTATGTTTTATTCTCACATAACACATAGTTTGAGATATATTCCAAAATATATCGATGTAAAATCATGCAAACAGAACTCTGACAAAAATATATCAAGGGCTGGCCAACTGGCTCAGTTGGTTAAGAGCTTGCTCAAGAATGTGAGCTCTGAGCAATAGGGTCACCAGTTCGATTCCCAGCCCGAGCTGAGCTGCCACTAGCTTTCAACAGGTGGCAGGATGGCTCAGCTAAAAAAAAAAA
>NW_017733328.1:27281-34278 GCF_001890085.2 Hipposideros armiger | reverse complement strand
AAATATAGACTCAAAGTGAAAGGATAGAAACAATACTGCAAGCAAATGGCATCCAGAGAAAAGTGGGTGTAGCCATAGATATATCTGATGAAATAGATTTCAAGATAAAAAGGGTAACAAGAGACAAAGATAGATGTTTTATAATGATAAAGGGTACAATACAACAAGAAGATGTAACACTTATCAATATCTATGCACCCAACCTGAGAGCACCAAAATATATACAGCAACTATTAACAGAACTAAAGGGAGAAACTGACAAAAACACAAATATTGTAGGGGACCTAAATATGCCATTGACAGCTAAGGATTGATCTTCCAAGCAGAAAATCAATAAGGAAATATAGCCCTTAAGTGACACATTAGACCAAATGGACAAAGCCTTTCATCCTAGAACATCAGATTATACATTCTTCTCTAGTGCTCATGGAACATTCTCAAAGATAGACCATATGTTGGAACACAAAAATAGCCCCAATAAATTTAAAATTAAAATCATACTAAGCATGTTCTCTGACCACAATGCACTGAAATTGGAAATCAGCTGCAAAAAGAAAGCTTGTAAAAACCACAAATATGTGTAAATTGAACAACATGTTACTAAACAATGTAGAGCTGGTTTTTTGAAACTATTAATAAAAGTTGATAATACCCTGGCTAGACTCGCTAAGGAAAAAAAAAAGAAAATACACAAACAAAATCAGAAATGAAAGAGGAGAACTTATGATGGGTATTACAGAAATACAAAGGATCATACAAGAATTCTGTGATAAGACTATATGCCACCAAATTTAATAACTTAAAAGAAAAAGACAAGTTCTCAGAAATATACAACCTTCCTAGACTGAATCATAAAGAACTAGAAAAGCCAAATAGATAGATCAACAGTAAGGAAATTGGAATAGTTATCAAAAACCTCCCAAAAAAGTAAAATTCCAGGACCAGATTGCTTCACTAGTGAATTCTACCAAAAATTCAAAGATGATTTAATGCCGTCCTCCTCAAACACTTCCAGAAAATTGAAGAGATAATAATACTTCCTAAGTCATTTTATGCAGCAAACATTACCCTGATACCAAAACCTAGCAAGGATAACACACAAAAAAAGAAAACTACAGACCACTATCTCTGATGAATACAAATACAAAAATCCTAAACAAAATACTAGCAAATTGAATATAAGAATACATTAAAAAGATCACACATCATGGGCCGGCAGAGTGGTGCATTGATTAAGAGCTGGCTTGGGACACCAGCTCTGAGCTTCAGGGCCCCAGTTCGGATCCTACATTAGGGCCAGTGACACTGTCCTCTACAGCTAAGATGGTGAACAACAGCTCGACCTGCAGCTGGGCTGCCCTGACTTGCCGGCGACTGCGTAGGCTGCAGCTCCTGCTGCAGTGGGCTGCAATAAGCTACTGTGAGAGACTGGCAGCCAGCATGAGTAGCCAGCAGCATGCGTGAGCTGCCAAGAGCCACCGTGAGCAGCCATCCAGAGGCCGGTGAGCGATCTGCCTCATTTGGAAAGAGCACAATGATCACAATACCAGCATGGGCCAGTGAAGTGACGGCCTCCACAACTAGACTGAAGAACCAAAGGACAGCAAATTGTCTGTTCCCCAATAAAAATTTAAAAAAAATACAATCTTTAAATAAATAAATAAATAAATAAATAAATGAATAAAAATAAAAAGATCACACATCATGATCAAGTGGGGTTCATTCCAGAGGCACAAGAATGGTTCAAAATATGCAAATCTATTAATGTGATAAACCATATAATCAAAATAAAAGATAAAAATCATATAATCATATCAATAGATGCAGAAAAGCATTTGACAAGATACAGCATCCATTTATGACTAAAACATTTAATAAAATGTGTAAGAAGGACAGTACCTCAACATAATGAAGGCCATATACAACAAACCCTCATCTAATTTCATACTTAATGGTGAAAAACTGAAAGCTTTTCCTTTAAGATCAGAAACAGGACAAAGACACCCCCTCTCAGAATTGTTATTCAACATAATATTGGAAGTCCTAGCCAGATTAATCAGGCAAGAGAAAGAAACAAAAGGCATTCAAATTGGGAATGATGATATGATTATATAGAAACCCTAAAGACTCCACCGAAACACTACTAGAAACAAACAAATACAGTAAAGTTGCAGGACATACAATCAATGTACAAAAACTTATTGTGTTCCTATATACCAAAAATGGAACTTCAGAAAGAGAAAGGAGAAACAAAAACAAAAACAAAAACAATTCCTTTTGCAATTGCAACACAAAGACTAAAATACCTAAAAATAAACTTAACAAAGGATGTGAAGGACATATACACTGAAAACTGAAATACATATTAAAAGAGATTGAAGAAGACACAAAGAAGTTGAAAGATATTCCTATGATAGATGATTAAAGAAGATGTGGTATATATATGTAATGTAATATTACTCAGACATGAGAAGAGATGAAATACTGCCATTTCTGACAACATGGATGGATCTTGAAATTATCATGCAAAGAGAAATAACTCAGACAGAAAAGTCGAGAACCATATGGTTTCACTCATATGTGGGATGTAAAACTGAAAGCAACAAACGAACAAGACAAATAAAAACTCATAAACCACAGACAACAATTTAGTGGTTACCAGAGGGTAAGGGGAGAGGGAGGTGGAAGAAGAGAGTAAAGAGGGTCAAATATATGGTGATAGAAGGAGATTTGACTTTGGGTGGTGAACATAGAATGCAATATATAGATGATGTATCATAAAATCTTACACTTGAAACCTATATAATTTTATTTAAGAAATATTTTTTAAAATTTTTAAAAATTTAAAAATTCAACAAGCTGTTGTCACCAGCATAAAACAGACACCAAAATGCTTCAAACTGAAAAACAAATCAGAAAACTGTATACCAATTTTACTCATAAAGATCAAGTTTATTTTTATTACAATATCTCAGGTTAGAATCCATAAGCACATTAATGGAGTAATGTGCTATGATAAATGAAAAATCAACTTAGTTATAAGAAGTGGTTCGATTTTTGCACGTCCATAATGAAATTTCCCCCATTGATAGTTCGTATGATCCTTATCATGGATGCATTTTATAAAAAAGATCCATTCATGATAAAATAACTAAAAATGAATGCACATGTGGATATTTCTTTAGTTTGATCTACAGTAGATATCAATCTGTCAAGCCAGTGCCAGCATCATGGTTAATGGTGACATATCAGAAGAATTTTCCCATAAAAGACAATATTTTTTAACATTTCTCTGAAAGTACTTACTAATGCAATTAGAAGAAATAGAAAATGAGAAGGTAAAGATCAGAAGGAAAGAAATAGGAAAATAAGTATTTGAAGATGGAATAATTGTAACCCTAGAACTCCCAAATCTATTAAAAAACATTAGAAAATATAATTCAAAAGATATCAATTTACTAAATCATTATAATAAAATCAACACTTCTGGTGATAAAAAAAATAACCCCTATAGGGCCGGCCGAGTGGCGCATTGGTTAAGAGCTGGCTTGGGACGCCAGAGGGCCCTGGTTCGGATCCCACATATGAGGGCCAGTGACACTGCNTATCAAACTCTTTTTTTTTTTTAATTGGGGAAGAGAACCAGCCAAGTTGTTATTCTTCAATCTTAGTTATGGAGGGTGCCAGTCACCATCTGGCTGCCTGTCAGCAACTCATAGCCTCTAAGCTCAAGGTGCTGTGTTACAATTTTAGTTGCGGGTGGTCATAGCTACCATCCCATGCAGGAGTTGAACCCGGCAGCCTTGTTAAGAGCACATGCTCTATCCACTGAGCCATCTGAGCAGCAGCTCAGCTTAAGGTGCCGAGTTCAGTCTTAGTTGCGGGTGGGCATAGCCCACCATCGAACAGGCAGGCTTGTTGTTAGGAGCACATGCTCTTACCAGCTGAGTCATCCTGCCACCTGTTGGCAGCTCAGCTCAGGCACAGCATTACTGGCCCATGTGGGAATCGAACCAGCGGCCCTATTGCTCAGAGCTCATGCTCTTAAGCTAACTTTTAACCAACTGAGCCACTTGGCTGGCTCATCACACTCTTAATTTTGCCATTTTTACTTTCTAAATGTGAAAAAAAACAAACAGAAAACTGTCCACCTCAACACTTCAACTAGAAAATAAAGTACACTGAACTAGTGGCACATATGAACTGATTGGAATAAATAGAATAGTAGTGCACCAAGATTTTATGTTGCATAGGACCATATGTGAATATCCTATCTGATACGGAAGCTAATTTTATTGAAATGAAAGAGAGAAGAACTTACCATGTCCAAAATGATCATTGACAGGAGAAGGGAGAACTTCTAGGCAGAAATACAAGGAAACTCCAGAAAAGGGGAAGGAAATTGTCTAAGGCTCAAAGTTGAATGTAGCCCAGTAAGGAAATGAGAAGTAAAGACCAGACTGTATGCTGTGGAACTGCCATCTAGGAGGCTAAGAGAAGGAAAGCTGGCCACTTTTTGACTCAGCAGCCTCTAAAAATTGTGGACATTTATGAAATAGTTTACATCAATATAAGAGAATGATAGAGGATGTGTCTAAGGGATGGTAAGAAGAGGAGAGAAAATTTGTGTGGCTATTTCACTTATCCCTTATGTTTCTGTGATGAGAGCTAAGGTTGGCACAATATCAATGGGAACAAGCATTAATTATTGGAAGACATATGACCACTAAAACATTGGCATGCCATCATGACAGATTTGTGTGAGGTTTAAAGAGTGACCCCAACATGGTTTTAGATCCTATGTATGTGATGAATACCGTAGCAGACTTTTAAAGTGGAAATTAAAAGATGAGTCAGTAATAAATAAGTTGAGTTTATGATAATAACAGAACACTCTAAGAAAGTCCTTAGAATTTCAGAAGTAGTACTTTTGGATATAAATAATATAGCTATGTTTATTAGACATAGCTATTGCTACTAATAAACATAAGAGGAAGATAAATTGCTATTTAAAAAGAAGTTACTTATGAATTTTGGGATGATATGTGATAACAGGCAGATTCTTTTGAATAGGAAGGTGGATTAATTAACTTATTTAATTATGCAAACTTGTGATATATCATAGATTAAAAGTCATTTTTTTTGTTTGAGGGACACCATTTCTAAGGAGAAAATAAGACAGTTAGAGAAGAAGAAGGCTTCAACAGCCAGTCCAGAGAGAAATTTTCTGCCTTAAAGTGGCAAAATTACATATTAACTATCTGATATATTCAATCTTAATTGGCTCCCATTTATGTATTTTTCCTAGAACTACTTGTCTTGCTTTGTGACATTCTGTCAGTTATTGAGCCTTCCCACACTAGATTATAATACTTCCAGAGTTTGTCAGTGTGAGAAATAGGAAAAGATGTTTCAAAATTATTAATAAAGGATACACTGACACATATTCTTAAGTATCAGGAAAAATTTATTGCTCATTTCTCTTTCCCTAAATTACCCTCAATCAGAAACTACTTAGGAAATGTAGCCCTTGGGTGAAGATAGACTTCTGTGACCCCAAATTTATATATTTATATATTCCTCTATTTTATCACTCAAGATAAATATTTTCCATCGTAATCAAGCTATATGACTTGGTGTCATCCAATTCTGCCTATTCATTTATTCAATAAACTCGTGTAATGCTTACTCTGAGTTAAACGCTGCTTGAAACATCTTACAAATAAGTTAACTTAAATCTCCTAGCAATACTATGAGATAGGTATTATCAATAGCCACTTTCAGTTGAGGAAATTGAACATTTCTGAGTCATACAGCTATTTAGTTAGAGGTGGAGACCTCTAGCTCTTGAGTTTGTTCACTTAACCAAAACACTGTGCTGTCTCTATGCCTGCTAGATGAGACATCCCTACCTCTTAGAGAAGAGTTGTGCAAGTGCAAAATAAATTTCACTGGTGTTCAAATTGGGATTCATTCCATTTGGCATTCAACTGTTTTTCATGCGGAGGTACAATCCATATATTCTGAGAGCTGGCTTTGAGTTACTTTTCTTGAAATAAGGCTAAGCAGGTTCAGGAGACAAACTCATTAAACTTTGTTCATTGCTGTGAAAGTCTCTTCATATAATCAGTTATATGCCAGAACTTAATATGTGATGCTTTGAATTTGAAGGAAAAGTGATGTTTGTAGTGTAGAAAGTGATATGCTATTGGAAAAAGAAGAGTCAGATTGATAAACATGACCAAATCTTTGTATAAGCTGGAGTTTAAGTGAGAGATAAAAAATAAATAAAAAAATCGACCCATCCCAATAAATCTTAAGACTCTTCTAGAAAATGAGAATGATTTTAGATTCCTTAAGCCTTGAATTTGGAAGAACAATGAAAACAGGAGAACAAAAATGCCAGGCAATAGCAAAGGAGAGGGGAAAAGTCACCCATGCTCTTATTTCATTCTTCCCTAAGGATTCCCAAGAGATCATGTCTGAGCTCAGGAGAAAAGGAGTTTTAATTGGATAATAAATCAATGATTTAGCATTGATAAGACCAGCTTCTTTTATTGTCTGAAAATAAAATTGTTCATTAAAGAGCTGTAAATGACAAGAGAAATTAAGGGTTATACATAGGATTGCAATAAAGGTTAAAGAGTGGCAATCCCATAGAAATATTATAAAATCAGTAGTGTCAAAATAATAATTCTTTCAAACATGCAACAAGCAGTCAAAATAAAATAAGAGGCAGAAACACAAGGGCAGAGAAACAATGGAGACACTGAGCCACCAGAAAACAAAAGATGAAATGGCTATAGGGAATCCTTATATATCAATAATCATACTAAATGTAAATAGACTGAACTCACCAATAAAAAGATATAGGGTAAGCAGATTGGATCAAATAACAAAACCCAATCATATGTTGACTTCAAGAGACACATTTCAGCTGCAAGAAAAATATAGACTCAAAGTGAAAGGATAGAAACAATACTGCAAGCAAATGGCA
>NW_017733328.1:10294-23508 GCF_001890085.2 Hipposideros armiger | reverse complement strand
CGTCCTCCACAACTAGACTGAAGAGCAAAAGGACAGCAACTTGTCTGTTCCCCTTCCCCCAATTCCCCAGCACTGTTCCCATCCCCCAATTCCCCAATAAAAATCTGTAAATAAATAAATAAATAAATAATCCCTATATAATGGAAGTAAATATCCCATTTAAATAAATAGTAAATAAAAAGATAAAATTCCTAGAAATATACTCCAGAATTGCTTAGTGCCCATGTGAGGAATAATTTAAATGCTGATAAGGATCATTAAAATGACCTGAATGAGTAAAAAGACATCCTTTTCTTGAATATCATAGTAGATATAAAAAAAAAGATTACAAACTTCTATATCCAAGAAATTCTTGCTTTTTACAATTAAAAGCAGGGATATTACAGTGTGTTAGTTTCAAGACCTTCATACTTTCTCTTTCTCTCTGGGAGTATTACCTTGCCACTCAGAGAACAGCCCAGGCTAGCTTGGTGCAGGATGAAAAACCATGAAAACTAGAGAAGGGCTGTTTCTGTCAAGACCATCTGTATCTGTCAGAGTTATTCAGAGAAACAGAACAGATATCTGTTTTAAGGAAGGGGTTCACCTTGTTGCTAGGGCTGGCAGTTCTGAAATCCATAAAGCAAGCTGGTGAGATGGAAATGCAAGTAAGAATTTATGTTGACCTCTTGAGTATGAGGGCAAGATACTCAGGCAAAATGTCTATTTTGTAGTCTAGAAGTGAAGGTCCTTCTTCAGAAGATGGCAGTCAACTGATGTGACAAAGGCCACTCAAATTATAGAGGGTAATCTGTTTACTTAAAGTCAACTGATTATAAATGTTAGTCACATCTAAAAAATACTTGCACAACAACATCTAGACTAATGTTTGACCAAATGATTAACCATCCCACCATATTAGGCCATCCAGCACCTCGCCAACTTGGCTGCTGAGTATCATGATGTGATGAAACATGAATTTAAAATCAATAGAGACTGATTCAGGCATTTAAAGAAATAAAATAACATAAAAAAATAAAATTAAAAAATAGAGAAAAGTTGGGTTATTCAACAAAGAGCTTGGACACCTGGCAATAAACATGGTGTATATAGAAAAGATTAGATCCCTAACTTTATCCCAGTACCAGAATAAATCATAAGTGCAAAAAGAAATAGAAATGAATCAAAATATTAATGAATGTATAAATTTATCAGAATTGAATGAGAAAACATTTAAATAACTTTATTATGTTAAGATTTATCAAGTAACATAAAATTTAAAATGAAAGAATTGGATTATAAACTTTTTATCATTTCAAATCTACTATGATTATAGTCATACTGGAAAACTATAGCTGCAATGTAATGAATATTTTATTAATATATAAAAAAGATATTTTAAATAGTAAACCAGGATAGAAAAACAAACCAAAAGGACATGAAAATGCAGTTCTCATAGAAAGAAGCAAATTACCTTTTTAGAAAATATTCAAACATATGTAAGCCCATTCACATACAAATTTAAATATGCTGACTTCAAAACTTGAGAAAGTCCAAAAAGTTATATAATATATAGTGTGGGATACAGAGGAGAAAGAAGCATTCATACGCTGTAAATAAATATGACCTTTTTAGATAGTTTTTCAACATTTTTTAAAATTAGAAGTACACATAGCCTTTGATTTAATATTCCACTGGTGGGAAATGTCTTACTGATAAACTCTTGGATGAACACAGTGGTACATATAAATGTTGAATGAAGGGAAGTTAATGAAAATAAAATCCTGGAAACAACTTAAATTGCCTTGAAGAAAGAACTGGCTAAATAAAAGTATGCCAAATTTCTGAAAAAGAATGG
Organism: Hipposideros armiger; assembly: GCF_001890085.2. Taxonomy (NCBI): domain Eukaryota; kingdom Metazoa; phylum Chordata; class Mammalia; order Chiroptera; family Hipposideridae; genus Hipposideros; species Hipposideros armiger. The sequence continues at coordinate 21,671 of NW_017733328.1, read as the reverse complement.
GATAGATCTATATATGCATTGTCAGATTCCAAAATGTAGACATATATGAGAATATGCATGGGATAAGAACATTTGTATAAAGTTTAGATAGATAGATAGATAGAAAATTTGATAGATGGCAGATGATCGTGGAAGAGTCATATGCACAAAAATGATACCTATCTCTTTGTGTACCTATTCCTCTGAACAGCTGTGTTTACAATATTTAAAATATATACATCTATATATTTATGAAAATTAAAGTGTTTATAAAAGACACCCAGAGGCACACAATAAGTTGCTAATTATGTCTGCCTCTGGGGAAAACTGAATACCTGGGGAGAAAAGAAAACTAAAATTGTTTTTGTTCCTTGTTGAAATAGTCATATTTTTACCATATACATATACTACTTTCATAATTTCAAATATAATGTTTTAAGAAAAATTTGGATTTATTTAAAAATGTTTTTCTTTGGGGTCTGATTCACCAAGCTCTCATGCTGGAAGCTGCTTCGTCCTTACCTCAGTGTTTCAGTTTCTCATTGGTAAAGGGCCAGATAAAATACAGAAATACAGTATGCTCAGTTAACTCAATTTAGCAGAACAATGAATTTTTTAAGTATATGCCAAATATTACATAGGATGTACCATTTGCTAAATATGGCAAACCTATCTTTGGGTCTACATAATGCAAGAGATCTAATTGTATAATTATGACAATCATATAATTCATTGTACAAATCAAATTATGTTTGCAAGTAAAAGCATTACCATCTGTAATTATATCATGTCAGTAGACAAACCAGGACCCTACCTGACAAAACTGCATTATAAGGGATCCTAACTATACTTCTTCACTAGAAGATGTAGGAAGAAGAAGAAAATGATTGAAGGAAGCTCATTAGGGTGAAACATCAAGCACTGACTTATCACACTCTCCTTTGACCAAAGCTACTGGTGAACATTGCCTCCACTGCCCCCTTTTACTAACCCTGGAGGTTCAGGGTTTATTTCTGATAGATGCAGCTACTGTTAATAGCTGGGGAGAATGGGAAGAAAACAAGTGAATAAGTGTAATTATGTGTGGGAGTAAATTTCTTAATATCACTGTCAAAAAAGGAAAGGAAGAGAGTAAGAAGGAAGCAAAAAAAGACTAATTGTTATTTTGCTATTTTTTTCTATCTCAAAAAAAGTTGCTATTACATAATCCATACTCCTATCACTCAAGTGTGCCGCATACTAGAGAACAACTTTATAATTTATACTTTGTGTACCACAGGATATGCAGCCACGTTTTAACAGACCAGACCTAAGACTGTTAAACTATTATAGATTACAGCTCAAGATCATTTGAAGAGTATATAAGAGAATACTTTTAAAAGGTAATTTCCGGAAGGGAGTTATACTTTAAACGCAGTGACCTGTGAAGAAGTTTATTTTCCTTAAACCTGTGTGCTTCAAAAGATTTATTGATTGTGAAGAGGAAAGAGTAAAATTTAGTGTTTGTTTTATTTTGTATTTTGATACCTTCCTTAAGGGTCTAAAGTGAAAAGAAGCACCATGAACTCTCTACCACCTTTTTGTTCTATGTATCACATAGATTCATAGGAAGGAAGAAGAAATCAATTGGAGAAGTTATGTTAACGTGATATTCTTTATTTAGCTAGTATTTAAATGCTGCTTATTTATGGGATATTAACTCTTATAAATCATTCAACCTTATCAGTGGCCATTAGATTATCTATCAGAGACCACATACAATTTATCACCGCACATGCACATTTGAACAATATTACAAGAATTATAAAAGTCCTTTATAAAAATACTTGGCGGAATGTAGTAAGCCCAAAAAAGATAGCACCAAACCCTGAGGACAGGCACTGAGCGCTGAAGGAGAAAGTTGTGTTTGTTGTTTTGTTTTTCCCCATAAAATAACTACTATAACTTTGGGTGAGGAACAGCGCTAAGCTGATGACCTGGCAAAGAGACAGGCAGTGGGACTGATACGCCTACCTCACTCTCTTGTGTCCTGCACGGATCCCTGTTGGTCAAACTCTGTGGGAATCCAGAGGACAAAGGACATCAAAGTTTTGAGTGATATAAATCAGGCCAATCTTCTGGGATAAAATAGGATAGTGGAGAAGAGCAGGGAGTAGCTGCAGAGGAAACAAGATATTTGGCATATTAGCTCAACCAATAAATAAGTGCTTATTATTAATATATACAGGAAATTGTTTTAAGTGCTGAGAAAAAATGAACAGGACAGGGTTCAATCCTTCAAAGAAGAGAGCTTATTACACAGACTTTAAAATTGAGGAAATATTGAAAAGAAGTAGGAAGCGCTAAACATGTCATACATAATTTCCTTCCACATACACAAATATCGTTTGTTTATTTTTAGATGTGCAGTTATTCAGAAACGTCACTGTGGGGATCATGAAGACTTGCATTTTCTTCTAATATCTATCCATTGTTTTTTTTTCATAGTTATTCCCATATAAAGATTCTATATTATTTCAAGATGTTGTTCAGTTTCTACCTTTTTTTTTTTGCCATAGGGACATAGAGAATTTAATATTTGCATAATTCCCAGTATTTAGGTAATAAACCATCCTTATCCTATTTCAATGAATCCACAACAGGAAATCAATGTCCTTATAATTGTTGTAAATCTATTTCTACATCTCCATTTTCACAGTTTGAATGAAAATCCCAATTTTAATCTCCTTTTTAAATCTCTCCCTTCTCCCCTTCTGCATTTATCTCCCTTATCTCCCTCTGTCTCTACACACCCCCTCCATCTCTCTCTGGCCCCAAATAAACCTATAAATAAACCTATAAATCTATGAACAATTGAATTTTTTAACCCGGGTTTCAAGTTCTTTCATAGGAAAAGATTTGTCTCTTTAATAGATGGTACTGGGAAAACTGGACTTTCATATGCAGAAAAGTGAAGCTGGACCTTCGCTTCACACCGTACACAAAAATTAACTCAAAATGGATCAATAATCTTAAATATAAGAGTTAAAATCATAGAACTCTTAGACGAAACCAAAAAACAAAAAACATAAGGGTAAATATTCATCACCGCAAATTTGACAACAGATTTTTAGATATGACACCAAATGCATAAGTGGCAAAAGAAAAAAAAAAGAAACCTTGAATTTAATTTAAAAACAAACAAACAAAAAACTTGTGCATCTGTAATATTTAATTTTGTCAACCTGGCTATGCCACAATGCATAAATATGTGGTCAAATATCTCTCAGTTTGTGTGAAGGTAATTTTTTTATGAGATTAATAGTTAAATCAGTAGATTTTAAGTAAAGGAGATTACCCTCCATAGTGTAGGTGGAACTCATCAAGTCCATTGAAAACCTTAATGGACAAGAGACCAAACTCCACAGGAATTCTGCCTGCAGGTTGTTGGACTGTTTTTTCACTGGAACTGTAATTCTTCCCTGAGTCACTAGCTTGCCAGCCTACCTAGTAGATTTTGAACTTGCTAGCCTTCATAATTGCATGATTCAATTCCTTAAAATGAATCAATATGTTATATTGATTAATAATAATAATAATAATAATATATATAAAATATAAGATATTCAGAAAATATCCAGGAAACAGAAAACAACACATACACCTACACACAACTTTATTCAGTATGGCTAATGCAAAAGTAAAAGAGCTTGGTTGTGCTAAATGGGGAGCAAAGCTAAAATTTTCATCACTATCTATTAAAAATGCAATGAAAATATTGTGGCTGTTCTTTTGGGAAAGGGTTTAAGATAGCTTTGCAAAAAAAAAATTCTGTTTTTCAGTCATCACTATCATTCCTCATTTATTCCTGTAAGTAAATGAGTGGATCCAAATATTTAAAATAATTTTTTTTCCTGAATTTAAGTGTTGTAAGTGGATTTAGTAGCCTCCTCTGCTCTGAAGCTGCCTTATGGAATCTGTACCAATAAAACACACACTAACACAAAACCTCCACAATGCACTTGCTCCCGGGAAGTGTATAGATTTCTATTTACACAGTTTTGTGTACAGTACTTTAGGATCTTTTCTATAAAGTTGGGAATTAGGCTCAGAAGAAAAGCCTTATAAACTGTAGGGGGTACAGGCAATCAATTAAATTTGTTGCTCAGAGATATTTATCTTATAAACAATAGTGTTGTTTCCTTTTTTTCCTAAAGACATTTATTTAGCAGAAACCTTAAAGGTTTTTCACTTATATTGGCCACCAGGATTTTATTTACAAAGTAAGCTGTATAAGAAAACTGCACTGTACATCTGAAGCTGAAGCTGAATAATATTGTATGTGAACTATAATTTAACATATGTATATAGTCACGGGATACAGAGTATATATAGTATGGGGAAGAGTCAATAAAATTGTAATAGATATATACGATGTCAGAGGGGCAATAGATTGGGGGAGGGAGTTGTCACTTTGTGAAGGGTGAAATGTCTAGCTATCGCATTGTTTTGTACAGCTGAAACTACTACTACTACTAATAAGAAAACTGTTCTCAGATTAAAAAAAAACAAGCTTTTATTGTTTTTAGCATCCATTGTTCCCATAGAATTTTCTTTTCTTTTCTTTTTTTTTTTTTTTTTAAGCTGAGCCATCCTGCCACCGGTTGGCAGCTCAGTGGCTGCTCAGCTTGGGCCGGGAATCGAACCACTGTTGCTCAGAGCTCAAACTCTTGAGCGAGCTCTTAACCATCGGAGCCACTCAGCCAGCCCCCTATAGAATTCTTTATTGAGGGATAGAGGAAAAATATCACTATAGCACCTTATACATGTCCATAGTCCAGGGAAATAATATTTGTAAGTTCTCATGACTATGAGAATGGCAGCCAATACAAGGCCACAATTCTAAGTTTAGTCTCTACAGGTAAACAAACAAACAAGAGATAGTAATAAAAAAAATTTCCTTTGTTGCCCATTATTTGTTGTTAAAGTATTTCATAATATGAAAATGAGTTTTCCTTCCTTTCTTTTTTCTATTATTTAAATTTTTTAATTTACTAGGGTGACCATGGTTAGTAAAATTACATAGGTTTCAAGTGCACATTTCTATAATCATCTATATATCACATTGTGTGTTTACCACCCAGAGTCAGTTCTCCTTCCATCACCATATATTTAATCCCCTTTTCCCTCTTCTACCACCTCCTCCCCGCTTACCCTCTGATAACCACTAAATGTTGTCTGTGCCTATCAATGCACACTTACTCAGGTTCCAATACTTTTTAAACATATGTGTTAGGAGTATAATAGAGATCGAGTGATTCTAATTCTCTTGTGACTTTGAGGTCGATAGGTGTCCAATGATTGTGTATCAATGATTGTGGGTGTCATTGATTGTGTGTTAGAAAGATCAGAGTAATTAAAGTCCAAACAATTATAGATGTAAAAAATAACACCTGTAATCCTCACTGAACCCTCAATTTTCCTTTCTTTTGAAGTAAAGCAATATATCCAAAGAGACCTTAGATAATATTCAGTACACCTCGCTCACTTTATAGATGAAAACTGGAATCCCACAGAGATTAAATGCTTCATCCAAGGAAAATACTTTTAAATAACAATTCTGGTCCTAGAACATTTCAGTGTTCTCCCTAATATACAACATTCCTTCTGATCTGTTTTTTAGTCACTCTACTCATGACTAAAATACAAACTGAAATAAAAAATGAGAGGCTTAATTTTCCCCATTGGAAATTAGCCAGGAGATTTCCCTTCCCACCTTCTTCTTTGAACATTTACTTTAGAGTTATGTTAAGTGCTTTCTCCTCTCTTTGAAATATACATTAATAACACTGAAGACTTGCTTGATTGGCATTTTGTCAGCTTTTTGATCTAGATTGTCTTCCTCAAGAACTTTGGGGCCATCTCTGAGAAATGTAAACATCAAGGGAGGTAGTGCCCCTGTCTCCCAATTTCTGTGGGAGGGTAGGAGCCTAACTGTGGCCGGCGCCTTGCTCCGAATTACAAAACTACTTCTTGTCATAAAGATATGAGAAGTGTTTGTGTCTTCTGAATAAAACCAATTAGCTATTACAATCCAATTACCAAGTGAAGGTAGACTATACTATGTGTGACAAAAGGTGCCATCAAGTCTTCTAATTCAAGAACTATTGATAGTTGCTTGTCTTGAAACATGTACGTATGGATTGTAGCACCTTGGCTCTATAAAAGGGTGTGATTTCTGTCTTTATAATCTCTTACTGGATTGCCTATGATGGGCATCACATTCTGGTTTAATGCTTATTCAATAATAAATGTGTTCTGTTTCTCTACTATCTTTGTGGAGAGGATTTCTGGGTTGGGAGGTTATGCTTTTAATTATATTTCCCCAGTATACTAGAATTAGTCTTTCATCTTCCCTCTTTCTTCTTACCTTTAATCCCTTCCTTTAAGCCTTCACAAAATTGAGTATATGTGTCAGGAACTATACAAAGGACAAGAGATAATTAGCAGTTGTTTAAAATGTAATTCAGTTCAGCACATTAGTCTATTGCAGTAATTGGGAAGTAACTACCAGGATACTAAGGAAGCATCCTACTACGATACTACTAGGAATTAACTTATTTTGCACAAAGATGAGTAAATGGGACCATTGTCCTCAAGAAGCTGACAGAGAAAGACAATGAACACATAATTGTAATGCAATAGTGTTAATGGAATGATTGCAGTGTACATGAGGTCCTCTGTAGTGCTTAAGTGCAGAGATCCTGACCCCAGGCTCTATGAATTCAACCATTTTACCACTTATAAAAATGAGGTTTTGCCAAACCTCTCTGTGCCTTGGTTCTTTATTTATTAATTGGATAATACTACCTACCATATAGGGCTGTTGTGGAAATTAAATGACTTTATCTATCTAAAGCCCTGAGAGAATGTTTGACATAAGGGCTTTGCAAGTCTGAGCCATTTACAGGAATCTGTAGAAAGAACACTAATACCCCATTCTCAACATCAATTTCTATGAGTTCCAATGATAGACAAATAGAGGCATGATTATGTATGTGAAGTGTTTGAAGCTCAGGATTTTGGGGAGTTAAATTGTAAAGCATAGAGTGGGGTCATCATAAGAACCATCTTTGGCCATATTTAAGAGGTTACTCCTTAGTATGGAGTTGCAGAAGAAATTTTAGCAGGGAAGTGCAGTAACCAGATTTGTAATTAAATACAGCATGACACCAACTTATCAGAAGATGAATTTTGAATCACTGAAAATAAAAGAGTTGAGAAGAATAAGGCAGGATACAACCATCTGATTACCTGATGTCTTTACATTCTGAAATTCCTAAATATACTTTTACATTGTATTAATAAATAATATAGTTTATAAATTCATTTCTGAGAGTTGAATGGGCAGGGATCTAATTTCCCTTGTTTAAAGCTCCTATATTTTGGCATTAAGAAAAATTATGTTTTTCCTGTTTAATTTTTATGTGACATTGCAGGCTGTTAATGTCACAGTTAATATAAATACAGAGAGTTTTTTGTGTGTCTGTTAAAACAGGAGACAGTTTATTTAAGGAAATAGAATATCAATATCTCACTTCAATTTTAATATTTATTTTTTTGAAATGGAAAGTGTCCTGACTGCTATCTTCTTCATTTATTAATGTCTATTATAGCCTGAATGATAAAACATCACGTCCATACATTCAAGCATGGATATTACTATTAATGAACATCTGCTTGATTAAATTTCTCTAAGTGACATGGTGATTGACTGATTCAGGAAAATATAAACAGCAAAGGGCTTGCCTAAAAGTCAAATTATTAGGCTTATTTGTGAAATTTAACCACCAAACTGATAGACTCTATACTTGGTTCTTGATTTCATAGCAAAACAACCTCTTGTCTACAGCCAGATCTAAATAAAGAAATGCTCTAATTTAGTCATTTGCCACTTTCTGAGGTTTTACTCCTACATTCGATGAGCCTCTTCATATGCACCTGTACAGCAAATTGATAATAATCACTCACCTGATGAAACATTACTTGCCATATGTTTCTAAGAATTTTCAGCATGCATAGATCATTTCAGTCAAAGTAGGACATTCTATGTGGCCATCTCGAAGATACTATTTAATGCTTATAAAATATTTCCAAGAAGCCTCCATCCCCAGCTTCTATACAGTCAGTCACATCTCCATGTGTGTGAATCTACCACATCTTGGCACAGGAGTGTTTTTCTCTTGTGTAGCACACACACGCAATATACCAACATAAGGTTATCCATGGGTAATCTAGAAATCTGATACAGAAAAATCTACCTGCTCAAATTACATGTCTGATCCCTATGTCCCTTTGAGCAATTATTATGGATTTCCCCAATATTTTACAATGAATTTTTATGTTATATTTTAAATTATGAATTAGTGGACAATTGGCCTTGCCTAAAACATCCATGGAGACATTTGGTCCATGCCAAGGGGTCCTTGATCTTCAGTCCAGTAAAAAAACATCCACACTTAGGAAATGTTCTGGGTTCAAATAGCCTAGAACATTAATTTATACTTGGGTTTATAGGATTAACACATAAAAAATACTAACATGTTTTATTGGGCCAATAATTGTGTTGTGGCTGTATTTCCAGTAATAACCCTTCTTGCCTCGATAGCCTTGCTGGTAGTGGTACATGGGGTTAAGTAGATAGGTTGGGGTTCAAATCTTGCAGAAGAGTGGGATTTATGTTAAGTATGGGCCAAATGCCTCCATGGACATTTTAGACAGGACCAAATATCCTGCAAGGAAATTATATAAATCTACATGTTGGAATCTTTGCATTTTGTCAGCTTACACCAATTCAAAAATGTCTTTATACCTTTGCCCTTATGTATCCTCCTTAATGGAAAAGTAGACAAACGTACATAATGAAAAATTATCAGTAAGGAGTACAATACAAATATAATAGCTTACTGGACTAAAAATGGTGAGATGAAGAGAGAAAATGAAAATAAACAAGGAAAGAGAACATAGAGTTGGATAATATTATACAAATACCAAGATATCAGAGAAGTAAATTGATTTATTTCAAAATGTCCTTTTTGAAATCAAAGAAATGAGAAAATCTCATTGAAAATAATGTAAGCTATATTCTAATATACAGATGTGATGCTATGACAACTTCAGGAAAGTAAATTGATCCATTGGTATTCAAAGTCAGTTTCACCTTTTCTACTACTTTGCTTTTAAAATTTCATACAGAAGAATTAGGGTACATTTTTTGCATAAACAAAAATATAAAACTAGTTGAAGAAATCTAGAAAAATTTAAATTGTATTATATCTAGGGTAGTAGTATATTTTAATGTTTTTGATGATAGGATTTCATATTTTGGAAGATTTTTCAATTTTTATAGGCTCAGCATGCATGTTAAATAATATGCATTTATTCATATTAAAACTGCATTTTTTGCTCAATTTTTTAAAATGCAAATTCAACATATCTGAATAACTACAAAATATATGTCATAAAAAAGATAATTTTGCAATTTTCTTTGCTATGAACACAAGTGAATTATTCCATATTATGCAGTGTGCTAAAAACAAAAGTATTACTTTATTTTATATTTTAAAGATTTTCATTAAAATATAGCAAACATACAATATTATATTAGTTTCAGATATATGCAATAGTTATTTGACATTTATATGTCTAAAGAAATGATCACCATGATAAGTCCAGCAACCATCTGACACTTTACCGTGCAATCACAATATTATTGACTGTATTTCCTATGTTGTATGTTATGTTCCTTGTTATATACTTGGAAATTTGAACTTCTTATTCCCCTTCACCTTCCCCCACTCTTAAATTTTTCAATTATAATTGATATTCAATATTATTTTATATTAATTTCAGGTGTGCAGCATAGTAGTTAGACATTTATATAATTTAAGAAGTGATCCCTCTGACTCGTCTAGTACTCACTTAACTAGTACTCACTTAACACTATATATATATTTATTACCATATTATTTACTATATTCCCTATGTTGTACTTTACATCCTGATGACTGTTTTGTAACTACCAATTTGTACTTCTTAATGCTTCTACCTTTGTCACCCTGCCCCCCACACCCCTCCCCATCTATCACCCCAATAAGTCAGGTAACCAGCTGGGACCATACATAGCTATTATAATATTATTGATTTTATTCCTTGTGCTATATCCTATGTCCCCATGACTACTGTGTGACAACCAACTTGTACTTCTTAATCTTTTTACCTTTTTTAACTCATTCCCAACCACCTTCCCATCTGGCAACTATCAAAATATTCTATCTATGAGTTTGTTTCTATTTTGTTTGTTTGTTTGTTTGTTTTGTTCTTTAGAGTCCATATATAAGCAAAATCACATTGCATCTGTCTTTTGCTGACATACTCCACTCAGCGAAATACCCTCCAGGTCCATTCATACTACCGCAGACGGCAAGAAACTATTCCATTCCATGACCAAGCAGTGTTCCATTGTATATATGTACCACCTCTTCTTTATCTATTCATCCACCCACTGCCTCCAAGCTGCAGTGAACATATGAATGCACATGTCCCTGCAAAAGAGTGTTTTGGATTTCCTTGAATAAATACTCAGAAGTGGGATTACTAGATCCTCTGTCTCTTGTTATAGCCTTTGTTTTAAAGTACATTTTGTCTGGTATAAGTATTACTACTCCAGCTTTTTTGTTTGTTTCCATTTTCATGATATATCTTTTTCCATTCCTTTACTTTCAGTCTGTGCCTTGTGATCTAAAGTGAGTCTCTTGTAGGCAGCGTATGTAAAGGTCTTGTTTTCTTATCCATTCAGCCATTCTTTCTTTTGACTGGAGATTTAATCCATTTATATCAAAAGTAAATGTTGATAAATATGAGTATGTAGTTATTGCCATTTGATTATTCTTATTTATTTATTTATTTATTTATTTATTTATTTATTTATTTCCATCTTAAAGAAGCTCCTCTAAGATTCCTTGTAATACTGGTTTGGAAATGATGAACTCCTTTAGATTTTTCTTGTCTGTGAAGCTCTTTACCTGCCCTTCAATTCTAAATGATAGTTTGCTGGGTAGAGTAATCTTGGCTGTAGGTCCTTGCTTTGCATCACTTTGAATATTTCCTGCCAATCCCTTGTAGTACCCCTATGTTCATTGCGGTGTTATTCACAATAGCTAAGACTTGGAAACAACCAAAATGCCCATCGGTAGATGACTGGATTAAGAAACTTTGGTACATTTACACAATGCAGTATTATTCAGCTATAAAGAAGAAGGAAATAGTATCCTTTGCAACAATATGGATGGAACTAGAGAACATTATGCTAAGTGAAATAAGTCAGTCAGAGAAAGACAAATATCATATGATCTCACTT
>NW_017733328.1:3274-8831 GCF_001890085.2 Hipposideros armiger | reverse complement strand
CGCCACCCAGCTGGCCCTGTATTCTTTATTTTTAACTGTTTCTTTTTTTATTTTCTATCTCCATTTTTATGTTGCTATATCTTTATTGAAGTTCTCCCTGAGATCATTGAGCACCCTTATAACTAGTGTTTGGACCTCTACATCTTATAGATTGCTTGTCTTCATTTTGTTTAATTCTTTTTCTGGAGCTTTGTTCTGTTCTTTTATTTGGGACATTTCTTTGCCTCACCATTTCTTTGCCTCACCATTTTGGCTGCCTCTCTGTTGTGTATTTATGTATTAGGTAGGGCTGTTATGTCTTTTGCTTGCATAAGGTGTGCTGTGGGGCTTTGTGGAGCAGCCTTCCTGGTCACCTGAGCTGGGTGCATCAGGTGTATCCCTTTGTGTGTTGTTTGTGACCTCTTGTTGTAGTTGAGCCTTGGTTGCTCTTTGCACATAAATGGGAATGAGTGAACCTTGGGTTGTGACTACAATGGAGGAACTGTTGTGCAGAGGCTGACCCTATGCAGCAGGGTTTACTTTAGCAGAGCACTGGTTCCTGCCCAGTGTGCCCTTTGTGTGTGTCATCTGCAGAGGCAGCCCAGTGATGCTTCGGCTGGGTCTGAAGCTAGCCACCAGGATTGCCAGCCCCAGGACCTCCTGGAAGAGTCCCTACTGCAGTCCATTTTTATCTGTAACCTGTACACTGACTAGGGTTACCTGGCATGAGCCTCAAAACAGTCCACAGATGTCCACCACTGGTGCTGGGCTTGGAGGTGCCTCAAGAGGCCAAGTCGTGAAGTTAGGCTGGCTGTCACTAGTTCCAAGCTTAAGGCTGCTCAGCCAGAGATATGGGACACACCAAAGCCATATGCTCCTTGTTTGGGTTTGTGAACCTTTGAGAGATTTTAGGAGTCCATAGCATGAGCCAAGAGAAGCCATTTATACAGAAAAGACACTGGAAGCAGCTTGGGTAGGCCAGAGAGTTGGGTGGGAGGGATCTCTGGGAATCAGAGTGATCAAAAGCTGTTAGCCAGGTAGATGGAAACTCAGATATCGTGGCTGCCTGCATCTGCACTCTGGGACAGGGAGAAGCACTCAACAAAGAAACAATGGGCTTCATCAGCAACTCTGTCCAGGAGAAAGCTGCCCGTTCAGCCTTCACCCTAAAGCTAGAGAATTCAGTTCCTCCCTGTATGGCCCTGTTGCTTTTCAAGTTGCTGCCCTAGCCCTGGGGCTCAGAGCCAGTGACTCCATCAGCAAGTAAGTCTGTGTGCGGGTCCTTTAGGAGGAGTGCCTGGGAATGCATCTCACTGAGCCACAGTCTCTGCTGATTTTCACAGCCAGAATTTATGGGGACTTATTTCCCCAGCACTGGACCCCTGGGCTGGGGAGTCTGGTGTGGGGAGTTTTGCTTCTCTGGGGGGAACACTGCAGCCAAGATTTCCCTCCTGATTTTTAATGGCCACACAAAGTGTGGGACTAGTCCTTTCTACATCTCTGCCCCTCCTACCAGCCTCCAGGTAGCTTCTTCTTAGTTGTACAGCTTTGGTTTAGCTAGATTTCAGGTAATTCTCAATGATTTTTTTTTTGTAGTTTAGTCGTAACCTCTATGTGGTCATGAATGGAGGAGGTAAGCACAGCATTTACCTACTTTGCCATCTTGTCCAGATCCACAAAAGTATTACTTTAGATTAATTTGTCTGAAGTTGAATTGCTAATATGTTCCCCACCCCTACCCATTTCATAACTTTTCCCATTTTTGATCGTGACAATTACACTCTTTTGGTTGCATAGGCCAAAAATGTTGGTATCATTCTTAATGTTTCTATTCCTCTCGGACCCAAAATCTAACCCATAACCTTTACCTTCTAGCACCAGTGTAGTCCAAGCTACCATAATTTTTAATATGCTATTTCAATAGCTTTCCATGAAGGAAAGGATTCAATATGTATTTACTGATTGGATTAATAAATTAATGAATAAGAACATTATTAGTCTTCTGACCAACTAGTAGTCTTCAGAATAGAAATACCCTCAACTTATTTGTACCAGACATTGAAATATCATGTGTTCAGTTATGTGTAGATCACCTCTAGCACAATCAAGAAGCACCATTACTCCAGATGACAGCTACTGTAATTCGGTTGTGCTGTACGTATGCTCTGTCACAGCTGAGGTTAGTTAAAGGTGACAGCAAATTAAATAACTACTTATCACTGGTTGAATTGAAGCTGCAGAATAATTAAAACTCTGCAAATTCACTTTCAGTCAAACATTAGTACACGAGCAAGAAAAGGAAACTGCAAGAGATAAACTAATTTCCTGGGCTTCTTGAGGAATATTCATACAGCACTTTTGCAAGAGTATGTTTTCTTTAGCGCAAACAAGGAGATATGGTGCCAATTGTATTCGTGTAAAGCGTTAGTTTCTTTTTGAGAAATACGAAAAGTTTTATCCTAAATAATTTGTTTGAAAATGTACTGCATTCTATATTTGAAATCATTTGTGGGGAATTTGTATTAAACAATTTGCTTCATTAAATAATTATTGGTTGATTATCAGCTTAAACTATGGTTATAGAAGCATGATTTTATTATTCAGAGGAAAGAAAAATCAAGTTTTTAAAATTTTATTGACAACTTTAGTAAAGTGCAAATAAAATAAAATTGTGTTTGAACATGGTGGGTAGGTGTAGAGTTTCCAATCTTGCTAATATTTTGCATAATAAAATTCAAAAATCAAAGAATATGAGAACAGAAAGGCATAGTCAGATATGGTGAAATCTGGGTTTCTTATTTTACAGACCCAGAAAGATAAGTTGTTTAAAAAATGCCATGTTTTGGTGCCACTCTGCTTCAGCTTTGTCCCCTGGGGATGAATGCTGTAAGGTGCTACCAGGTTCCATATAGTGAATGAGGGGGTTATTTCCCCCGGAACTGGGGGTGTTGCCAGAAGATGATCCTTAGTTTCCTGTTCTGTTTAGAGACTGGCTACAAAAATTACATCTTGCCCAAAGTTATGCCCCCTTCCATAGGCAGCCTGCTTCTAAAAATTGATCATTATGGAGGTTACAAAGCCAGACCGCCTTACCCCAATGTGAAACAACTCTGGTGCCTATGCCAGCTCCAGAGATCCCCATGGAATAAGTGAAGACTTTCATTGGGAGTGTATTGCAATTCAAATTCCCTTGACCAATCCTCCTTCCCTCCCTTCTGTTTCCCAGTGCTGATCCCAAGAGTGCTCCCAAATAATTTCCATTATCAGCATCTACGCCCAATGGAATCCAAAATGCCATATCCTAGAATGCCATATCTGTTCACAGTATTCTCTTTTTGTGGAGAGTAAGGAGAAAAGTTGGAGCTGCAGATCACAAGGAAATTGAGTAATGTGGACATGTGGGTGATGAGTGAAGACTATATAAATGTAGTAAGCTGTAACATTAAACCATCAGGACTATATTAAGTGGCTGGAAAATAATAATTTCTCAATAAATAATGATGAATCAATAAGCGCAGGAATAGGTTTTTCTTATTTAGTCTACCACTAATTCTTTGGCAGTTGTGAGGGTCTCATGAACAATCTCTTGAACCCACTGCTACAGCCTTTTAGAACCCATTATGAGTGATGTATCCACAGAATAGTGATGATGATATTTTTCTGGTATCTCCAGTCTTCAAAAACCCTGCATTCCACATTAATGAAACATATTTTTTCACATTTTATGGGCTACTGCCACTGAAGACTCATTAGGTTATTGACAGGAGTCAAACTGCAAGTCAGTCTGCATGTCAAGCCTCACTTGTCGACCAAACAAATAAATCCCTCTCCTAGTCAAAGCTTTGTATATGACTGGGCGAATAAAGAAATGCAAACTGATTTAAATACTTTTGCTTATTATATGCTGTTTCAACAACAAATGTTAAATTAATATATTAAGCGGGTGTCCATAAAAACTTGTTATGAAAATGAGGAAGTCACACCTGGTAATGCTAGGGCTGCTCATACTGGAAAAATCTCATGCTCAGCTGTAAAATTACTTGCAGAGTGTATTCGTTTTCTATTGCTTGTATAACTAATTACCACAAACTTAATGACCCAAAACAACACCAGTTTATTACCTTACAGTTCTGTAGGTCAGAAGTCCCATGTGTCTCACTAGACTAAGTATCGTATAAGCCAGCTTTACTTCTTTCTAGAGACTTTAGGTGAGAATTTGTTTCCTTGCCTGTTCCAGCTTCTAGACTTCCTGTATTCTTTGACTCATGGCTCCCATCCTGAGTGTACATATCATCTCTTTAACCCAAACTTTTGACTCCCTCTTGTATTTTTAAGGACGGCCATGATTAGATTAGGCTCAGCAGGATAAATCAGGATAATCTCCCCTTCTCAAATGCTGATCATTAGCAACCTTAATTGCACCTGCAATCTTAATGCCCTCTTGCCTTGTAATGTAACAAATTCACAAGCTCCATGAATTAGGCCATCTTTAGGGAGCCATTATCCTGCCCACTATATGGAACTACTACTAAGATTGTCCACTGGGTCTGGTGGAACTCTGACCCAAACCAATATAGCATTTATTATGCATAACTGCTCACTGAATTACTTATTGCACCTTTGGGCTGTCTTGCTCCTGTGAGTCCTGTGTCTACCTCACTTGTTTCTCATATGGCATCCTGAGTCTTTGCAGAAATACAGAAGCTGTTCACACCTGTCAATATCCCCTTCATTTTTCTTACTGTTCTTCCTGTGCTAACTACAAAATGGTAGCAGATTTAAAATACATATAATTTTAACCAATTAATGTTAGACTGGAAGACCTGAACTAAAAGCATAATTTCTGAAATATTTTTCTCCTTTCCCTGTATCCCAAAAGTTTTCATTTACTCTTTTTCTTGTCTTTCCCCTGATCTACCTTAAAATTAACTTATTTATAATTTTGTGTTTATAATCCTACTATCAAGAAAATTAGTTGGCTGAAATTGTTCTTTGTTTTATTTTTCCCTTTAGTATCCTATGCATAGTAAACATTCAATAAACATTTCTTAAATGGAAACACCATTAAATGTTAAAGCAAACCATTTTGGATCTAGTGTTTTTAATTCAGGTAAGTACTTACTGAATTCAGAGCCACAGTCATACCTTTGAAACTGTATCTGTCAGCAAGATGTACGAGGTCAGACAATTAAGTTCACGAACTTTCCACCGTGCAGTTAAAAATTGCAGATTGCACTTACACAACTGTAATGGCAGAGCCTGCTGTCCCTCTTAACTTATTCAAAGATTTAAGAGTCTCAACTAGTGGAGCTGGACTCCTTTAGATGATCAATTCTTTGATTGCTCAAAGAGCTTCACATTTCTCTTGCTTTCCCTGTGCTGATATTTATAGATGTTTCTCTTATTCAGTTCCTCTTCATAAAAAAAAAAAAAACAGGAAACCACCCAATTCATTTCCATGTGTTATATGTAAGCTTAAAGAAACAATGGTGAGGGCCGGCCGAGTGGTGCGTTGGTTAAGAACTGGCTTGGGATGCCAGAGGGCCCCGGTTCGGATCCCACATATGAGGGCCAGTGA
>NW_017733328.1:0-2399 GCF_001890085.2 Hipposideros armiger | reverse complement strand
TAATAAGACCTACCGTTATTAAGTTCATTGAAACAAAATCTTTTTAGATGCAATCTCAAGCTGAAATGATAAACAGGAATCATGTTATTTGGAAAACTTTAATAATTAGAATGTTGAAATAGAAATGCCATACATCTTTTTTACTTTAACAGCAAACCCTTGTTTGTATGTTTTGTGTAACAGCATAATTAAATCTTTATTGAAAGTTTCTCTAATATATTATAAATTTGTATTAGGGGCTATTTTTTTTTCTAGCAGTAATATTCTATGATAGGGAAATAGTGAGGAATAATTGTATAATACAAATAAATTCTTACCACAGAGTAATACATAAGTAGAAGTTGGTATTTATTATGACTAATCTTTTTCTATGGCCTTAGTACAGTGACTAGAATTACATCAGGCAGTACTTTTTGAAAATCTTCTAGTGGTTTTTGTTAAAATACGATAGTTTTATAAAAGGAAAATGAATGATATACATTTAACCCTAGTGTTTTATCTCAATTTAGACAAATTTCTACCTTCATCAAAATATCTCCCAAATTTGGGAGGCTAATAAGCCACAATGAACCCTTAAGCATATATTATACTATGCATTGGAAACTGTGAAGGCAGGGTATGCAATAATGAGCAGGCGCTGGAAGAAACAGGAGGCAACGGGGAGGTATTCACTTAAATTGTCTTTAGCACACCCAAGCCACTCAAATAAACTCCGGCAAATTATGGTGTACCAGCGACATAGAAAGCTTCAAGACAAGTCCCCTAAGGCCCCCATGCCATATCTTGTCCATTCAAATTGTTTGTGGCCTCCATTAGATATAGGTTCCACAGCCATCACTGTCATTCCAACAAAAATGGACTTGAATAATAATTAATACCTGATCCTAAAGAGTGCCTTAGAAGAAAACCAAAAACCAATAAAATGCACCTAAGCCAGCAAAAAAAATAAATAAATAAAGTGCCTTAGAGTATGACATGTCACTAAATATTTTTCAAAAGTATGATATGCTATGATGGCAACAAGCCAGTCAGAAAAACTATGATAATACAATTGGTTAAAATTTGATAATTAAAGGATTAAGAAATGATGAGGAGCAAAAGTAGTGCAGATAGAGAACTGTTTTAAATATTGGGTTGTCGGAGAAGTCATGACGCATATTTGCAACAGATGGCGCTAGTTCATTTTTGGAAGTACTAGAGTCATTTGCATCTATGTTATTGCTATGTCATTTGACAGCTGACAGTTCTAGCTTCATGCTAAAAAAAATGAGCGATTTGGTTGAGTTTTAGAGAATTTACAAGTTGAAGATGGAAGACCAAACTGTACATTTTTGCCATATTTTACTGTTTTACTTCCATAAAGAGAAGAACGCACATCAAGCTTGTGAAAAGTTGCATAAAGTTTACAGTGACAATGCTCAACAAGAATGTCAGTGCCAATGATGGTTCACGAAATTTCCTGCTGGTGATTTTGATCTCAATGATGCTTCTTGGTTAGGGAGGCCCACAGAGGTTGATGACAACAACAAAAAAAGACATTGATGGCATCAAACCCACATTACACAACACGAGAGATTGCAGAAACATTGAACATCCATCATTCAAGTGTTCACAACTACCTGAAGAAGCTGGGATACGTAAGCAAGCTCGATATTTGGGTTCTGCATGAACTCAAAGAAGTTCATTTGGTGGTGTGTAAAAACATCTGCAATATGCTCATTAAACGTGAAGAAAATTATCCTTTTTTGAAGTGACTGATAACTGGTGATGAGAAGTGGATTGTTGACAGCAATGTGGTGCGCAAACGGCCTTGGTCCCGATGTAAGGATTCACCTCAAATGACATGGAAAACAGACATTCATCAGAAGAAGGTTATGCTCTCAGTGTGGTAGGATTTTAAAGGTGTGTTTTTCGAGCTCCTACCAAGGAACTGAACAATCAATTTAAATGTGTACTGTTGGCAATTGGACAGTTTGAATGAATCCATCATCTAGAAATGTCCAGAGTTTGTTAATTGTAAACTTGTGTTCCATCACGACAACGCAAGACCACATACAAGTTTGATCACCTGTCAAAAATTATTGGAGCTTGAATGGGATGTGTTGCCACACCCACCATACTCACCTGACCTTGCACTGTCAGACTTCCACTTGTTTCACTGTCTTCAAAACTCCTTGCATGGTATAACGTTCAATTCAAATGAGGCTATAAATCAGCACCTTGTTCATTTTTTCCCAAATGAAGACAGGTCCATCTATGAATGAGGAATTATGAAGCTCACGGAAAGATGACAAAAGGTTATTGAACAAAACGGGCAATGTGTCATTGATTGATCTTTGTTCTTTATATAAATAAATGACCTTTGAAAAACAGACAAAATGTGTCATGACTTTTCCAAC
>NW_017733327.1:84183-86525 GCF_001890085.2 Hipposideros armiger | reverse complement strand
TGATGTGAACCAATAAACTGGAAATCTGCATTCCCCTGGCCTTGTCTCATCTGTATTCCTACTCCTGTCATCTTTTTCTCCTACTGTGTCCTCAAGTCCTGGTTCTCCTGAGGCCTCATAGCTACAGAGCTCATTCAAATTTGCAACTTGTGCCACTAACGTCGTTTGTAGCAAAACACATTTTTATTGGTTCGGAATCCACTACAGCCTCCCACCCTGCATTTAAGTGCCGTGATCCATTAGTCTCCTCCTACTTGTCACGTCCTTTAGACGTTTTGTCTTTCATGACTTTGACATTCGTTTTTTTACAATGTCCCCCCAGTTTGGGTTTCTCTGATGGCTCTTGTCTAGATTCAGCTGTGCATTAGTGCAGGAACCCACACAGAAGTGGTCCCGTGTCCTTAGAGCTGATGTCACACCTCACGTGATGTGTAATTGTCTCATTCCCGAAATCCTGAAACTTGGAGTGGGGGCATTTGCCTACCTGATCAGGAGCCTGGTGAAGCTGCAGCTTTGAACTGGCAAATCCTGCCAATTGTTTTTTTTTGCCAATAGCCTTCCCACCCCACTTGAGGAGGTGAACCCCTCCTGAGGAAACTGCAATGGCCTCCCCTGGGGTAGTTGCCGGGCAAGCCCAGCTGGTTCTCTGCAGGACCCACCCCCAGCAGCTCTCTTTGCTTCCAGACATATCAGAGCACTCCAGTCAGGTGGGCCCCAGTAGGGGAGGTACAAGGTGTGATCCATGAACAGGGTGTGCTACACTCCAGAAAAGCTACATGGTTTTCTCCAGTTGATACAGACATGAACCCGGGGATATGTGTGGAACGGCGATGACGGGTGAGGGATAATGGTGGAAGGGACGTCAAGTTGGAAGGGTAGATTTACTGATATTAGCCCACTAGGCAGTTATTCTAGACTTAATGTTCTAAGGTGGGGGTTAGACAGGACTCTCACTGTTGGGTAGTTTGGCTGAAACATGGACCAAAAGGTGGCCTACACTAAATGAAGATGAAATAGCAGAACTGCCTGGTGTGCTATAGAGGAACGGACCCAAAGGCTTACAGTTATTGGAATGCTACAGCAGAGTCATCATGTAAGACGTGCTCACCTGACCTTGGAAGGGTCCCGAGGACTCACTTTTCACCATGACCATGAGAAATAAATTGGTGAGGAGGGCCCCAGCATCCCTGCAGAGATGTGTGATTGCTCTTCCTTTAGGTCATAAATCACAGTGGGATCTGATGTCACAGAATTGGGAAACCTAAATGCAATGGGGATAACTGGATCCCAGGGTGGCAGGGACAAGTGGTGTCACTTAGTCACCAGTGGCACAGTGGGTGTGGTAGCTGTGATGGACAGCAGTGCCCAGGTACTAACCATGGCATTCAAAGAATGAGACGTGAGAGGTGAGAGCCCTCAAGGCAGGCGCCCTCCATGGAGGACAAGATAGACATGGTGGTAGAAATTTTCCCACCACACCCCCACTTCTAACAGCCCTGTTCCTAGCCAGGAGTGGCTGCCCTCAGTCCCATGGAGGGAGGCAGCGGAGCAGCTGCCAGTCGCCACCTGTCACANGCGGATGGCTGTGCCTTGAGCTGGACCACATGGAGCTCCAGTTGTCTGCGCTCTCAGGCCAGAGGAGGCTGCAGCCCTGGCCATGAGGCTCTCCTAGAAGAGCTGTCGTGAGGGGACTTCGCCTTTGAGAGTCAACTCGCAACCCTCCTTGCAAAACTGAGCTGAAGATAGCAGGCCTCAAAACACAGAGAATGGCTAATCAGAGGATCCTTTGGGGCTTGATAAAATGCACATGTCTATGAATCTGAAATGGAATTGGGATTCTGGTGAAGAAGTCAGACACAATACGCTGAGACTCACTGGGCCAAGATACTGGTGGGAGAACGTGGGGTGCTGAAAATGGCAGTGCATCAGACTGGAGCGGGGTGCCTGAGCGCCAACCCCCTTCAGACAAACACACTGTTCACTAGCTTCAGTGATGAACTTGGTAGTGAGACCAGCAGGCCTTGCAGGCCATTTGCAATCTGCATATCTAAGTCTTTACAGAAGACAACTACCTAGGAAGTTGCAGTCATTAATTTCATTTTTTTAAAGAGAATATTGATATTTTGAACTGGTTTCCTTACTGGGGAGTTTAAGGGTTCTGGTAGACACAGAAATAACCTCCTTCATTACTAGATATTTAATTGTGACAGGTTTTATTCTTATTGATTTTCGCCTCACTTTCCCTCTGTGTAAAAGATATGATGATCCCTGCTTACCTTAAATAGAAATTGTGAGACTGAAAGGAGATGCTGTGAGAGCATTTGGGCAACAATTAGAAATAA
>NW_017733327.1:67057-78378 GCF_001890085.2 Hipposideros armiger | reverse complement strand
ATCTATACAGATAATTATGTCATCTGTGAACAACGGCAGTTTATTCTTCTTTCCCAATATGTATACCTTTGCTTTACTTTTCTAGTCTTATTGTATTAGGTAGAACGTCCAGTACCATGTTGAACACAAGTGGTGAGAGGGGACATCCTAGCATTTACCTGACCTTAGGAGAAAAGCTTGGAGTTTCTCACCATGTTAATTTTGTATCTTTCTATTTCTAATGGTGCTTTCTACCATTTAGAATTCAATTTTCCATATTTAAGGCATATATTACATGTTCCACATTTTCCTTCTTTTATTATCAAATTTGTGTTATTAAGATGTTCTCCAAATAATGATTAACTATCAACTATGTTTTTAGGGTGTTGATTGCATTTGTAGTTATATGACTGCATATATTTGACAAAACTCATTGGATTGTATATTGAAAATCAGTGAGTTTTGTTGCGTGCAAAGTATGCAGTAATAAAAGTCATTTTAAAATAAAAAATAAAGATGTGTTCACAGCTATGTAGGTGTGTGTGGGCACGCATGGCGTACGCATTCACATGCCTATTTAAACTGAAGGAGGAGTCACATGGAGATTGAAGAGGAGAAGGGTGATGAGTGGGGAGCACAGGGGTGAAGAGATGGTGGTGGGAAAAAGGGGGACAATGGGTGTCTCCTGGCTATGCTGAGGGGCAGAGTTAGACATCTGAAGGGAACCAGAACTTAACGGAGCAATGTGCACAATTAGTGCTGCCTAAGGACCTTAACTAGAAGGGGAAAGAAAGAATTAGAGAAAAATGCAAACACACAAAAATATAAATTTTTCTCTGCTGACCCTTGACTTTGCAGCCCCCAGCAGAGGAGAGAGGAAAACAGAACAGTGATGACATAAACAGGAAATTAAATCAGCCTATACCAAGTGATTGAGCAGCTTCTGTATTTATTGTTTCAATTCAAGCAGCAGGATGCAGTAACGTAAGCTACAGAGGGACATGGTTCTGTGCTTTGGGATTTCCACGGCAGCCCCAGATATAGGGAAGGAGGTCAGTAACTGGGTTTTAGAGAGAGGTTTGGGCTTCTGGATACCAGGATAGACGGATCTTCTGAGGCAGAACTCAAGTTTTGTGGCAACCTCTTTGTCAATTTAGGGAGCTCGGGGTAAGAGGACAGGGTCCACTTCAGCAGCAGCCTCCAGAGGACTGGCCGCTGCCCCCTCCGCAGCAGCTGGAGCCCCCNTGGACTTTGAAATTAAAATAACAATGCCATTCATCATAGCACCCACCAAAATGAAATACTTAGGTACAAATCTAACAAAAGTATGTATAAGCCATATATAAGGAAAACAATAGAACTCTGATGAACTTAATCAAATCAGAGCTAAGTAAATAGAGAGATATTAGATATTACATATTCATGGAAGGGAAGACTCAGTGTTGTCAAGGTGTCAGTTCTTTTCAACTTGATCTATATATTTAATGCAATGCTAATCAAAATCACAGCAAGTTATTTTGTGGATATTAAAACACGGATTCTAAAGTTGATATGGAGAGGCAAAGACCCAGAACAGCCAACACAATATTAAAGGTAAAAAACAAAATTGCAGGATGGACACTACTAACTTCAAGACTTACTGTAAAGCTATGTAACGAAGATGGTATGGTATTGGCAAAAGAACAGAGAATAGATCAGTGGAACAGAAATAGGCCCCATAAATATAGTTGACTGCTCTTTGACAAACAAGCAAAAGTAATACAATGGAAGATAGTCTTTTCAACAAAAGATGCTATAAAAAGTGGACACCCACGTGCAAAAAAAATAAATCTAGACAGACATTATATCCCTCCCCCACTCACACACACAAAATAACCCTCAAAGTGGATCACAGACCTAAATGTAAAATGAAAAATTATAAAACTTCTAGAAGATAACATAGGAGAAAACCAAGGTGACTTTGGGTATGGTAATGATATTTTAGATACAATAGCAAAGGCATGATACATGAAAGAGATAACTGATATACTTCATTAAATTAATATTTCTGCTTTCTGAAAGACAATGCTAAAGACTAATAAAACAAGCTTAAACTAGGAGAAAATATTTGCAAAAGACTCATATGATGAAGGACTATTATCTATAATGTACAAAGAACTCTTAAAAAAAACCACAAAGAAAAACCTCAAGAAAAAAAAAATAAACAGCCCAATTAAAAAATGAACAAAAGACCTTAACAAACAACTCACCAGCGAAGACATACAAATGACAAATAAGCATGTGAAAAGATGCCCCACAGCATATGTCTTAGGGAAAGGCACATTAAAACAACAACGAGATACCACTGCATACCTATTAAAATGGCCAAAGTCTGAAACACTGACAACACCAAATACTGGCTAGGATGTGAAACTGCAGGAACTCCCATTCATTACTGTGCAAATGCAAAATGGCACAGCCACTTTGGAAGACANAGGGAGCAGCCGCCAGTCATCACCTGTCACAGGACCAGGTGGGTGGCAGGAGGCGGTCCTCTCATGCCCAGGCCCTGCCTCACATGCTGGGGCAGAGCCCAAGACCAGGATAAAAGGGCCTTGGCCTGAGCACCTCCATCCACTCCCTCCTGAGTGACGCTGTGCTGCTTGTGAGCCCGGTAAGTGTCTGCTGGGGACGGAGCAGGGCCTTCCATGGAGGGAACTCTGACCAGGGCAGGTGGGCATGTGGGGTGGGGCCTTGGCAGGGGGAGCCCTCTGTGTCAGAGGAGGGGGGTTCAGCTAGACTGAGGGAGGGATGCAGGAAGGGGTCTGCCAGCAACTGGGGACAAAGGGAAAAGGGCTCGAAGCTGACTGGCATGGAGGGACCTCTCAGGACAGGGACACTGCAGCACAGGGCCCCGTGCTCCATGGTGACAGGTGTCAGGACACCTCATCACTGAAAGCACAGCCCCACCCTGCACCCAGAGGAGGGGCCTCGGGCTTCTTTGGGCTTAGTAACCCCCCACAGCATGGCTCTGGAATGTGTTACAGCCTTCCCATGTTGAGTAGGACACAGCCAGCCTGAGGATCACCAGGCCACTTCATCAGCTTGAGGAGGTGGGGACAGGAGACCTGGGCTCTGGACTCAGAGCAGGGGCTGGGGTTCAAGTCCCAGGTCTGCAGTAACTGAGAGGGTTACCAGTCTCTTCCGTAATGACGGGAGCTTCCTGAGCTGGGCCATCTCCAAGGTCCTCTGCAAGGCTAACCTTGCAGAAGAAAGTCATCGAGGACTATGACAAGAGGAAATGATTGTGGTACTTTTCCTTGAAGAAATTATATTCCCTTATGGCCTATAAATTGAACAACTTGAGATTTGGGGGCCTCGCTGGAATCAGTTCCACTTCCACGTACAGGACCTTGGACTTCCAGACGTGTTTTATAATATTATTTGGTCCTACTTTATTAGTTTGCCCAATAGATGAAACTTCTTGTCGGACTCACAAGGATATGCTGAGGTTGCAAAGACATGATATGGGAATATGGGAAAACTTCTAAAAGGAGGAAACTACTGGAGTTTATAAGTGATGCAAACACAGCAAGAAGGGGCAGGGTGGCCTGTGTGTGTGTGTGTGGGGGGGGGCTGACTTGCTGTCTGACTCTCCCTCAGCTCCTGAACGCCCGCCCTCCCCGCCGAGATGTCCTGCCAGCAGAACCAGCAGCAGTGCCAGCCCCCTCCCAAGTGTTGTCCCCCCAAGTGTCCTCCAAAATGCCCCGNAAGACTTTGGTAATGATTTCGTATTAATTATTTATGGGATAGGAGATGCGTTTCTTGGATCTCATAGTGGAACAGAGTCTAAAAGCTCCTTTCTAAAAAAACGAGTTACATTTCTTCTGTCTTAGTTTGGTAGAATTGGTCTTCTAATCTAATTTTCCACTCTAAATTTGTGGAAATTAGAAATATTTCTCTTTTTTTCCTTTTAAATTTGATCATAACGTTTCCAATTGTTTTATAAGAATGTTTACTTTTCATTTATATGACCCCTGTGTTTATTAAGGATATTAATCCTAGATCTATCATGTGTAATCTGTGTTCCCAAGTTATTTATTTTCATCAAAGTTCATTTTTTTTAGAGTGGTTATAGAGTCATGGCAAAACTGAGGGGAAGCTTTCTCATATACCCCCTGTGCCCACCCATGTACATTGCCTCCCCCACTGTCAACATCCCCCACCTGTGGGACATTTGTTACAGCTGATAAAGCTACACTGTCACATTATCATCACCCAAGATCTCCATTTTACATTACAGTTCACTCTTGGTGCTGTATAGTCTTTGGGTTTGGACAAATGTTATAATGACACGTATCCATCATTATGGTATAATACAGAGTATTTTCTTGTCCTGAAATCCTCTGTGCTATGTCTATTCATCCCTCCTCCACCAACCCATCCCCCAACAACCCCTGACAGCCCCTGATCTTTTCACCGTTTCCATAGTTTTGCCTTTTCCAGAATGTCATATAGTTGGAATCATAAAGTAGGTAGCCTTTTCAGATTGGCTCCTTTCCTGTAGTAAAATGTATTTAGGGTAGTTTTTAACACATAGTGCCTAATTATATTCCATTATCTGGATATTCTACAGTTTATTTATTTATTCACCTCCTGGAGGACATCTCGCTTGCTTCCAAGTTTTGGCAGTTATAAATACAGCTGCTCTAAACATCTGCGTGCAGGTTTTTGTGTGGACATAAGTTTTCAACTCCTTTGAGTAAATACCAAGCAGTGTGATTTCTGTATAGTAAGAATACATTTAGTTTTAAAAAAATATTATAGTTTCGTAACCTCAATAGTTATTTCTATTTGCAATTCTGTTTCCTTTGAAATGTGTTAATAAAATGCTTACATTAATGTTGGCTTGACTCCAGAACCTGATATGGTCATTTGTTTATTTTTTTAAAGTTTTTTATTAAAAATATAGTTAACATACAATATTATATTAGTTTCAAAGATACACCATGGTTATTCAACATTTATATACCTAAAGAAATGATCACCATGGTAAGTCCAGCAACCATCTGACACTGTACCAGGCTATCACAATATTATTGACTATATTCCCCAGGCTGTACATTACATCCCCGTGATTTATTTGTTTTACACCTGGAAATTTGGACCTCTTATTACCCATCCCCTTCCCGTGCCTTTTTAAATTTTTCAATTACAGTTGACATTCAATATTATTTTATATTCATTTCAGGTGTTCAGCATGGTAGTTAGACATTTATATAATTTAAGAAGTGATCCCCTTAGTCCAGTAAGCCACTGGCACTATACATAGTTGTTACCATATCATTGACTGTATTTCCTATGCTTTAATTTACATCCCCATGACTATTTTGTAATTGCCAACTTGTACTTCTTAATCCCTTCACCTTTTTTCACCCTGCTCTCTAACCCCCTCCCATCTATCACCCCGACATAGTTATTACATCTAGTACCCATACATAGTTATTACAATACTATTGACTATATTCCTTATGCTATAGCCTACATCCCCATGACTACTATGGGAGAGGCATATGGGAGAGGCCACACTGGGAACGGAGAACACCTGCCAGGCCTGGCGTAGCTCCACAAACGCTAGGACACCCGGAGGCTGCTGCCACCTGCTGGCTCCCTTAAGGTTCAGGCGCTGATAGAGCCCCATGCAGTATGCAAGTTAGGTGAGTCAGGGTCTCAGAGAACCACTAGAGTGGGAAGAGTTGTGGTCACCATGTTAATATAAACTCTCGTTTGGTGCCAGTGCTGAGCCTGGGGCCTGCCAGCCTCCCGTAGTTTTCCAAGAAAGAGGGCAATGGTGGGGGGGGGGCGGCGGCTGGCTGCTGGCTGATAAAGTGCCTGTAGCACTGGGTGAGTTGGGGGGGGGGTCCCAGTGGAGCTCCAGGCCAATCAGGTTCAGATTTGGCCACGTGAGGGCGGGCTCAACACAGAAAAGATGGCTCTCACTTGCTGGCTGCTAGCGAGGAGGACCACACAGGGGATAAATGGTGACTGTCCTCCAGCCCTTGCCTCAAAGCCACACACTTCAGGCTGCCCCCTCCACCCCATGCCTCCAATACTGCCCACATCACCGTCCCTCCACTGCAGCCCACGGTGAGTTCCTCCAAGCGAGTGAGTCTGTGCATTGGCTGCTTAAGAGGATGACTGGGTTTCCTGTTGCTTTCCGTCCCACCTAGATGGTCGGAATCCCCATTGTTTTTAACAGCCAGATGTTGTGAGGGTTCCTCTTCCCAGCACCAGTACTCCATGCTGGGGAGACTGGTGTTGGGCTGGGGTCTGTTGCACATTTGGGAGGAAACTTTGAGGTCGAGGTATCTCTTCTGATTCTCAAACATTTGGCATCCCCGCCCCTCCTACCAGTCTCAGTGTGGCTTCTTCTTTATATTTTTAGTTGTAGGACTTCAGTTTGGCTAGACTTCAGGTGGTTCTCCAGGTTGATTGTTCTATAATTTAGTTGTAATTTTAATGTGTTCTCAGAAGGACACAGGCACAGTGTTTACTCCTCCATCTTGGGCCTCGCTTGAGTACATTTAGTTTTGGAAGACACTGCCAAACTGTCTTCCAAAGTGGCTGTGCCATTTTGCATTTGCACAGTAATGAATGGGAGTTCCTGCAGTTTCACATCCTAGCCAGTATTTGGTGTTGTCAGTGTTTCAGACTTTGGCCATTTTAATAGGTATGCAGTGGTATCTCGTTGTTGTTTTAATGTGCCTTTCCCTAAGACATATGCTGTGGGGCATCTTTTCATATGCTTATTTGTCATTTGTATGTCTTCGCTGGTGAGTTGTTTGTTAAGGTCTTTTGTTCATTTTTTAATTGGGCTGTTTGATTTTTTATTGTTGAAATTTTTCTTTGTGTTTTTTTAAGAGTTCTTTGTACATTATGGATAATAGTCCTTTGTCATATGAGTCTTTTGCAAATATTTTCTCCTAGTTTAAGCTTGTTTTATTAGTCTTTAGCATTGTCTTTCAGAGAGCAGAAATTTTAATTTAATGAAGTATATCAGTTATCTTTCATGTATCATGTCTTTGCTATTGTATCTAAAATATCATTACCATACCCAAAGTCACCTAGGTTTTCTCCTATGTTATCTTCTAGAAGTTTTATAATTTTTCATTTTACATTTAGGTCTGTGATCCATTTTGAGGGTTATTTTGTGTGTGTGAGTGGGGGACGGATACACTGTCTGTCTAGGTTTATTTTTTTTTTTGCACGTGGGTGTCCAATTTTTATAGCATCATTTGTTGAAAAGACTATCTTCCATTGTATTACTTTTGCTCCTTTGTCAAAGATCAGTCAACTATATTTATGGGGCCTATTTCTGTTCCACTGATCTATTCTCTGTTCTTTTGCTAATACCATACCATCTTCATTACATAGCTTTACAGTAAGTCTTGAAGTTAGTAGTGACCATCTTGCAATTTTGTTTTTTTACCTTTAATATTGTGTTGGCTGTTCTGGGTCTTTGCCTCTCCATATCAACTTTAGAATCCGTGTTTTGATATCCACAAAATAACTTGCTGAGATTTTGATTAGCATTGCATTAAATATATAGATCAAAGAACTGACACCTTGACAACACTGAGTCTTCCCTTCCATGAATATGTAATATCTAATATCTCTCTATTTACTTAGCTCTGATTTGATTAAGTTCATCAGAGTTCTATTGTTTTCCTTATATATGGCTTATACATATTTTGTTAGATTTGTACCTAAGTATTTCATTTTGGTGGGTGCTATGATGAATGGCATTATATTTTTANAGGCCCAAGATGGAGGAGTAAACACTGTGCCTGTGTCCTTCTGAGAACACATTAAAATTACAACTAAATTATAGAACAATCAACCTGGAGAACCACCTGAAGTCTAGCCAAACTGAAGTCCTACAACTAAAAATATAAAGAAGAAGCCACACTGAGACTGGTAGGAGGGGTGGGGATGCCAAATGTTTGAGAATCAGAAGAGATACCTCGGCCTCAAAGTTTCCCCCCAAATGCGCAACAGACCCCAGCCCAACACCAGTCTCCCCAGCATGGAGTACTGCTGCTGAGAAGAGGAACCCTCACAACATCTGGCTGTTAAAAACAATGGGAATTCCGACCATCTAGGTGGGATGGAAAGCAACAGGAAACCCAGTCATCCTCTTAAGCAGCCAATGCACAGACTCACTCGCTTGGAGGAACTCACATGGGCTGCAGTGGAGGGACGGTGATGTGGGCAGTATTGGAGGCATGGGGTGGAGGGGGCAGCCTGAAGTGTGTGGCTTTGAGGCAAGGGCTGGAGAACAGTTGCTATTTATCTCCTGTGTGAGCCTCCTGGCTAGCAGCCAGCAGGTGAGAACCATCTTTTCTGTGTTGAGCCCGCCCCCACGTGGTCAAATCTGAACCTGATTGGCTTGGAGCTCCACTGGGACCCCGCCCCACCCAACTCCCCCAGTGCTACAGGCACTTTCTCAGCCAGCAGCCAGCCCCCCACCCCCCCACATTGCACTCTTTCTTGGAAAATTCCAGGATGTTGGCAGGCCCCAGGCTCAGCACTGGCACCAAACGAGAGTTTGTATTAATATGGTGACCACAACTCTTCCCACTCTAGTGGTTCTCTGAGACCCTGACTCACCCAACTTGCGAACTGCATGGGGCTCTATCAGCGCCTGAACCTTAACGAGCCAGCAGGTGGCAACAGGCCTCCGGGTGTCCTAGCGTTTGTGGAGCTACGCCAGGCCTGGCAGGTGTCCTCCATTCCCAGCATGACCTCTCCCACGTGCCTCTCCCATAGTAGTCATGGGGATGTAGGGTACAGCATTAGGAATATAGTCAATAGTATTGTAATAACTTGGGTGATGATAATGTGACAGTGTAGCTTTATCAGCTGTAACAAATGTCCCACAGGTGGGGGATGTTGACAGTGGGGGAGGCAATGTACGTGGGTGGGCACAGGGGGTATATGAGAAAGCTTCCCCTCAGTTTTGCCATGACTCTATAACCACTCTAAAAAAAATGAAGTTTGATAAAAGTAAATAACTTGGGAACATAGATTACACATGATAGATCTAGGACTAATATCCTTAATAAACACAGGGGTCATATAAATGAAAAGTAAACATTCTTATAAAACAATTGGAAAAGTTATGATCAATTTTAAAAGGAAAAAAAGAGAAATATTTCTAATTTCCACAAATTTAGAGTGGAAAATTAGATTAGAAGACCAATTCTACTAAACTAAGAAAGAAGAAATGTAACTCATTTTTTTAGAAAGGAGCTTTTAGACTCTGTTCCACTATGAGATCCAAGAAACACGTCTCCTATCCCATAAATAATTAATACGAAATCATTACCAAAGTCTTGTTCAGGGCCACACTTTATTTATGTAGGAGGTCCAAAATCCTACCATGAAATGTGAATCCACGTTCTATCTCCAGTTTAAACATGTGCCACTCACCTTCAGAAACGTCCTGAAACTCATCTAGATTCTTTCCAGATGTTGATTATGCCTCTCTCTGCCCTGCAGGCCACAGGCATTGCCCTGCCAGGACACTGCAGCTCAAATCCCACCTTCTCTGTGATTCGTCATGTGACCTGTCACTCAAATGGGAACAGATTCAAGGAGATGCGTTTATCCTGGCCTTGGGTTCTCCTCTCAGCATGTGGACAGGGCTTGGGTGTCAGAGAACCTTCTCCTGTCACCACATAGTCCTGTGACAGGTTGCGACTGGCAGCTGCTCCGCTGCCTCCCTCCATGGGACTGAGGGCAGCCACTCCTGGCTAGGAAAAGGGCTGTTAGAAGTGGGGGTGTGGTGGGAAAATTTCTACCACCATGTCTATCTTGTCCTCCATGGAGGGCGCCTGCCTTGAGGGCTCTCACCTCTCACGTCTCATTCTTTGAATGCCATGGTTAGTACCTGGGCACTGCTGTCCATCACAGCTACCACACCCACTGTGCCACTGGTGACTAAGTGACACCACTTGTCCCTGCCACCCTGGGATCCAGTTATCCCCATTGCATTTAGGTTTCCCAATTCTGTGACATCAGATCCCACTGTGATTTATGACCTAAAGGAAGAGCAATCACACATCTCTGCAGGGATGCTGGGGCTCCCCGAACAACTTTATTTCTCATGGTCATGGTGAAAGGTGAGTACTCAGGACCCTTCCAAGGTCAGGTGAGCACGTCTTAAATGATGACTCTGCTGTAGCATTCCAATAACTGTAAGCCTTTGGGTCCGTTCCTCTATAGCACACCAGGCAGTTCTGCTATTTCATCTTCATTTAGTGTAGGCCACCTTTTGGTCCATGTTTCAGCCAAACTACCCAAAAGTGAGAGTCCTGTCTAACCCCTACCTTAGAACATTAAGTCTAGAATAACTGCCTAGTGGGCTAATATCAGTAAATCTACCCGTCCAACTTGACGTCCCTTCCACCATTATCCCTCGCCCGTCATCGCCGTTCCACACATATCCCTGGGTTCATGTCTGTATCAACTGGAGAAAACCATGTAGCTTTTCTGGAGTGTAGCACACCCTGTTCATGGATCACACCTTGTACCTCCCCTACTGGGGCCACCTGACTGGAGTGCTCTGATATGTCTGGAAGCAAAGAGAGCTGCTGGGGGTGGGTCCTGCAGAGAACCAGCTGGGCTTGCCCGGCAACTACCCCAGGGGAGGCCATTGCAGTTTCCTCAGGCGGGGTTCACCTCCTCAAGTGGGGTGGGAAGGCTATTGGCAAGAAAACAATAGGCAGGATTTGCCAATTCAATGCCCCAGCTTCACCAGGCTCCTGATCAGGTAGGCAAATGCCCCCACTCCAAGTTTCAGGAACCCGGGAATGAGACAATTATACATCACGTGACGTGTGACATCAGCTCTAAGGACACGGGACCACTTCTGTGTGGGTCCCTGCACTAATGCACAGCTGAATCTAGACAAGAGCCATCAGAGAAACCCAAACTGGGGGGACATTGTACAGAAACCAATGTCAAAGTCATGCAAGACAAAATGTCTGAAGGACTGTGACAAGTAGGAGGAGACTAATGGATCCCGGCACCTAAATGCAGGGTGGGAGGCTGTAGTGGATTCCGAACCAATAAAAATGTGTTTTACTACAAACGACGTTAGTGGCACAAGTTGCAAATTTGAATGAGCTCTGTAGCTATGAGGCCTCAGGAGAACCAGGACTTGAGGACACAGTAGGAGAAAAAGATGACAGGAGTAGGAATACAGATGAGACAAGGCCAGGGGAATGCAGATTTCCAGTTTATTGGTTCACATCAGGCGGGCGTGTGCACACAGACCAGCCGTTGAGGCACACAGGGTC
>NW_017733327.1:50580-62062 GCF_001890085.2 Hipposideros armiger | reverse complement strand
TTCTAACTTTCACTATTATTTTAATTTCCTGTAGTAATCACTTTTATGCATAGTTTTCTTTATCAAATCTTTTGTTTTTGAGTTATATTCTTAAAAATTCAATCGTTGTATAAAAGATTATGCTAATTTAAAATTTTTAACTTGTATATTCAACAATAATTATTTGTTGGAAAATAAATCACTAAGTTTCCATTCAAATGGTTATATTTATATTTCCAATAACAAAAGACCCATTCTGATAGCTTTCACCAAACTGAGTTTTGTAATCCATTTTTAGTCTTTTTTGCTCACTATAAAGGAATAAATCTGATAGACCTCATTCCTGAAAAGTAATTCTTTTTTTATATATGTAGTTGTTTGGTTGTTTATATATGCACAAACATGAAACAATAAATTTCAAAATGTGTTGGTCCTTTGCATTTCTTTCTAAGTTATTTAGTCATATACTTTGCCCATTAGTTTGTATTTAGGTTTGTTTATTTTCTATAAAATTGTAAGAACTTAGTGTTTATTATGAATTTTAATTCTCTTACAGACTTGTGTATTCTACTTTTTCCTTGGCTCATTATTTTTTTTCTGCCTTCTTTGTGATGGTTTCTACCATAAAATCTTTTTTTTTAACGTGGTGAAATTTATCAACATTTTTAGCCATGCTTAAACTATTTTACCCAGCTGCTTATAAAGAAAGAATTAGGTACATATTCCAGTAATTTTGGAGTATTCATTAGTGTTGCTACTCTAAACAGAGACTGTGGTGCTGGCTCTGGGATACAATAAAATTCACTGGATCTGAATTAAATCTCACCAGATCTCAGCATTTATCCCTCCTATGTCCTGAGATGATGCGATCCTGGTGACATAAGAAACACACTTGTTCAGAAAATCAGTCCTTTGCTACTGCACATTGTTTATATTAAAATAGTACCCAAGCCTCTGAGATCCAACAGCCGTCCTCAGGATGTTCATCACGCCGCCATGCTCTCACCCACACCCAAGTCAGNGGGCACTTGGGAGGACACTTGGGGGGACAACACTTGGGAGGGGGCTGGCACTGCTGCTGGTTCTGCTGGCAGGACATCTCGGCGGGGAGGGCGGGCGTTCAGGAGCTGAGGGAGAGTCAGACAGCAAGTCAGCCCACCCCACACAGAGGCCACCCTGCCCCTTCTTGCTGTCTTTGCATCACTTATAATCTCCAGTAGTTTTCCTCCTTTTAGAAGTTTTCCCATATTCCCACATCATGTCTTTGCAACCTCAGCATATCCTTGTGAGTCCGACAAGAAGTTTCATCTATTGGGCAAACTAATAAAGTAAGACCAAATAATAATATAAAACACGTCTGGAAGTCTAAGGTCCTGTACGTGGAGGTGGAACTGATTCCAGTGAGGCCCCCAAATCTCAAGTTGTTCAATGTATAGGCCATTTAAGGGAATATAATTTCTTCAAGGAAAAGTACTGTAATCATTCCCTCTTGTCATAAAGGGCTCGATGACTTCCTTCTGCAAGGTCAGCCTTGCACAGGACCTTGGAGATGGCCCAGCTCAGGAAGCTCCCGTCATTACAGAAGAAACTGGTAACCCTCTCAGTTACTGCAGACCTGGGACTTGAACCCCAGCCCCCGCTCTGAGTCCAGAGCCCAGGTCTCCTGTCCCCACCTCCTCAAGCTGATGGAGTGGCCTGGTGATCCTCAGGCTGGCTGTGTCCTACTCAACATGGGAAGGCTGTAACACATTCCAGAGCCATGCTGTGGGGGGTTACTAAGCCCAAAGAAGCCCGAGACCCCTCCTCTGGGTGCAGGGCGGGGCTGTGCTTTCAGTGATGAGGTGTCCTGACACCTGTCACCATGGAGCATGGGGCCCTGTGCTGCAGTGTCCCTGTCCTGAGAGGTCCCTCCATGCCAGTCAGCTTCGAGCCCTTTTCCCTGTGTCCCCATTTGCTGGCAAACCCCTTCTTGCAGCCCTCCCTCAGTCTAGCTGAACCCCCCTCCTCTGACACAGAGGGCTCCCCCTGCCAAGGCCCCATCCCGCCTGCCCTCCTGCTGGTCAGAGCTCCCTCCATGGAAGACCCTGCTCCGTTCCCAGTGGACACTTACCGGGCACACAAGCAGCACAGCGTCTCTCGGGAGGGAGTGGATGGAGGTGCTCTGGCCGAGTCCCTTTTATCCTGGCCTTGGGCTCTGCCCCAGCATGTGAGGCAGGGCCTGGGCATGAGAGGACGGCCTCCTGCCACCCACCTGGTCCTGTGACAGGTGATGACTGGCGGCTGCTCCCTGCCTCTTGCATTGGCTCAGGGCACCTGCCTCTAGGTAGGAACATGGCTGCTTAGAAACAAGGAGTGATGGGGTTGGGAAATTTGTGTTGATCTCCCACCTCATCTCCTTGGAAGCACCAGCCTGGAAGTCCTCTCAGCTCCACGTTTGGGCCTCAGGACCCAATTCCTTTCTCTTCTTCTACTGCCTGATAGAAACTCCTTGGGTCTTGGGAGCCTGTTTTGGACTATAGTTGAGAGAGTGCTTCACACTTCTCCACTCATGTCCAAGTCCATGCCACCTCGCCAGGCTAGCAGGGTCAGCAAGCTTGAATCAGCAGCCCAAATCTGCCCATTGTCTATTTTTATAGCCTGCAGGCTAAGAATGGTTTTCTGTGTTTCAATGGTTGGGTAGAAAAATCAAAAGGAGACTATTTCATAACGCCTGAAAATTACATGAAATTCAAGTGTCAGTGTTCATAGGGCTTTATTTGGCATTCATCCCTGCTCACTTCTTTATTGTCGACAGCCGTTTTCACACTGAAACGGCCGAGCTGAGTAGTTGGGATAGAGAGCCGATGGCTCCCAAAACCTAAAATACTTCTATTTAGCCCTTTATTGAAAAAATGTGCTGGCCCCTGGTGTATCCCACTGTTGAAAGAGCCTGGAGTCAAGCAGGCCGAGGAAGCCACACTGTATCTCCCACCTGATAGCTGGGTGTCCTTGTGCGAGTTCCTGAGCTGGGCTCATTTTTAGTCTGTTTGTGTGCTGGTTTTCTCTATTATCAAGTATGAATAGAACATGACTATCTCACAGGAATATTGTGCCGGTCGATACGACATAATGAAAGAACCCGACGGCAGACCAGTAACATGGTGGACCCTCAAATAAAATGCTTATGTATTTATAAATAAAGGATAAATATGAATCATTATGTAAGTCATCTTCTTTACCAGGAGGGAAATCCGGATTTCTTTTTCAAATTATTTACTTTCCCCCTTACTTTTAGGCCCTTTTGTTCTGGTAAACACCTTGGTGTCTGACCATGAAGATGCAGCCAGGAAAGGAGTTTGTGGTGAAGAGTGGGCGAGCTCTGATTGTGTTGCTTCATTAAATCAGGGGCCAGTGGTGGAAAAGCGCCAAGTCTACGCCTGGGGTCCTCTGAGGCTCTTTATCCCATGAGGCGGTTTGGGCGATAGCCTTAGGTTTTCATTCTTGTTTTCTTTGCTTGAACCACTTGTACCTCTAGTCTTTCAGGAGACAAAAGGCAAGGGCTGGAGTTCCCATCTGGTTCACATTGCACCACGGTGAGGCTTTCCAAAAGTCACCTAGTTAATTAATCAGGACACGGCACCTTGAAGCTGGAAGGAGCATGGGAAGAAAAAGCCTCTCCTTCCTGTCAGGGGTAGAAATGTTGGGGGAGAATCGAAATTATGAATGAATGAATAAGTCATTAGGGGAAGAGGGAAGCCAGTTAACATGTCGTTGCAAGATATAAATATGTGTTTGTGCGTATGTTTTGGGGACAAATAGAGAGAGAGACTAAATTGTGCATGTTTATAGAAACATATACATACATATATTTTATAGTGATTGTGTGTATATTTGTGTGGGGGGGTACTTTGTTGGCTGTTTTGTGCCCCCCACCTTCCTGGTTTTTCCCTCTATCTCTTCTTCATTTGGATTGTTCTAGAAATAGTTACCTATGAGCATTTAGTAGGGTGACCATCATCCCAGTTTGCTGGGGACGATTTTGGATTATGCTTTTTGTCCCAACATAAATTATCATAAACCTTTTCCATCTCAACTGTGTTCCACTTTGGATCATTTATATAGTCACACTACCATTAAAGGAAGTCTTCTCAAGGGCCTTGACTGATTCAGGATAAAATCTAAACTCCTTACCCTCACATTCAAATATCTATACAATACGAATGTATTCTGTTTCTACAGGTTTTTCTTTGTGCTCTTAAGAGAAGCAACCCTTCTCTCAGGCTGAGTTGGCCCATTAGCTCTGCTCTGGTCAGCTCGCTGCGTCATCTTTGTTTTAGTTCCTGTGACATATCTCCAGGGTGAGATCGAATATGTCTTGAGAGCAGAGTCTCGTGATATGTTTGCATCCCCCGTAAGCATCTAGAACACAGGTATGCGTAGAGTCATGTCACCAGCATTTCATAGCACCTGAGAGTTTGCACGTAGCTCTTCCATGTGAGTTAGGCAATCAGGTAAGTTGGAATTAAGACACGCATCGTGGTAAGTGCTGGCCAAGTCATCCTACAGAGATCATGTTACTCAGGGAGGATGTTGGTGCTC
Organism: Hipposideros armiger; assembly: GCF_001890085.2. NCBI lineage: Eukaryota > Metazoa > Chordata > Mammalia > Chiroptera > Hipposideridae > Hipposideros > Hipposideros armiger. Next base: position 57,505 of record NW_017733327.1, on the reverse strand, counting down.
AGGTTGTTCCAAAGGGCTTAGGTATGGAGGGAGAGGTCAGGATATGGATCCTCTGGTTCACACAGGTAGTAGGACTCAGAAACCCAGCTCACGGATTCCTAGGATGATGGGCTGAGAGGTCACTGGCTGGTGCCTCTGCCTCCAGGCTGGGCAGCACCCACCCATCAATTCATCTGGTTGGTGGTGAATCAGCAGCATGCTTGTAATATTATGAGGACTCCTTTCTAAACGTTGGTTATCAGATTGCCACTGATTTGGTAACATTTCAATGGGAGAAATGCTTAATGACAAGGGATTGGTTTTCTGAGGTCATTTGCTCATCAAGGGCTTCTGTCTCCCATATCCTGTATTACCCTCAGGGGATGAGAGAAAAAACTGCTGAGATCCACCAGAAGTCATTCAAACTGTGTGAATTTCCCTCTGTTCCCTGCATCCTGCAGCCCCATCCAGAGAAAGAACCTTATTACGCTACCAATTTTTAGTTTGTTCCTCTCCTTTTCAAGACGTTTATTTTTGTATTATAAACTCGTTTTGAAAGCACAATTGGGAAAACAATATGCGTTATTTCTAATTCATTGAGAAATTATTTTGAGTGAAAAAGGAAAATATAAAAAAATGGATAAATGTGTATATTAAAATTTAAAAATTTAAATAGCAAATAGCACTGTGAATAAGACAGAAAGAAAATCAGTTGGGAGAAATTACAACACATTTATTAGGAGTACAAAAAAACAGCTCTTAAAAATCAATATTCCTACTGATTAGGAATTTATTAGCAAGCATGCTAAAAAAATGGATGAGTAAGAACATGAACAGGCAATACACATGCCAGAAAAAAAATACAAATGGCTAAAACATAATTGAAAATATGTCGTTTCACTATTCATCAAAGAATGACAAATCCAAAGGAAATCTCTTATCTTTTTATGGTACAGTGTCTATTCATTTTATACATTCAATTAGATTGGCCAAGATTGAGTGCCTAACAAAAACTCAGTGTTGGAGCGGGTGCATGGCACTGGACACTCATGCGTCACTGGTCTGAAAATAAATTGGCATAATTAGCATGTGTGACAATACGATGATTCATTCATTCAGTACATTATGATGTGTGAGTGAATTAAAATGTAAAACTAGCATACTCTTTAACAGCATCTAGGAATTTAGCCTAAGGAGGTAAGGAAAGATACATGTATGTATAAGAATGTTCCCTGTAGCCAGTTACAAGAAATAAGAGTACAGCAAGTTTTCAGACACAAGATCAATATTCTTATGCTTCTTTGAAAATAACAGAAGATAAAAGAAATGTAAAGATGCTTTTTAAAAAAACAGCAAAATACACGTTATATATAATAATGCATATTTTAAAATGAACAAGGCACTTATGTATAAAATGTTCAAACTTTATTGAAAGATACTAAAGAAGATCTACATGAACATGTTCATGGTATAAGGAGAGGAAAAATTAATATCAATAAAATGAAAATTCTCCCCCTCCTTGGTATTATATGCATTTAATACAGTGCCAGTCAAAACACCAACGTCACATTTCGCTTTGCTTTGTTTTGTCTTGGCTTTGTGGAATGTGACAAGCTCATTCTAAAAATTGTCCAGAAGAACAAACATGACTGATTATATAGCTTCAGTAATAAAAAATAGTGAACACTCTTCTAGGGATCCTTGACCTTGGCAATGGAACAGAACTGGGGACCTAGTTTTAGATACATGCAAATGTGTGAACTTGCTATATGACCAAAGTGACAGTGCAGAGCATTAGGAAATAATGACTGTTTCATAATTGCCAGATAGTTATCTATGCAGTGAAAATAAAATTTATATAAGTATATAAAAATATAAAGAAAACATAGGAAAGTACTCGAAGAAATAATGATAAAGAAAAATTTATTAAACAAGGCATACAACCCACAAATTATAAAGCAAAAAATTCACAAATCTGACTATATTAAACCTATAAACTTTTATTCATTAAAAGAAAACATTAAAAAATGTAAAAAGTCAACACTGGGATAGGGAAGATATTTGCAACATCTTTCTAAGGGTTAGAAGGTGGAACAGCTAAAGAACTCCTACAAGTCGATAACAAAACAAGCAAACAAATCAGGAAATATTCTTCAGGAAAGAAAGAGCCATATACAAAAGAAGAAACCGTTGTTCAACAAATATATAAATGTTGGGTTGTCGGAAAAGTCATGACATATTCTTTCTATGTTTTTCTTTGCAAAAATGCATCATGACTTTTCTGACAACACAATAGATGCTGAAGACCACTTATGATCAGGATACTGGCTAACACAACAGTGAGATTCTACGAGTATTTCACACTCATCATTGGACAATATATAATCATCTGATATCACAAAGTGTTCCCAGGATCTGAAGCAAGAGGAACGCTTTTACACTAATGGAGGGAGTGGAAATTGGAGATCCATGTGACGATATAGGTTAAGAGATGAGCATTTCTACAATTCAACCATGCAGTCCCTGGGGGATGTATGCTAGGGAGACCGTCCTATGCAGAGACAATATGTAGAGAATGTTGGATGATGACATTTTAGAATTGCAAAGTAATTGGAAACAACGTAAATATTCATTAATAAGGAACTGCTTCAATGAATAGTAGTGTGGTTGTATGGTGCAATACAATACAGTAGTGTAAAAGGAAGGAAGGAGGCTACCCTCATTAACATGGATATCTCACAAGTGATTGTGTGACAGGGAAGCAAGTTTGCACAAGAGTGCATCATGCATATAATATTTAAATTGAAAATACATAAACAATACTACATATTTTTAGGAAACTGACAATGTAATAGACATTTAAAGAAATGCATAAGAATACTGAATTTCTAACTCAGGATATTCATAGGCTCTGGAGTAAAGATAGGCATCAGATGTATGAAATTTTTTATGTCTTAGTCTGGGTCATAGGCAGGAAATTATTCATTCAATAAACATTTATACTCTTTAAAATTTTTCATAATACATTTAAAATACTTAATTTAAAATTATTTAAACTTGAAAACATTTGCATTTGAAATTATTTAACTTAATAATTTAAAGTGTTCTGTTTAAATTATTTAATTTCAAATTTAATTTGATTTAAAATGTAATTTTAAACTTTGATTAAAAATTTTAATATATAAGAATTGTATACATGCAGCTATAATGTGTATTTTTTTATATGAAACTTCTGAAATAAGACTCATTGAAGATCTTTCAATTACAGTCCGTCTGTGAGGGCAGGGACCTTTTTTCTATTTGTTCACTAATATATCTATCTCAGCGGTCTAAACAAATGCCTGCCATATATTAAGAACTTAATAAATAGTTACTGAATATTTTACATGTGGTATGTTGGCTTTCTATTTTGTTTCGTTTATATGACTTTAGATGTGCTGAAAATTTTATTTTGTTGGAATCAGTTCTATCAAAGTTTCCCTTCAGTAGTTGCTGTTTCTTTCATATGTAAAATATTTTTCTGTGAGTCCTACTTTGTGATTCAGTTTAAATTTTAGCTTTTTACTCCACCTGAAAGTCATTCATCATAGAGTGTGACATGTGTTTCTCCAAGTCTACCTATCCTTTCTCCACTGACCTATGCGGCTCATTTAACGTATTTACATTTTTTTCACATAATAGGGGCTCTTTCTGGGCTATTTATTTTATCTGCCTCTCTAATTATATGTGTCCCAGCTTAAGATCTTTTCTTTGCAGTAGGGCTTTTATTGTGCAAAAATCGTCAAGTCTTTAACCTCCCTGGCGGTCTGATTATGTCAGTAATTTTTGTACCCAAAGCGGTCCATTGTTTTGCTTGGAAATTTGTTGTTTTATATTGTAGGCCTGTAATTCTTGGGAATTCCTCACTTAAATCTGTCCCAACAAGAGTCTAGTAGGCATCCCAGGTATGATAAAGTTTGAAACACAGTATCATAAATTATAGTATAATAAATAATTATAAAAAATAATCCTGGCAGTGAAAATGAACCCCGAGCCACACTTAGGATCAGCGCCAGGGTAGTTAAAACAATCACATTTGTCAGTCTGGAACCTGTGGAGGTGAAGGATGACTCCTGAAATTTGGGGAAGCGAAGGAAGGAAAGGGAATACTCAGGATCCTGTGTTCCTGAGGGAAGAGAATTTTTAAGGATTAAATAGCCTATGTGCCAACATGGTAACTGACACATTGGAATCGCTCCATCACTGACAGTTCTTATATTACCCAGTCATCAGAATGCAGAGCAATGACAGGGTAAGAGGTGCTGCTCAGGGAGTCACCATTATCAAGATGGTGAAGAAGGGTGACGCTCCCCTACCACTGGTCAGATTGACTAAAGCGGAGGAGGGCGGTCAGAGAGGGCATTCTGGATTTTCTCATGCTGCTTGGACGGTATGGAGACCCGGGCCTCAAACTGGGTGGCTATGCTGGAGAATCTCCTGTGTGTGAGCAGCAGGGTCCCCACACATGAGAGGCAGAGGAGAAATGAAGCCCGGCCCCACTGCTGGACACTGGTTTCTGGACTCATCAGAGAGCTGGGAGGGAAGGTCCACAGAGACCCTGCAGGAAGTTTGTTTCCTTGTTTTAAAAGAGCTTCTGGCCTCAAAGCATCTGTCGGTCCCCATCTAAGTGTCTCTGGTCCTTGGAACTCGGAGACAGATTAGGAAAGAGGAAAAGATAATGTGATCCCTTCTAGAGGGCGTATTGTGAGTCTCCTACCTTCTTGGGGGGAGCCCCTCCTAAGTCGAAGTACAGGTTGCCCTGGCCTGGGGAGCCCACTGGAGTAGACGGACACAGCCCTCCGGCCCAGGAAGCCCCCTTTATGATGTGGTATCCATATTCCCTGAACTTAGGAAGCCTTTCACCTGAGGCCTAAAATATTGCCTCTGACTTTTTGAGTGCCCTTGACCCTAATATGGAAATGCCTAGCATTATAGGGGCTATAGTTTATAGTGATTCCAAGTCAGATGGGGAAAGAGGAAACACGTTTTGGGCAGTCGCAGAAGGAAAAAACACAAGAAGGCGTATTACAAGGAGAAAGGCTAACCTGAGAATCTTATAACTAAAGAACTGTAGTGTTCAGTGGTGTGAAAGTAGAGGAAGTATTAGGGAGTCTCCCTGGAAAAGGAGGAGGCTGACTTATTGGGTTGTCAGAAAAGTCATGCTGCATTTTTGCAACAAAAAACATGGGAAAAATATGACTTTTTTTTTTATGTCATGACTTTTCCGACAACCCAATACATCCACCCAGAATCAAAGCCTCTGGTTAGACAAGCAGAGGGACTGCCAGAAGCACAGAGGCAGGTGTGTCTTTCACAGAGCTGGACATTGTTTCCAAGCTCTTAACATCCTTAATGAAGATTGTTCATTCTCTCTCTCTCTCCCTCTCTCTCTCTGTGTGTGTCTATAATTTGTGATTCTATTTGTACTCGATTTATGACAATAGAAACCATTTGAAGTCCATTTTCAGAAGTGAACTTGAGGTTTTATTTGTAATATAGAGTCTACATTGTTGAACTATGAGTTACGGAGGGTCATTTTGTCATTTGGGCTAAAGCGGGAGCGTGGTAAAATTCCTTGGGACAAGAGGGAGAGACAAGGGGACGAGGACAGAGGAGAGTGATGGCTAAGTAGGACAGTATGTCCCATGCCTGCTTCTGAGTGTTGATTGTTGTCACTCAACTTCAAGCCCACCCTTCAATATCTGGCTTTGCGATGTTAGGATTGGGACTCTGTTAACCGCCTTCCTCCTTTGCCTGTTGGCTTCCCGGCCGTCTCGCCAGCAGGGGGAGCTAAAAGAGATTGGAAGGCCATGCGCCCTCCTATCCACTTCCTGTTTGCTTCCTGTGTCTCTCCAGGTCACCCCAGCCTTACTTCCTCACCCCAGAGGTGACAATTGGTTCCGGTGTGTAATGTTTCCAGCTCCACAGAGGCTGCGTTGTTGTGCCCCCTGTGAGTCCCCAGCACCCTCACCAGCTGGCACCCCCTCCTCGGAGGCCTGGGGCTCAGCCACTTGGACCCCTCATTTGGGCTCAGAGAAGGGCCCCCTCTTCGGAGGCTGAGTGCCAGCTTCAGGAGACCCCATTCTCCAAGGTATCTAAGGTAGTAATTTCAGCATCTCCCCCTTTCTCTCCCATTTACAGGGAAGGTAATAGTTGAAGTTACAACTCCATGAACACTTAGCGACCACTATTTGCCCTTTCAATTCTCCAAGAGCAAGTTAGCAATTGTTCAGATCAAGTTCTGCCTGTTAATGTAAATGTCATAGTTTCCATTTCCTGACCTTGGCTGACAGGGGGACTGGCTTCAGCTCTGATGACAACCCGGAGGTGAAGGAATTGTGTTCATAAGGACTCTGGTTCAGGGCCCACATGACAAGTAGAGACAGAGCTGAGGCCAGACTTTTCTCAGCACATTTACGCGTAAGACAGAGCAGTCTGGCACAAGATGGGAGCAGATTATTTTATTGTTTGGCTTCAGATAGGGGACTGCCAAGGGAATCACTTGGGGAATGGCGTGAGAATTACTCTGGGGGGGTCCAAGGGCAGGCTGCAGAGATGGGGTCAGAGGTGAGAAGATGAGCTTTTAAGAGAGGACAGTTTCTGGATTCCAGGTTAGAAGAATCTTCTAGAACAGAATTCGAAGTCTTTGCCAAAATGCCTCAGCAACACAGGCAGGCCCAAGGAAGATAATCAAGTCTGCTCCTCCTGGCTCAGGGTCCACTTCAGCAGCAGCCTCCAGAGGACTGGCCACTGCCCCCTCCGCAGCAGCTGGAGCCCCCGTCGCAGCAGCTGGAGCCCCCTCCTCCGCAGCAGCTGGAGCCCCCTGAGGGCGGGCAGCAGTCAGAGCTGCGGTGCCTGAAGTGGTGGGACCTGTGGCGCCTGTGGTGGCTCAGGCAGCAGCCCCCAT